>NC_051246.2:133768738-134098395 GCF_015237465.2 Chelonia mydas | reverse complement strand
ATACTTACATATGTAAGCGAAGCAGAAAATGCTGCGAAGCCTTGAGAAAGTCAGGCCTTTTTGTGGTGTTTTTTTTTTTTTAAATAGTTATCAGGTGCCTTATATTTAACTCATCTGCAAAATGCTATAAGTATTAAAAAAGTTTTCCATGTAAACCTTCCCCACTCCATTAACATGTATGGACCTAGGGAACATCAGTAATTCATACTTAGTTCAGTTGCAGATTCAGGCCAGGACCCTGCAGTGAGACCCGCAGAGGTGAATCCCTGTGATCACAGACAGCATGTTTCCAGGAGCAGTGCCACAGTAATTCTGACCAGGATAAAATCCATCTCCCGACGTCCATGTGCTTTTTAGCAAATATGCATTATCAGAGCTCTGTACTTTGATCCTTCATCACTTTCATCATATAATGTATATTTTCTTCTTACCAAAAGAAAGCCAGATACTTGGTCTAAGGCATTCATCTGTTCTTGACTGATTTGGTCCAGCAAATCTGATGGAGTGTTAATAGCCTCTGCCCAAGTAAGGCTGCACCCGAGATCACTTTCTAAAGCTAATTTTGACTCAACACTTCCCTTGGGAAGTAAAAAAAAATACATATATCCCTGTCATAAATATAAAGGGAAGAGTAACCACCTATCTGTATACAGAACTATAAAGTCCCTCCTGACAAGAGGCAAAACCATTTCACCTGTAAAGAGTTAAGAAGCTAAGGTAACCTCACTGGCACCTGATCAAAATGACCAATGAGGAGACAAGATACTTTCAAAAGCTGGGAGGAGGGAGAAAAACAAAGGGTCTGTGTCAGTCTGTATACTGCTGTTGCCGGAAACAGAACAGGAATGGAGTATTAGAACTTGTTAGTAAGTAATCTAGCTAGAAATGCGTTAAATTTCCTTTTGTTTAAATGGCTGGTAAATAAGCTGTGCTGAATGGAATGTATATTCCTGTTTTTGTGTCTTTTTGTAACTTAAGGTTTTGCCTAGAGGGATTCTCTATATTTTGAATCTGATTACCCTGTAAGGTATTTACCATCCTGATTTTACAGAGGTGATTCTTTTACTTTAATTAAAATTCTTCTTTTAAGATCCTGATTGCCTTTTCATTGTTCTTAAGATCCAAGGGTTTGGGTCTGTGTTCAACTATGCAAATTGGTGAGCATTTTTATCAAGCCTTCCCCAGGAAAGGGGGTGTAGGGCTTGGGGGGTTATTTTGGGGGGAAGACATCTCCAAGTGGGCTCTTTCCCTGTTCTTTGTTTAACATGCTTGGTGGTGGCAGCATAGGGTTCAAGGACAAGGCAAAGTTTGTACCTTGAGGAAGTTTTTAACCTAAGCTGGTAAGAATAAGCTTAGGGGGTCTTTCATGCAGGTCCCCACATCTGTACCCTAGAGTTCAGAGTGGGGAAGGAACCTTGACAATCCCTCATGGTGCTACAGCTTTTGGTTATGTCTTATTAGCAAATAGCACAAGCACGGGCAGTCCCAAGTCAACTGTGTAGGCACTTTGATATTTACAGGCTTAAAATGGCTCCTTATAAAGTTGGTGCAAATTGTCTAGCATTTCTGACTCCCTCTAGCAGCCAGCTAAAGCCCTAGCTACACGGCGATACATAAGGCGATTTGAACAATGGCGCTCCTCTCTCTAATCCTATCGACAATTGCTGGCCTTGATCAGGAATCACTGGGAGAGGTTTTCTGGCCTGTGTTAGCAGGTCAGACCAGATGATCTAATCATGGTCCTTTTCTGGCCTTAAAGCCTATAGATCTCTGAAAACATTGATGGTTCTCTACCCATTTGTCAGTGAAGCTGGCTGTGGCCTACACTAGGGCGAGTGGCCAGCTGCAGCTGAGCAGGCCTGAAGCCAGCCCCTCTGCAGCTCTGCTCCAGGATCTTCTTAAGAGCTCTGTGCTGGCGTCAGCTGGGGAAGCCAGATCCCAAGACTCCAGACAGGCCATTGTATGGCCCTGCTGTACTGAAAGCACTTTCTGTTCAGTGCCTTGTCTCCTCAGTGCTATGATATGATCACCGGTCCAACTGTTAGGTATTCAAGCTTGATAAATGTCTTTTGAAACTGTCTCACCAGATAAATTAGCACATTCCTCCAAGTGCCTCTGAGACTGTTTCAAAGATGGAAACTTTTAACACCTTTGACAAGAAAAGTGATTTAAAATTACCCCTTAATATACATAAGTCTAATATACTAGTGTATAAAAGGAAAATTGCTACCCTCACATCTCTTTACTTGTGACATTTTTATGCATTAGCAGAGCACAATGCCATTAAACCCACCACTGGCCTTTCTGTGTCCTTACTAAGGAACAATGATTGGGGGGAATCATAAAGCCTACAAAAGCAGTTCTTGCAAAGCATTGCAGGTGTGAGGAAAGGTGATAGATGACCACATCTTGCAGTCAGCATGCAGAAGATACTCATTGACTAAGAATGTCCAGCACAGTTCTCACAAATATGGCAGTTGTGGAGAGTAGGTCACTTTGTTGCCCAGTTGATTAGGGAACCATTTCAAAGCTTTTCTGCTTCAGCATCTTTTTGTCAGATGGATTTAATAATAAATAAATAAATGCCTAGCTCTTATACAGCATTTTTCATCAGTAGATTTCAGAGTGTTTTACAAAACGTATGGTTTGTTATCCCTGTTTTAAAGAGGGGAAACTGAAACACAAAGAGGCAAAGTGACATGGCCAAGGTTACCCAACAAGCCATTGGCAGAGGCAGGAATAGAACCCAGGCCTCCTGAGTCCCAGGCCCATGCTCTAGCCACTAGGGCACATTACCTACAAGGCAGAGGTTTTTAAGAGTACAAGATTCAGGTGGGTGGAATGCATTACACTTGAAATTCATCTAATTTCCTCAATATTTGGTGCTCTATTGATTGGCTGGACTAGGGGTCTCAAGAACATAGAATCTTGAGCTGCCATAAAACGAGAGCTTGATAACAGACCCATCCTTTACCTCTGCAAGTCCACATAGGCTTACACTCATTGGTAAGCATGTGCTGTGTTAAGCCATTTCTTCCCTAGGAGAAAAAGGGAAAAGAACAAAGACTTAGAGGGTTATGGGAAAATACCTGAAAAGCTCAGAGCTCCAGTTCATAAAAATCACAAGGGTTTCCTTCAGCTGCCTCAATATGCAACTGTTTGTTGCATCTCCTCAGCAGTGCTTTAAAAATAAGGGCACATGCCACTCAAACCCACTAAGGTACCGTGTGCAACAAGACATCGAAAACGACACATCTTTTCAATAAGTAGGTTAAAATGTGGCTCTACCTTAAAGGTGACCTTGCAGGAATGGCTCCTGGCCTTCAGCATTCATTGCATCTCACAGGCAGTGGCAGATAACACGATCCGTTTGCAGCTAGAGAGATGTTTCTTCTAACTATGAATCCTGCAAGCAGAGTCAGGTTTGACTGTTCCTATATAGTTGCCAACTTTCCGATTGCAGAAAACTGAACATCCTTTCTGCACCCCTGCTCTGCCCCTTCCCGAGACCCTGCCCCACCCCCTCTCTGAGGCCCCACCCCCACTCACTCTATCCCCCACTATTCTGCCACTCGCTCTCCCCCACCCTTGCTCAATCGCTCATTTTCACTGGGCTGGGCAGGGGGTTGGGGTGTGGAAGGGGTGACGGGGTCTGGGCTGGGATGCAGGCTCCGGGGTGCGGCTGAGGGGTTCTGAGTGCGAGGAGTGGGCTCTGGGAGGTAGTTTGGGTGCAGGGTTAGGGATGCAGGCTCAGGGCTAGGGCAGGAGGTTGGGGTGCAGGAGGGGGGTGCAGGCTCTGGGAGGGAGTTTGTGTGTGGGAGGGGGCTCAGAGCTGGGATACAGGGTTAGGGTGCAGGAGGGAGTTTGAGTGTGGGAGGGGACTGAGTGCAGGGGTTTGGGGTGTGGGAGGAGTGTTGGCTCTGGGCGGCACTTACCTCAGGTGGATACCAGAAGCAGCCGGCATTTACATCTGGTTCCTAGGCCGAGGCGTGGCCAGCGGCTCTGCGCACTGCCCCCATCCAAAGGTGCTGCTCCCGCAGCTCCCGTTACTTGCAGTTCCTGCCATGGGAGCTGCGGAGCCGGCCACGCCTCCGCTTAGGAGCTGGGGGGAAATGCGGTCTGCTTCCAGGATCCACACAGAGCCGGGGCATGCAGGGAGCCTGCCTGAGCTCCGCTGTGCCGCCAACTGGACTTTTAACAGAGCCGCCAGGATCCCTTTTTGACCAGATGTTCTGGTCAAAAAACAGACACCTGGTAACACTATGTTCCTATGTCCAATAACAGAGGCTCTGGAGGCTAAACCATCCCCTCAGCTACACCTGTGCAGCCTGATTGACTTCTGATTTTGCCCTCGCTGACACCTGAATCTCCACTGCTGGGAATGGGGCTCCACACATGCAGCCAGGACACAGTGTGGTCAGCAGCAGCTTTGACTGTCTGGGCCCAGAGCTTTTGCAGAGCTGGCAACTAGAAACAGCATGCTTGTGTACAAACTAGGTATGGAAATCAGTGAGACATCATGAATATCTATCCAGAACTTGCTAGGCTGCACTGTCTCTGTGGTGGAATGTATTTACCTTTCTGTAATGTTACATGTATACATGAAAAATCAAAGAATCTCAAACATTCAAAACTATGGAAAGTCACATCTAATGCAGCCAAACTTACAGAATCATAGAACTGGAAGGAACCTTGAGAGGTCATCTAGTCCAGTCCCCTGCACTCAAGGCAGGACTAAATATTATCTGGACCATCCCTGACAGGTGTTTGTTCAACCTGCTCTTAAAAATCCCCAATGATGGAGATTCCACCACCTCCCTAGGCCATTTATCCCAGTGCTTAACTTCCCTAAGCCTGCACCGATAGAGGTAACCCGAGAAAGCCAAACTCACACCACCCTCCTTGCACAGCTGAGAGTCTCAATTCAGTGCAGACATGCGACTGGGGTTTGGAGTAGCTGAAGCACTAGCTGGGGTTACAGTATGCACAACTGAATGGGGCAGACAGGGCTAGCACACTGGGCTCAGCATAGAGACCCGCCACAGAGGCAGAGCTGTGCACCCGAAGCCTGGCATGACCGTGCTGCAGAATGCACATGCTGGCAGGCAGGAGCCACTGGAGCAGACGGTGGTTTTCATTGTTGACAAGGCTGGACTGAGCCACAGGAACTGTAGGCTCACGCTGGGGGTCCTGGTCTCTGGAACATGGTTTTACAGCAGAAGCTGAGCTTTGGATACATTTCTAGACCTCAGGGTAGCAAAGCAACGTTTAAAAATGTGCCCCAAGTGCAGCCAATGCAGTGACCTCTACCTGAGTCTGCAGAGTGCCTAAAACAATAGCTCCAAAAGGGGGAACATCATTACGCATCACAACACATAACTCCAGGGGCCACTGCTGTGGGCAGCCTGACACTATCAGCACTGCAGAGGAGGGCTCTGGGTGGCAGGTGGGGAAGGGGGTGGTCCCTGCAACGTCCTGCCTCTCTGGGAGAAGAGGGGAGCCCCCTACTGCTCCAAGTGGTGTCAGGGGTGGGGGGACCAGGCCAGGGCAGAGGCAGAGCCATGCAGGGGTGCCAGTGTTGTGTTGTGCTGAAGGCTCCAGATTTCCTTCATCCAGCCCTGAACTGAGTTGTTCTGAGCTGGCATTGTACAAAGCAGAACAGGCTGCCCTGAGTGCTCCCTGAGCATAGGGCTACAGTGAGCCAAGAGCTAGATGGGCTGTGCTGATGGCAAGAGCAGAACAACAAGGGCCAGACCTTCCCCTCTCATGCTGGGTATGGGCCAGTCTGTGCGGCTCATGTAACTGGGGCTGACGATCTGAATGATTTGTTCCTTTGCTTGGAGTAGGCTAATGAGTATGGAGTCAACACATCATTTCCTGTCACTGTGCTCGTGCCAGGTAGTCACTACTGCTATGCACAGTAGGTTAGTGATTTTACAGTTTGTTTAAGGAAATACAGTAAGAAAGGAGAGGATCACTAGTGTTTTTCAGGAAACTGGCCATGTAGATGATGTATACATGTGTATACTTAGATTTGGTTGTGGGGGTCATGACTCCTTAAGAAATAACATTTACTCTGTGTGCACTGCTAGAGAAGGGGGGAATGTCACAGGACCTCCTCCAACAAAAGTGAGGTGTCATAGAATCATAGAATATCAGGGTTGGAAGGGCCCTCAGGAGGTCATCTAGTCCAACCCCTGCTCAAAGCAGGACCAAACCCCAATTAAATCATCCCAGCCAGGGCTTTGTCAAGCCTGACCTTAAAAATATCTGAGGAAGAAGATTCCACCACCTCCCTAGGTAACGCATTCCAGTGTTTCACCACCCTCCTAGTGAAAAAGTTTTTCCTAATATCCAACCTAAATCTCCCCCACTGCAACTTGAGACCATTACTCCTTGTTCTGTCATCTGCTACCACTGAGAACAGTCTAGAGCCATCCTCTTTGGAACCCCCTTTCAGGTCGTTGAAAGCAGCTATTAAATCCCCCCTCATTCTTCTCTTCCGTAGACTAAACATCCCCAGTTCCCTCAGCCTCTCCTCATAAGTCATGTGTTCCAGTCCCATAACCATTTTTGTTGCCCTCCACTGGACTCTTTCCAATTTGTCCACATCCTTCTTGTAGTGTGGGGCCCAAAACTGGACACAGTACTCCAGATGAGGCCTTACCAGTGTCGAATATAGGGGAACGATCACATCTTTCGATCTGCTGGCAATGCCCCTACTTATACAGCCCAAAATGCCATTGGCTGTCTTGGCAACAAGGGCACACTGTTGACTCATATCCAGCTTCTCGTCCACAGTATCCCCTAAGTCCTTTTCTGCAGAATTTCTGCCAAGCCATTCGGTCCCTAGTCTGTAGCGCTGCACGGGATTCTTCCGTCCTAAGTGCAAGACTCTGTACTTGGCTTTGTTGAACCTCATCAGATTTCTTTTGGCCCAATCCTCCAATTTGTCTAGGTCCCTCTGTATTCTATCCCTACCCTCCAGCATATCTACCTCTCCTCCCAGTTTAGTGTCATCTGCAAATTTGCTGAGGGTGCAATCCACACCATCCTCCAGATCATTTATGAAGATATTGAACAAAACCGGCCCCAGGACCGACCCTTGGGGCACTCCGCTAGATACCAGCTGCCAACTAGACATGGAGCCATTGATCACTACCCGCTGAGCCCGACAATCTAGCCAGCTTTCTATCCACCTTATAGTCCATTCATCCAGCCCATACTTCTTTAACTTGCTGGCAAGAATACTGTGGGAGACTGTGTCAAAAGCTTTGCTAAAGTCAAGGAACAACACGTCCACTGCTTTCCCTTCATCCACAGAGCCAGTTATCTCGTCATAGAAGGCGATTAGATTAGTCAGGCATGACTTGCCCTTGGTGAATCCATGCTGACTGTTCCTGATCACTTTCCTCTCCTCTAAGTGCTTCAGAATTGATTCCTTGAGGACCTGCTCCATAATTTTTCCAGGGACTGAGGTGAGGCTGACTGGCCTTGACTATTTTTTATGGATACTATACCAGTTATCAGCAGATGTACCTAGTCTGTAAAGTACTGTATGGACCATCATTCCAAGTCTGTTACATGTATGGAATAACTATTATTGCTACTTACACGTCCTCTGGAGTTGTAATTGGGTTGGCTGTGCCTATAACACTTTGTGCAGTAATCCCCCCCACACTAGCAAGAATTGGGCAGAATCAGTACCTTTGATGGCAAATCTTCAAGCAAGACCCAAGTCCAGCAGTGATGTAAACTCGACACAAAAATCCCCTACAGCTTCAGCTGGCTACTGTGGCATTCTTCACTTCCTGGTTTACATTTTCTGTAGTGTTCTGGGCTGTGAAACATTAGCTGTCTTTCAGTGCAGTGTTGCAGGCAACGATCCCTTCAGATCAGATTCTTAAGGTTGTAAAGTACTTTGGGATCCTTCTGGATAGAAGCATGACAACAGACATTTATTATTTACTCCATTTTTCACTGTTAAGTAGCTGCCATGTTCTACTCTAGGGATGGCTACATCTCAGCTAGAGATGTGACAAACACCACATTTTATATATTGTTTCTTGTACATGAGTACAGTCCCACTGAAGGCATTCTGAATCACTTGGAGAACAGGACCATGGCAAGGACGAATAGCAGCTAGTCCCATGTGCACGGCACATCAGCTGAGACAATCAGCATTCAACATGTAATCAGACCTGTAATTTGTTCTGCAAGCCCTTCATTTTAAGATATTGTGGAATATAATGAGTGAGATAAAGAGTGACAGTGTCCCAGAGTTCCTGTGAAAGTATCTAGCCAAAGCTGTGCACGGATTTTGCAAGCCTGAAGTTTCCCACGGCAATGCAAAAATTACCATTCAATGAGAAGCACTTTTAAGGCGAGGCCCTGGAAGTCCATGACATTATTGTCAAATGGGTTAATCCTCTATATGCAGGCTCTTTAGCCATGTGCCATTGTACTGCACATGCTCAAATGCTTCTGACTTCTCAGTTTAATGTCATTAGTGTGGAGACCTATGGGGGTGGATCACTGATCTTTCCCGTCGTTTCCCACAGGACAAATCCTAAATGTGCTCCATGACATTATCTGGGCTGCAGGCTACTCCAATGCTCCCCAAGAGGCTCTTGTAGATTGAGGAGGACAGAAATACCTGAAAGGTTCTGGGGAAGAGTCGCAAGCTGATATTGTTCTACTCTGAGGACTCAAACAGTGATTCCTCATTCTGTTCTCCTAGGGCTCTGCTACTGCAGCTCATCTGCCGAAGTTCCAGACCAAAATGGCCAGATCATAGAATATCAGGGTTGGAAGGGACCTCAGGAGGTCATCTAGTCCAACCCCCTGCACAAAGCAGGACCAATCCCCAATTTTTGCCCCAATCCCTAAATGGCCCCCTCAAGGACTGAACTCACAACCCTGGGTTTATCAGGCCAATGCTTAAACCACTGAACTATCCCTCCCCCGTGTGCGAACAGACTCTGCTGGCTGAGCAGGGCCTGGCTGGGACCTCTGTCTAGGACCCTCTCTGGACGCTGTATGTTTTCAGAACTGAGTCATGGCAGGAAAAAGCCCAAACTGCCAGACATGTTTGCTCGAGAACTCCCGACAAGAAATAGCAAACCACAGACTCTGAACTAAGTCTCCAAACAGCTATCAACTGACCACAAAGAAACAGCTGGGACACTTGAACTGCACAAAGCTGCTTGGGAAACACTGTGAGAGAGCTTCAATCTCCATTTCCTACACATGCTGCGGAGCCTGAGATGGTGTTTGATCCACATACAGCGCATGCCAGGAAGTGGTAGCCGCATAATGCTGCCATATTGCTATCTCGGGTAGCACCCTCACCGAAGAGCGCTATGCAGCAATGCTCCCTCTGGAAGAGCGCACAGGTGTGTTGCGTATGAGCAATGTGCATCATTGCTCCTGAGAAATACCAAGGGAGGACAAATTTAAAAATGTAACCTATTCTTATTCACACTGCATATCAGACCAGCTCTTATTGCCTGGAAGCTCCTGCTCCCCTTACTCGGGCAAAACTCCCACTGAAGCCAACAACCCTTATGCATTCCCTGAAATTCCTTTTGTTTTTGTATCCGCAGTATCAGCTAAAAAAACAGCTGTTCCTCATGCCGCTCATGCATGGGAGGTACTCCCTGCAAACATCTGCAAAGCTACCTTATTATCTGCCTCCAGATCCCTCCTTAAAATTCTCCTCTGCTGTGATGCCTACAATAAACTCAACAACAGTTACACTGCTGATGTACTGTGACTACAGGCTACCACCAATATTGTCTCCTTTTACTCTCCATCTGGTATTTCTTATCTTGTACTTAGGTGGGTCCCTGCCCTAAGAAGCTCAACAGTCTATCACACTGAGGTTCTGGTCCATGTCTAGGACTCAGAGGCATTATTCTAATACAAATAATGGCTAATAATAACCAACACCTGCAACAATTAAATCTAGGTTTTCAAAGTTAGGCCTGTGCTATTGTATATCTAGGTTTGCATGAACCTGATGGAAATAAGCTGTCTGCAGGCAAATTACGTATATGCATGCCCATAAGGCCTGGTGTGCACCTCCCTGGCTACGTCCATGGTCAGTAGCTGATATGGCTATTGGGAGCTTGCACACGCAGCTTACGAATGTACAATGTACAGAGATCTGGCTTGTAACACAGCACTGTACTGATGGGATGCCATGTTTAGAGTGATGGTTTAATTCTTTTATAATATAGGACATCCCTCTAAAATGAATGTAAGAACAAAACCATCTGACCGACAGCGTTTCGCTCTTTAGCACAGACATTGTTTTAGAAAAAGTTCATCATAATCAACAGCAGGAGAAGCCAGGTGGAAATGTTCCTCCAATCCCTGGTCCCAGGACTTATACCCACAGCTCTTCTTCACTTCCAAATGCCTTTCTGAGCTGGGCTCCCAGGAAAGAGAAGAGAGGAGGAAGAGTCAGGTTGGCTTCACAGAGGCTATGCCTCCAGGTCCTTGGTACCAGGTATTCCTGTCTGATCAATGGGATGCTCAATACAGGATCCCCAGATAGATCCATGATCTCTAACTTAAAAGGCAGGTAAGTGGGAGCATGTATCTATCTAATCTCTCTATCTATCTATTCTGCCCTCAGCGGGTATGGACAATAAGTTATATCCACGTTGATAAACTAGTGGCTATAGATGACAGACTTAGTGATCCTCAAGTGTACCCATTGGCAAACACACCTGGCTGTGCTATGGAAGCCTTTATGAATTGTGTCCTCCAAAATCACCAGTGCAAAGTAATGAATTTCAGAAGGTACAAACCCACGTGGCAGATAAATAGCAATTCCTGAATAGGCTGCCTCCATGAACCCCTGACCTCGTGGGAGCAGCATGTGCATTTCTGACCGTTGAATTTGAAGTCTTGTTTGAGACTATAGGGAGAACTTCTGGGTAAGAAATACCATGTAAAGAGAAGGTATTACATAGCACTACAACAAACTGTCTTCTGATAACAATATCACTGTATGAAGTTCAGTGTAGAGGACTGCTGTCTGCTGCGAAGAGTGGAAGTGTTTATTGTCAGACAAGAATGTGCAACATTGTCATGTGTGTCATGTTTCTTAACAAGAGGGTTACAGCACTACACTGCCAGCATAGAAGTTTAAGCTAATATACATGGGAGTCAGTAACTAGCTGATTTCTACAAAATTTCTGAAGTCCCAACAGTGGCATGATAGTTCATATTAATTCATGTTACAGTATTACAAAGTCATTTTGGGATGCAAAATTTGCTGTAATTTCCATTCTCTTTTTCTCTGAAGAACATTATAGTCATAGATTTCAAGTCCAGAAGGGATCATTGTGATTATCTAGTCTGACCTCCTGGATAACACAGGCCAGAGACCTGCCACAAAGTAATTCTCACAGCAGATCATCTAGAAAAACTTCCAATCTTGATTAAAAATGGTCAGTGATGGAGAATCCACCACAATGCTTGGTCAGTTGTTCCAATTGATAATTACTCTCACTGTTAAAAATGTACACCTTATTTCCAGTCTGAATTTGTCTAGCTTCAACTTCCAGCCAAAACAGAGTGAGCTCCTTGAATCTATCACTGTCAGGCAAGTTTTCTAATCCTTTCATCGTTTTCATGGCTCTTCTCTGAAGTCTCTTCAATTTATCAACATCCCTCTTGAAGTGTGGGCACCAACACTGGACACAGGATTCCAGCAGTGGTCAATTCCAGTGCCAAATACAGTGGTAAAATAACCCCTTTGCTCCTACTCAAGATCCCCATTTATGCACTCCAGGATCACATTCGTCTTTTTGGCCACAGCGTCGCACTGGGAACTCATGTTCAGCTGATTATCTACCACAGTCCCCAAATCTTTTTCAGAGTCACTGCTTCCCAGGATAGAGTCTCCCATTGTGTAAGTATGGCCGATATCCTTTCCCCTAGATAATACATTTACATGTAGTCATATTAAAACACATATTGTTTGTTGGTACCCAGCTTGTCAAGCAATTCAGATTGCTCTGTAGCCGTGACCTGTCCTCTTCATTATTTACCACTCCCCCCATTTTTGTGTCCTCTGCAAACTTTATCAGTGATGATTTTATGTTTCCTTCTAGGGCGCTGAAAATGTTAAATAGCCTAGAGCTGGTGTTACCCAGGGTTCTTTCAACCCAAAGCTCTTGGTCCTTTTTACTGTGTGCAAGGTGGCGTCAGGAAATAAATCAAGGGAGACATGGCCATCCGACCAATAGATGGCTGGCACAAACAGGACAACACAAGAGTGCTTTCACTTAAAGCTAAACTTTACTTAGCCCTGGTCTACATGGGGGGAGAGGGGGATCGATCTAAGTTATGCAACTTCAGCTATGTGAACAACGTAGCTGAAGTCGATGTACTTAGATCGACTTACCGTGGTGTCTTCACCGTGGTGAGTTGACTGCTGCCACTTCCCCGAGAGTGCTCGGGGGTCGATTTATTGCATCTAGACTAGACACGATAAATCGATCCCCGCTGGATCGATCGCTGCCCACCGATCCGGTGGGTAGTGAAGACATACCCTTAGTCTCAAGCACTTACACACGTCTGCAACAGGTTAGTAAAACATCCCCAACCTGCGATAATTACCAAAGCTGAGAGTGGCTTTCAAGCAGCACCATAACAGGCTTCTGCTGGCCATGCTTCTGTCTGCCGGTGGGGACCCGAAGATGCGTCCAGAGGGAGTGTCCCTGAAGAGCCCCTCCTGAGAAGTCCAATGACCTCAAACTTTTCCCCTTTATTTATACATTAGTAATACAATGACATATCCCTTAAAGAAAACTTGCTAAGCAAGCAGTTTTTAAAGATCAAGCAAGAGATTTTCTTACGGTCATCAATTTACCAGATATGTTCTTTTTTCAGAATGTCCATGCCTTAGGTCCCTGAGAAACATTCCTGGGGGCACATATAGACAGACTTCCTGTTTTTCTAAAATACTTAGATCAGCAATTTCAACATTCTCAGCAGATAGGACACGGGGTCAAGCTGCCCTGTCCATGGCACCCAAAACCCCCTCCCCTCCTGCCTTGGTTACACTGAGGCCGCTGCATGACCAATTTACGACCTGCTGACTTGGCTACTTTTAGCAATAAGCAAGAATGGCTCAGTATGGCCTGCTAACTTGACTACTGTTAGCAACAAGCAATAATGGTTTAGGTACTTTACTGGTTTGCCAAAATCTCCCCGAACACTGGGAACCGATTCCTGCAGAACGCCACCAGAAATACTTCAAAAATGTTTGTTGAATATCATAGAATCATGGAAGATTAGGGTTGGAAGAGACCTCAGGAGGTCATTTAGTCCAACCCCTGCTCAAAGCAGGGCCGATCCCCAACTAAATCAATATAAAGAAACGCTTCAGTTTTTCATTGGTGATACTTTTATGATAATAGTTGACAGTACAATTTATTGGTTTTTCAAAAGTATCAAGGAGAGATTGTTAGATCCAGCAGAGACCAGGTAGGTTCTCTATATGTGTATATATATATGTTTATAAAAGTTTTACCAATGATATTTGATCACTTTATCCGGTTTGTCCCATCCTTCCTCACAGGGTCCAGATGCTAATGTAATAGAGGCACCAAGTCATTCCATTCCTCTTAATTCTTCTGGCCTTGTCAGCCGCACATCTTCAATTGACTGTCGCTTTGCAACTTCCACTGAGAGAAAAAGCTTGGGAATTTTCTACCTAATGAGCAATTGTAAGAGAATCCAACGTTTCAAAGAGCATATGCCAAACCTTTACATTTCTAAGAAACCAAAAACCCTTTTTTCCTGTTGTGCAGTATTAGGGTTTCCTGGCTTCAAACCAAAGTAAATAGGACAGTTTTTTAACCTAATGGATTATAGACAAAGTCACGGACTTATAATTAACAGGAAAAAGATATGTCATAGTATTTTGCTATATTTGATTGAAGGCAGAATCTCATGAACCCTGCCATGACTGGGCTTCACATGTCTGTTAAACAGGTGGCAGCTGTGCAGAAAGCCTTGTTGAACCACACAGCTGAGATCCCTGAATCAATAGCAGCACTTGGGGCCTGAGTGTGCTAGGCACTGTACAAACTCATCGGGAGAGAATTTCTGCCACCACAGAATTCACAGTCTAAAGAGACCAAGGGTAGAGGGAAGTGACCTGCCTGATGTGACTCGCTAGTCAATGGCCAGACCAGAAACAGAACCGGGTCTCCTGTCTCGCAGACCGGAGCCCTGTCCACTGGACCCTGCTATCACTCCTGGAGGTGGAGGTGTAACTGCCCTTCCCAACTCCTCAGGGCTGACCTGAGGGGAAAGATACCTGCATTCCTGTTCACTCCTGCAAGATCTCAAAGGTGAGTCAGCAGCATCTCATGAGCTGAATGCTGCTGAGAAATCCAATGGTGCACATACAGTATGCTTGGCCGGCAGATCATCCAGCATTAATATTCTGCACTTCCATAGCACCCACAGCCAAAGATCTCAAAGTGCTTTAGAAATATGCATAAATTAAGTGGCTAGTTTAAAATTTAGTCTAACTGCTTCCATAAATCATGAGGTTGGCCTGTGCGAGTAGTACAAGCCTCCTTCATCGGGCACCTATTCAGTGGGAACAGACCAGGGCTGTTTGTGACTGCTCACAGACAGAATGCAGACAGATAATATTATTTAAAATCAATGTAGCACTTGTAAAAAGGGCAGCTCAGGAGACTGAAGCCCTTTCCTTATCCAAAACTTAGGAGTGACAGACAATGACAACAGATTAACAGCCCTACCCACCACCCTGCCTCACACTCTGCTGTCAGAGCCAGTCCTTGGATTTAGAAAGGGGTCAAATGCATTCTGACCTGCCCTCTCTGCAGAGACTGCTGATCTGTGCCAAATTGGAGAGAGCTTCCTGTTCTCTCTCCACTAAAATTAAAGGTCAAAACTTCATTTCACGCAGGCCAGCCAATGCGTGGCTGGTACTGTTACAGAATTCCCTCAAGCTCTGAAATTTGTGGGCATGCAGAAGTCATTGTGCCCTTTGGACACAGCACTATTCGTTTGTATAAAACACAAGAATTGCCAAGGCCATGCTGTAAAGACAGCTATGCATCTTTGCATCTTAATGAACTCCATTAAATGTCCCCCAAATATTTACATGTACATCATTACTCTTAAAAAGAAAAGGAGTACTTGTGGCACCTTAGAGACTAACCAATTTATTTGACCATAAGCTTTCGTGAGCTACAGCTCACTTCATCTGATGCATACTGTGGAAAATACAGAAGATGTTTGTTTTTATACACACAAACCATGAAAAAATGGGTGTTTATCACTACAAAAGGTTTTCTCTCCCCCCACCCCACTCTCCTGCTGGTAATAGCTTATCTAAAGTGATCACTCTCCTTACAATGTGTATGATAATCAAGGTGGGCCATTTCCAGCACAAATCCAGGGTTTAACAAGAACGTCTGAGGAACGGGGGTCGGGCGGTAGGAAAAAACAAGGAGAAATAGGTTACCTTGCATGATGACTTAGCCACTCCCAGTCTCTATTCAAGCCTAAGTTAATTGTGTCCAATTTGCAAATGAATTCCAATTTAGCAAATCTGCACAGACACACCCCTGGAACCCCGACCTGGGATATTCTATCTACTACCCAAGATCCATAAACCTGGAAATCCTGGGCGCCCCATCATCTCAGGCATTGGCACCCTGAAAGCAGGATTGTCTGGCTATGTAGACTCTCTCCTCAGGCCCTACGCTACCAACACTCCCAGCTACCTTCGAGACACCACTGACTTCCTGAGGAAACTACAATCCATCGGTGATCTTCCTGATAACACCATCCTGGCCACTATGGATGTAGAAGCCCTCTACACCAACATTCCACACAAAGATGGACTACAAGCCGTCAAGAACACTATCCCCGATAATGTCACGGCTAACCTGGTGGCTGAACTTTGTGACTTTGTCCTTACCCATAAGTATTTTACATTTGGGGACAATGTATACCTTCAAATCAGCGGCACTGCTATGCGTACCCGCATGGCCGCACAGTATGCCAACATTTTTATGGCTGACTTAGAACAACGCTTCCTCAGCTCTCGTCCCCTAACGCCCCTACTCTACTTGCGCTATATTGATGACATCTTCATCATCTGGACCCACGGAAAAGAAGCCCTTGAGGAATTCCACCATGATTTCAATAATTTCCATCCCACCATCAACCTCAGCCTGGTCCAGTCCACACAAGAGATCCACTTCCTGGACACTACAGTGCTAATAAACGATGGTCACATAACCACCACCCTATACCGGAAACCTACTGACCGCTATTCCTACCTACATGCCTCCAGCTTTCAACCTGACCACACCACACGATCCACTGTCTACAGCCAAGCTCTGCGATACAACCGCATTTGCTCCAACCCCTCAGACAGAGACAAACACCTACAAGATCTCTATCAAGCATTCTTACAACTACAATACCCACCTGCGGAAGTGAAGAAACAGATTGATAGAGCCAGAAGAGTTCCCATAAGTCACCTACTACAGGACAGGCCTAACAAAGAAAATAACAGAACGCCACTAGCCGTCACCTTCAGCCCCCAACTAAAACCTCTCCAACGCATTATCAAGGATCTACAACCTATCCTGAAGGATGACCCAACACTCTCACAAATCTTGGGAGACAGGCCAGTCCTTGCCTACAGACAGCCCCCCAACCTGAAGCAAATACTCACCAGCAACCACATACCACACAACAGAACCACTAACCCAGGAACCTATCCTTGCAACAAAGCCCGTTGCCAACTGTGCCCACATATCTATTCAGGGGACACCATCATAGGGCCTAATCACATCAGCCACACGATCAGAGGCTCGTTCACCTGCACATCTACCAATGTGATATATGCCATCATGTGCCAGCAATGCCCCTCTGCCATGTACATTGGCCAAACTGGACAGTCTCTACGTAAAAGAATAAATGGACACAAATCAGATATCAAGAATTATAACATTCATAAACCAGTCAGAGAACACTTCAATCTCTCTGGTCACGCGATTACAGACATGAAAGTTGCCAGACTCCAATGAGAGACTCCAAACCAGACCCCAGCAAGAGACTGCTGAATTGGAATTCATTTGCAAATTGGATACAATTAACTTAGGCTTGAATAGAGACTGGGAGTGGCTAAGTCATTATGCAAGGTAACCTATTTCCCCTTTTTTTTTCCTATCCCTCCCCGTTCCTCAGATGTTCTTGTTAAACCCTGGATTTGTGCTGGAAATGGCGCACCTTGATTATCATACACATTGTAAGGAGAGTGATCACTTTAGATAAGCTATTACCAGCAAGAGAGTGGGGTGGGGGGAGAGAAAACCTTTTGTAGTGATAAACACCCTTTTTTTCATGGTTTATGTGTATAAAAACAAACATCTTCTGTATTTTCCACAGTATGCATCCGATGAAGTGAGCTGTAGCTCACGAAAGCTTATGCTCAAATAAATTGGTTAGTCTCTAAGGTGCCACAAGTCCTCCTTTTCTTTTTGCGAATACAGACTAACACGGCTGTTAGTCTGAAACCTGTCATTACTCTCATTGGTTTACACATGTGCACCTAGAGACTGCAAGCAAATTTGGGGTCCCACTGTGCTAGGTACGGTACAGATACCCAGACTGGGAACTCCTTGGGGCACAATCCATTGAATTAGCGAGACAGGCAAAGCATGGGAGAAGAGAAGGATTGATTATTACCTTCATTTTACAGATGGGGAATTGAGAGATGAAGTGACTTGCTCAAGGTCATGCAGGGAGCCAGTGGCACAGCTGGGGAATTGAAACCAAATCTCCCAAACCCAAGTCCAGTGTTTCAGCATGGCCAGCCTTCCTCTCTGTGACTCCAAACCTGGACCTGGCACGTTACCATGACATAGATTAGTGCACAGACAGTTCAGAATTTACATTTTTATTTCTCCATTCTGCACACACCAACAGCTGAGTCTACAAAGACAGTAGGACGCAGAAGGTGTGAACTGCTTGGGCACCCCGGCTGAGTTCAGGGCCTTGGCACACTGCAAGTTTTCAGGCCTCCTAAGTCTTAGAGGAGATTAGCTGCACCCTAGAGGAGCCTTTATAAATTTCAGGAGTAAGAGCTCCATAGGCCTGACAGCCCAGATTGCCACATTCATCCACACATGCTGGTTGTTCAGTGGACAGGGAGGTGGTTTGGATGGTCTGGGTTCGGTAAACCACTTTTTCTACCTGTCCCAGCAACTAGTGTCCAATCATTGTGCAAATATCCACCACTTTCGTCTGTCCGAGGCAGTAATAAAGTCCACCTGCTTATCTTCTTTGATGCAATCCAGACATCGCTTCCTCAGCTTTCCTCAGAGTCTCTTTCCTACCACCCTCTCTTGACATGCTACCTTCACCTCATTCCCTTCATTCATCCTCTCCTGGTTTAGACACATGCAAAGTGGAGCTTCCTGGATTTTGTCAGTCACATCAAGGACTTTGATTTCCATCCTAATACTCTCCTTTTGAAATCTGTTTCTTTGTGTAACTCCTCTTATGACATGAGGATATCTCATCTCAAACATGTGTAGATGTTGTACCTGCTGTCTCTATCGTCCATCCTTCTACCCCATACAGCATTGTGGGCTGCACTATAGATCTATACAGTTTCACTTTTCATACAGAACCCTTGAAATGTGATTCCACACTCTTCCAGCATTTCCCAGTCTGGATGGTCGCTCACATTCAAGCTTGGTATCTTCCGTGACCCATTGCAGGTGCAATTAAGGAGACTTGTTGAAATTCTAACCCAGTGAGGACTGAACTTCCACAGAGCACTGAAGAGGTTAAAGGAGTATTTAAATGGTAACAGTTAGTTATTCCCCATGTTCACAGTTACTTTTTAAGAGTCCTAGAAAGAGCAGGTGTTCCTGTCTGAAGGCTGAATGTACAGTAAATGCACTTTCTTTAGTGGAGTCTCTGGTTACAGAGAATGACATTTCTGTTCCTAGATGAAAACAGAGCAGGATGGCCCTCAAGAATCTGGGACATTTGATGGTCATACCGAAAGCAGTGACAAATATGCCAAAATGACTTTGTTCCAGATTGGCCTGCAGGTGGCAGCCTCGTGCTACCCAGCTGGTGCTGGATGGAGCCCACTGCTTTTTTCCTCCCTCCAGTTTTCCTGGGGCGGGGATCTCTTAGCTTTGGCCTTACATCTGCACAGTTACATTCACTGTGGAACAATTCTTTCCGATGGCTTCAGTAACACACACTCCAGAGAGATGCTTATAATAGTTAGCTACTTTTGTAAAACAAATACGCAGAGATTTGTCTTCCTGCGGGGTCATTCATTTCAAAGGGTATGATCTGGTGTGGTACAGGGCAGAACAGCACTGTGCTGTATGAGGTTACATTCCAGTGACGTGAAATTCCAGGTACTTGGCCCTGCCTGCCTAGGACTCTGCATGCTCTTCACTGACTCTGGCACAATGGAACCAGTGAGTGGCAGACATAAGAGCAAACTAGTTTTCATCAAGGATATTTACAGTTTTCCAGACAAAATAGTCATCTCTGCGGTGGCTCCCTGACCCCCAGCCAGTGAGAGTTTCCAGGTGGGGTGAGAGATGCCTGAAGCAGTGATGGGACTGGTCTGACAAGACAGCAGAGGCTCATCTCTCCTAAAAAGTCTGGCTGCAGGAGGCATCTGCTCACTCTATAGCTACTCATCTTAACACCAAAAAAGGTATATAAAATGGACAAGGGCCCCAAATTTAACCCCACTAGCTGCCCTGCTCCCAATTAAAGCATTAAAGTTAAACAGTGTTAACAAAACTTTTGCCTCATGGCTAACTGAAGAGTTGCTGAGAGTTGCACAGCCCTGAATTGCAGCCCCTTGTTCCAAGTGCTGGGGGAGTTTGATAATGGACAGTTTCTGTGATTTCAGAAGCCCTGAGCTTTTGTTTTATTTTTAAGTTCTTGTTCTGCAATTGCCATTCCCACTCCTAGCCTGCTAGCCATTTCCCTGCTCTGTTGAGGCAGCCAACAACAAAAGGAAGGGCCAGTTACTCAGGAAAGGAGCTGCTCACCTCTGTACAGTCAGTGACAATTGCAGTAACAGAATCTCAAAGTCATGGGGAAAACGGGGAAAAGGAAGATATGGAAACGGACGAAAAGGAGAACAAATGAAGGAGGAAATTGTAGTTATGTATGGGGGAAAATGGCAAAGAGCTGAGTGTGCATTTTTATTTCCACATGACTTTACACCAGATTAAAGGAAAGAGGAAGAAAGAAAACTTGTAAAGCCTTCAGGAGAGAGTGAACTATGAACTCACTCTGTGAAATTCTGTAGCTGAAATGAAAAACAAAACGACCACTCCCTGTACAGGAGAGAGGCTCCTTTGCACTTAGTGAAGTCAATGGTAAAGATCCCACCCACTGCAATGGGGCAGGACCCTTAAAGCAGAATCACAGCACACCAGAGACTGGCAAAGCAAGGCTGCACTTCCTTTCTGCGTTTCAGACTGAAACAGAGGGAAGCAGGCAAGGGGGTGGGAGAGGAGGAACAAAGGTACAAAGAGAAAATAGGGGAACGGGTATAAGGTAGGATTGAGCTGGGGACAGAAAGTGGAGCAGGTGCACGTGTCTATCTTGGGACTCAGGCTAAAGAAACATGACCTGTTTTTCGAAAATCTTCAGACAGCAGCAGCTCTCCCAAAAGCTGCATGTTAAATCAAACAAACTCCGTCTCCATATACGTTTATTTTCCTTCCTAAGCATGGAGTCTAGAGCTCTGTCTAAACACTAAGATTCATATCCTGCCTTTGAACATTAAGCAAAGAAGAAAGCTGAAAGACGAGTTGCTTCTTTGGTTTTCCTAAATGTTGAAGCAATGCAGACAACAATAGCAAGCTTAGCACGAAGCTGAATGCATCTTCATGCTGGTATAAAAATAAATTGAGTGTTCCTGGGGCTCACTGGGCTGTTCCTAATCCTGAGGCTGCACAGAATGAGACAATACAAACCATTAAGAGAAAAGAGAAAATGGATTCAAACCACCATATTTTATTCCTGCAGCTCCTGGTGCAAAAAAATGATCCTTTCAATTAAAAACAGTTAATTGAAAACAATAAATTGTGAGCTACATTCAGATAAGCTAGAATAGTTATGTGGACTTGAGGAAATAGGATTAGGGGACCATAAAACTGGTTCTAATAGTCAATCAGGAATAGAACTGACCAGAGCTTAAGTTATGATCTGTCTGTTAAGAAAAATCCATGCTAGCAGGAAGCGTGGTCTGGAGACTGTAATGGAATGCTAAACTATATTATACGGTTCCGCCGTTAAGTGATGCTGTTTGTACAATGCCTTATCTAAGCTACCCTCAGTCATACCTGGCAGAGCATTAAAGGATCTAATGAGGAACACGTGGGGTGTGTACCAGGCTCAGAAGAAAGCTCTGTAGCCAGTCCATATCTCTTAAGGAACATGATGTGTTAGCAGTAGGATTAGTGGCAGAGGAGAACAGAGACAGAAGGAAGAAAGGGTTCAGGATCTCATTGACATGCCGCTCTTCAATGTCCCAGAGAACTTCAACTTTGACAAACCTTCACAATGTGTAAACTGAATGCAGTATTTATTTTGCAAGATTGCTCATTGCGAACAAGCTCCACAAGGAAACTGGAGACATACAGGTATTTTCTTTAATTTAAGCTATGGTAGATTATATCTTTAAATCCTTTGACTTTATTGAAAACAGTCACAAAGATGACTATGAAGGGGTTCTGGCTTTGTTTGCTACATATTTTATATTCCAGAGAAATGTGGTTTATGAAATAGCATGTTTTCAGCAGAGAATTCAGGAACCAGAGGAAAATTTTGAATATTTTATAAGAGCTCTAAATACATTGGTTGAAAACTGTGATTTTTGGGGATGCAAAACAAGAAAATATCAGAAATAGGCTGGTTATTGGGTTAACAGATAAAAAGCTTTCACAGCAGCTACAATTGAAAACTGATTATACAGATTAGTCTGTATAGCCATAGCTATACAGAAAGTAAGGCAGGATGGCAGGATTAATTAAAAAAAAAAGAACAGAAACTAGCTTAGAAGCAAAAAACAGACACTTGAGGGTTAAAAGTAATTATCATAAAACCCCTGAGGCAAGGAGAGAAAACTCCCAGGCCAAAAGGGCCAAATTCCAGCCAACACGCACAAGGTGTGGAAAAAGTAACATCCCAAGAGAGGATGCATGTTCATCCAGGAGCACATGGTGAAATAAATGCATGAAATGTGGACATTCTGCAGATGTTTGCCATACCACAGTTCTCATGGAGTTGACTCATATTACAGACAATCAAAAGCCACTATTTCTGGATTGAGTATTTGTGATGACACAGAGATTGCCTGGAGAGTGAAATTGAATATTCATGGCAAGAGTGTTTACTTTAGAATGGACTCAGAAGCAGATGTCACAATCATCTCATAAGGGACTTACAATCACCTTCAACCCCTCCCGGAGCTGAAGTCACCTGACACAACTCTGACTAGCCCTGGATGGATTATGAACTACATGGGTCAGTTCACCATGGAAACAAATTACAAAGACAAAAGCTTTGCATTCACAGTGCATGAGATCAAAGGATTACAGACCAATGGACTTCTCAGCCACAGTGTGGCAACCATGATGGGCCTAGTGAGAAAGGTGGAGGAACTTGACAGAGGATTTGATAATGGACTTTTGAAAGGTGATCCAGTACAAATAAATGTAAAAGGAATGCTGAACTATACATTGTATAAACACCCCTATCAGAGAGACGTTGGAAGAGACCAGCTTCAAATTTATGCTAATTAATTACCCGGCTATTGTGGACTATTTTTATAGGTATTCAGAAGTAATGTACTTGAAAGACGTAACATGTCACAGTGTTATCGAGAAACTGACATGCATTTTTGCTCATTTCGGTATTCCAGGGCAACTAGTGAGAGGCAACAGGCCACAATTCGCTGCACCAGAATTTAAGTCATTCCAAACTAAATATGATTTTGATCATATTACTAGCAGCCCACATTACCCACAAGCGAATAGAGAGGCTGAGAGAGCTGTCCAGACAACCAAGAAAATCCTACATCAGGAAGATTCATTCCTTGCTCTTCTGAGTTACGGATCAAACACCGACTGGATATAGTCCAGCACAACTCCTGAAGGGAAGACAACTCAGAACTACTGTTCCAACTTTGGGGGAAAACCTATTTCTAAAGGGGCCAGACATGAAAAGAGTAGCCAGATTGGATAAAAAAGCTAAAAGAGCTTATGAACACTTTTACAATAGATATCACTCAGAGAACTGCCGGGTCTAGAACCTGGGTGACCGTGTTCATGTCAAACTGGGTAGAGAGGAAAGAATAGATAACTTCAGCTGTCATGAAGAAAAATAAGTCAGTGCCCAGATCATATGTGATCGAGACCAACAGTGGAGAGTTCAACAGGAACAACTGACATCTACAGATAGTTCCTCAGAAAGAACAATTAACAGAGCAAACTCTACAGATGGTGGATACAGAAGAAGACGACCACTCAAGGATTCCAAACTGACCACAGCCAGTCATTGCAACTAATGAACAACCAGATAACAGCCTATGTGGTTACGCGTTTGGGTTATGTAATTAGAAAATCTGTATGATTAAGAGACACTTAACAGGCTGATTTGTACTGATCTTCAAAAGACAGTGTGATAGGGTCAATATTGTATATGGTAGGAATGTAGAACTGAAAGGGAGAGATGTAATGGAATTGCTAAAATGTATGACACTGTTCAGCCACTAGGTGGCATGCTTTGTACAATACTTTATTTAAGCTAACCTCGGCCATGCCTGGCGGCGCATTCAAGGGTCTTATGATGAACATGTCTGGTGTGTACCAGGCTAAGAAGAAAGCTCTGTAGCTAGTCAATATTTGGTACGGGAACAAGACAGGGACTGTAAATGCTGAGATGTTCGGACATCAGTCTCTTCAAAGGGGCATTTCTGGTGAAAAAGGAGGAAGGGCACTTAAGGAGCTTGCCCATGGGGAGGGAAGGATGAAGTTAGAAACTCCATGTCCAGTATTAAGCTATCAGAAAGTGCCACGTTTCCTTCCTCCTACAGACTCTCTGGTCACTAAGTCAGCCTTGGCACCCCAGTGTTACTGCTTGAGAACAAACAAGGGACAAAGAGAAGATAGCAGGAAACCGTAACACAATGGAGCCAACGCACATCAAGCAGAGTGTTGAAGGATGAAAAGGGCCAGCTGGCACTGAGGTGGGATTAAATTAAGCAATTATAACGCAGAAAGCAATGTCATGTGATGAGCACATGGCTGAGCTTGAGAGGTCATGGGTCACCAGACTGTTGTATTTAAACTGCACAGTTCTCACTGAGATTATCAGGAATCACAAAAGCACTGAGAGGAAGGGCAGCCTTGCGGTTAGTGCATTGGATTAGGCCTCAGGAGCTCTGGGTTCAGTTCCCAGCTCAGCCAGAGACTATGTAACCTTGGTCATGTCACTTTACCACACTGCACTTCAATTCTCCAGCTACAAAATGGTGACTCTTACTCCTCACTTTTGATTTGGACAATAAGCTCTTAGTATGTGTCTGTACAGCACCTAACACAGTGGGGCTCTGATTTGGGTTGGGATCCTCCAATACAAAAAAAGATGAAAACTAATTCCTTTGTGTTTATATCACTTCATATGCAGAGTTACTATCACTGTCCAAATCTAAACAAGTCATTTTAGCAAACCATTTTTCCTCAGGCATAGAACCCTAAGCCAATATCTCAATATCTGTATAACCTTTGAATTAACTGAAAGTAGCGAATCTTGCTTTTTGTGCCCATAGATAGCAACGTGGTTGAACTAATAAGAAAGCAGCTAACTTAGCTTTTTCTTGAGAAAGGTGTCTTATTTCAGATTTTGTCCTTTGTTTTCACTTTAAGTATTGGTAACAAAAAAAACAGTTGTCTGTTAGAGACCTCCTTGCATTCAAGTGTGTCTTCCGCAATTATCAGATTGTGCACATCATGCTGTTGTGAACCTTGAATTGTTTATATAATCCACATAAAAGAGAGCACTAGCTAAAATCTGATGTTCTGTCAGATTTTAAATACATACTTGCATTTAGCTCTGTATGAGCCCCTAACTGACATCTCCATACCAACCCTCAGAACTACAGTGGAACCTCAGAATTACAAACTGACCAATTAACCACACACTTCATTTAGAACCAGAAGTATGCAATCAGGCAGCAGCAGAGACAAAAAAATAAATACATAAAGCAAATTCAGTGCAGTGCTGTGCTAAACGTAAACTACTAAAAAAAACAAAGGGAAAGCAGCATTTTTCTTCTGCACAGTAAAGTTTCAAAGCTGTATTAGGTCAATGTTCAGTTGCAGACTTTTGAAAGCACAACCATAACACTTTGTTCAGAGTTATGAACATTTCAGAGTTATGAACAACCTCCATTCCCGAGGTGTTCATAACTCTGAGGTTCTACTGTATAGACAATCTGGGTCTGACAAGAGTGACTGCATAGAGAGGAAAAACCTTTTCAAACTCTTGCTTTTTTTTCTTTATAGAGTCATTTTGACAGATCTGTTATAAAATGTAATCCATCATCATTGGAAATCAATGTCATTATCACGAGAACATGTTGTTTTGGCTCTGAAATATGCACCCATATGGCCAAGGCAGGGGATGAATTATTGAATTAAAATCTTGCACTGCAGTTCCTTACTGCGTTGTTCCTCTGTACCAAAGTGTTTATGTAGAGGAACAAGCAGAGCCACTCTCTTGCTGGCTGGTACACAGGCATACATGCGGGCTGTGAACTCATCAGTTTGAATAAATAAGCACGGCTGAGCCTAGTCATTGCTTGAATGGCGACCTTGAGGGAAAACCCACAGGGCTACAGGAAGGAGCTGGCTAATTACATTCAATTTTCAGCTCTCTGTGGTTCTTGGTCTCCCAAGGGTGAGAGAGCAGCATTGCTGACCGAATGGTCCTTCTCATTCTATCTCTGACTTGTCTGAAAGCAGGAATACCAGTACTAATGCCAACCCAGGAGGATTGCTAGGCCAAAGGAGCTAATGTAAGTTCAGCATCCAAACCTTCTGAGCTCATCTCCATGAGGTCATGCCAGTTAGCATCCGATCTGCTAACATAGGAAGCGCATGCAGGGCAGGAATAGGTCACAGTCTGCAGCTCACATGCAGGCACCGTGTCGCCAGCTAATTACATCCTTGTACCCTAGGGAATAGAATTCCTGTGGTTTCACTCTGCGAACTCTGGTCTCACAAGTATTGTTTTTATTGCAGGGGCCTATAGAGGCTCCAGCTGAAATTGGAATGCCACTGTGCTAGGTGCTGCACAAACATATTGAGAGACAATCTCTCACCACTTGAATTGTTTCCAGTCTAAAAATACAAAAGATGGAAAAAAAAACCCCATGAGTGAAAGGGAGAACAAGTGACTTGTCCAGTCAGACACAATTCTCAGATTAAACCAGACATGCAGAGCCCCAGTCCAGGGTCAGGAGAGGGAGTAAAGCAAATGTTCTATTGATTTTAGCTAGCTGTTGTAGCCATGCATGGAATGAAATGTAACTATTCCAATCTGTGACTGATCCAGTTATAAAAGTTAGGCAAAATGTCAGTTTGATGGTGTTGAAGATTTACTTGTTGCTTACAATTATTGGCTGTATAATTTTTGTAACTCTCACTCTGTAGATTGTTCATGAGAACTTTATTCTAATATCCAATATTTGAGCAGTGTCGGCTACTTTGAATCATAGAATATCAGGGTTGGAAGGGACCTCAGGAGGTCATCTAGTCCAACCCCCTGCTCAAAGCAGGACCAATCCCCAACTAAATCATCCCAGCCAGGGCTTTGTCAAGCTGGGCCTTAAAAACCTCTAAGGAAGGAGATTCCACCACCTCCCTAGGTAACCCATTCCAGTGCTTCACCACCCTCCTAGTGAAAAAGCTTTTCCTAATATCCAACCTAAACCTCCCTCACTTCAACTTGAGACATTTACTCCTTGTTCTGTCATCTGCCACCACTGAGAACAGTCTAGACCCATCCTCTTTGGAACTCCCTTTCAGGTAGTTGAAAGCAACTATCAAATCTCCCCTCATTCTTCTCTTCTGCAGACTAAAAACAATTCCAGTTCCCTCAGCCTCTCCTCATAAGTCATGTGCTCCAGCCCCCTAATCATTTTTGTTGCCTTCTGCTGGACGCTTTCCAATTTTTCCACATCCTTCTTGTAGTGTGGGGCCCAAAACTGGACACAGTACTCCAGATGAGGCCTCACCAATGTTGAATAGAGGGGAATGATCACGTCCCTCAATCTGTTGGCAATGCCCCTACTTATACATCCCAAAATGCCATTGGCCTTCTTGGCAAGAAGGGCACACTGTTGACTCATATCCAGCTTCTAGTCCACTGTAACCCCTAGGTCCTTTTCTGCAGAACTGCTGCCAAGCCATTCGGTCCCTAGTCTGTAGCGGTGCATGGGATTCTTCCATCCTAAGTGCTGGACTCTGCACTTGTCCTTCTTGAACCTCATCAGATTTCTTTTGGCCCAATCTTCTCATTTGTCTAGGTCCCTCTGTACCCTATCCCTACCCTCCAGGGTATCTACCTCTCCTCCCAGTTTAGCGTCATCTGCAAACTTACTGAGGGCGCAATCCACACCATCCTCCAGATCATTAATGAAGATATTGAATAAATGTTTGAAATTTTTTTTTCCAGGATTTACCCAGCTTTGCCTAAACCTGGGAATTGCACATTCCCCTCAGCAACTGGTGAGAAGAGTGTTGCACTCAAGGTGCCAAGTTTCTTGACAAACAGTTCCTGGTGTATTTGAGTGGCTGCCTGTGAAGCATTCAAGGTCTCTTGTTTTATATCTTCTGGGGTAGTCTGAGACAGCATCACCTACAAATGCTCTGTCTGTGGACTCTCACTGATTCTCTCTCATGCATTCTAGGAGCTCCACTGAGCAACATTTCTATTAGGCCTTTTCCATCTTACGACAGTCCCTTTTTCTCAGACTTTGCTTCCCTGAGGCAAAGGAGGCTGTTTCCAGTTCAATTAAAAGAAGGCTAATGGAGGGGGCAGAGCATCCCAGTGGTCAGATGCCCCCTCCATCCCCCAACATCCAGCACTGTAGAGTCACAGATTCTGGCTGTGATAACTTCAGGGGAGAGCTTCTCCCCACAGTACACAAACAAACCACCTGCTCCAGCAGGATGCTGGTGCCCGGAGGAAAGTAGTAATCGTGTTTAAGGTGCTTCTCTGCAGGGACATTTTAGGCAACATTACAATAGTCCCATCAATTAAAGGATTATTCAAAAGTACAGGAAAAAACCAAACCCATTTACATGAAATCAAAACACTTCAAACCCTGTATTGTGCCAAAAACAGAGCTAGAAATGGGGCTGAACACTGATTAAAGGAGCTGATTCACCTGAAGAGTGATGAAGTGCCGTGCCAGGCCTCGGAGACAGAAATGTGGACAGTGCTCACTCAGTACGAAGGGGAAACACCTACACGCAAATGAAGGTTGATTTGCACTGCAGAACGGTCACAACCAGAAAACAGAAGGCATTGCTAGAAAAAGCAAATGACCTTGGCACTAATTTTCAGCATTGCCTTTTATTTTTGCAGATAGCTGCATATGAACAAGAGCTTTCTCCACTGACACCCAGATTTAGCTTCAGTTTGGTCCTGCCATGAAATCATGAGTAGGTGTAGGATATTTATTTATGCATTGTGGTTATTACAGTAGTGCCAAAGGGCCCCATGGCGATAGGCACTGAACAGACACAGAGCAGCAGATGGGCCATTTCCTGAAGACGTTACAATACAACCAGACCAGGCAGACACAAGGTGAGGGAAGGGGCAGAACACGCCAGCAGCGTGAACAATGGGATGGCAGCAAACGTCATGTTAGTGCCGCAATGTGGGGGGCAGAGAGGGACGAGCTAAACATGAAGTGGGGGAGAGGGTAAGAGGGCAGGTGTGGCAGTGAAGAGACTGACTGGGGGAGGGTTGGAGCAGAGCAACCAGGGCAGAGAAATCCAGTCACACATCTCGCTGAATGCCCAGAGGAGGGGGTAGGGCTGCTGGACTGGGCCGGATGAAATGCAGGAGGGAGCTATGCTCCAGCACACCCCCCCCCCCAAGTTCCCGCTGACGCACGCGCACTGAGAGCCAAGCCCAGAGGTGCTTTCCGCTCCCCCTCACGCCGACGTGCCAGCAGGGTACAGAGCCGTGCTAGAGGAGCAACGCAAGAGGCTGAACCTGACTCTTCCTGCCCCCCACATGGTGCCGGAGCTGAGAGGAGCCAGCAGGAGTGTGCTGAGCTCACGGGGGGTGTGTGTGTGTGTGTGTCAGTGTCTTTCCCCGACATGGCGGGGCTGCCTTCTTCCTGGCTGCTCCATGGGGCCCCAGCTCTCTGGGGAGGGGAGCGGGTCCAATGGACAGGAGGCTAGAGCCTCACCAGCACCTACTCAGCGAAGCATGGAGTAGGCCCCGGCCCCCACTCCCACACAGACCCCAACAAAGTGCACTGGAAACTTTAAGCAAACTAAAAAACACCAAACAAACAAGCCCGCCCACTCGCCCCATGAATCTGTGCTCACTCCTTCAGCAGGCATCTCCCACTCACTCTTCCCTAAACGTAAAGAACCGCTTCTTACTGCCTGTGACATCCCTCACCAGGCGTTACTGGGAGACCAGAAAGGAGCTGCTGTCCCCCAGACTCAGCTCAGTCACTGGGACCCGTCTGTTCATCTGTCCCCCAGACTCAGCTCAGTCGCTGGGCCAGTCCGTCTGTCCATCTGTCCCCCAGACTCAGCGCAGTCACTGGGACAGTCCACCAGTCCCCCAGACTCAGCGCAGTCACTGGGCCAGTCCGTCTGTCCATCTCTCCATCTGTCCCCCAGACTCAGCTCAGTCACTGGGCCAGTCCACCAGTCCCCCAGACTCAGCGCAGTCACTGGGCCAGTCCGTCTGTCCATCTCTCCATCTGTCCCCCAGACTCAGCTCAGTCACTGGGCCAGTCCACCAGTCCCCCAGACTCAGCGCAGTCACTGGGCCAGTCCGTCTGTCCATTTCTCCATCTATCCCCCAGACTCAGCGCAGTCACTGGGACAGTCCTTCTGTCCCCCAGACTCAGCCAGTCACTGGGACCCATCTCTCCATCTGTCCCCCAGACTCAGCCAGTCACTGGGACAGTCCATCTGTCCCCCAGACTCAGTGAAGTCACTGGGACCCGTCTGTCTATCTGTGCTTCTGTCCCCCAGACTCAGCGCAGTCACTGGGCCAGTCCGTCTGTCCGTCTGTCCCCAGACTCAGCGCAGTCGCTGGGCCAGTCTGTCTGTCCCCCAGACTCAGCTCAGTCGCTGGGCCAGTCCGTCTGTCTGTCTGTCCCCAGACTCAGCGCAGTCGCTGGGCCAGTCCATCTGTCCCTCTGTCCCCCAGACTCAGCGCAGTCACTGGGACAGTCCATCTGTCCTTCTGTCCCCCAGACTCAGCCAGTCACTGGGACCCATCTCTCCATCTGTCCCCCAGACTCAGCTCAGTCACTGGGACAGTCCATCTGTCCCCCAGACTCAGTGAAGTCACTGGGACCCGTCTGTCTATCTGTGCTTCTGTCCCCCAGACTCAGCGCAGTCACTGGGCCAGTCCGTCTGTCCGTCTGTCCCCAGACTCAGCGCAGTCGCTGGGCCAGTCTGTCTGTCCCCCAGACTCAGCTCAGTTGCTGGGCCAGTCCGTCTGTCTGTCTGTCCCCAGACTCAGCGCAGTCGCTGGGCCAGTCCATCTGTCCCTCTGTCCCCCAGACTCAGCGCAGTCGCTGGGCCAGTCCGTCTGTCCGTCTGTCCCCCAGACTCAGCGCAGTCGCTGGGCCAGTCCGTCTGTCCGTCTGTCCCCCAGACTCAGCGCAGTCGCTGGGCCAGTCCGTCTGTCTGTCTGTCCCCAGACTCAGCGCAGTCGCTGGGCCAGTCCGTCTGTCTGTCTGTCCCCCGGACTCAGCGCAGTCGCTGGGCCAGTGCCCTGGCTGAAGTTTCTGTCGCAGATCCCCCTCCGTCGTGTCTCGTGGCTCTACGCTCTGTCATAGCCACAGGTGTTCACGAGAGCAGCAGCCACCGGCCTCCGGCTGCTATGCCGTGCACGTGCAGTACCTTCAATCTGGATACCTACTGTGACTACTCTCACACTGAGCATGCTCAGTGAAGCCCTATTTGGCTTTCCCAACATGACCTGCTATCTTGCCTTCACTCTTTGGGGCATGCTCTCTCGAGTGCAAAAGCAGCAATGGGCGTTTTGCCTTTGGCTTCATGGGGATGTGGATCAGGTGCTAAAGCAGAATGGGGAGTAATGAGATTTCTGTGCTTTTCAGTCATCTAGCTCTTTAAAGCTATGCTGTACCCAACTATTCCCTGAAGGAGAGCCCTGGAATTTCACCTCAAATCCACATTAGGAGCAAAATTTGGTGACATTTGGAGATTTTCACATTTATGTTTTGGATCTTAATGCAGTGTTAGAATTTTCATGTTCAAGGCATTTGCCTTAGGTTAGAAATCTAGGTTATCTATCAAATTAACTCTCCAGAGGACTTTTAGTGCAGTGATTGTGGTCTCAGTTTAGTTTTTCCAAATGAGACATATTATCCCTTTGACCTGATAGAGCATGTGCTTGTTATCTAGTTGTTTAGTATCAGCTTTCCCTTCTGATTAGCGAGTGAAAGATCGCTGTGACAGTTTAGTCTAAGCAAGCAGCAAACATTCAAAGATTGCCTGAATGCTCCCTGCAAAGGTTTTCTAGTTTTTGGTTGTTAAAGTCTTTGTTTAATCATAAATCACTGATGTGTTTGATTTTGGGAATATTCCTAGAGAGATCAGCAACCTCAGTATCTGAAAACATAACCTACAAAATTTGGAGAGTTCTGTTAGGTCACAACACAGTAGAAGAACAGGAAGGCATCACACTCTCATCCCTGTCTCCAGACATTGGCAGATATGTGAGGTTAATGCTGTGATATGTTAAAACAAATAAAGTAAAACCTTCTTTTAATGATTTTATCCAATTACAGCACTAAGCTGTGACCTGTCTGTCTCCCTCAAGTCATAACAAGAGTCTTCAAACACAGGCCCAGTAATTAAAAGGTGCTTTACACAGACTACATCTAGTCATAGCAGAAGGCTGGTTCTAAAAATAACCGCTAGAGTTAATTCAGGCAAAAGCATCCTGAATTTAGAGGGACTTATAAAGTAAAAACAAAAACAAACTTACAACCTTTTTCTTTTTAGAAACCTTTTGGATTTAAAAATAAATTCCTAAATTTCTTATCAATTTACAAAGAAAATTAAACACACAAACAGAAAGCCCCTTAAAACCAAAAATAACCAGAAAGCCTTGGGTATTTTAGCCAAGGACAAGTCCAAACAAGTGGGTTTCAATGAAGTCACACAAATGAGGGTCATTCTTGTCAGTTGCCAGCTTGTGCAGATCAAGGAGTGACTGGTTCACATTCTTTTCCAGGTGCAAGGCACACTCCATTCCTGTCAACCCATTCTCCCAAGAGGTTTTTTGCTGTCCACTATGTTTCTTCCATAAAAAGCAAATACCCTCACTTGAGAGGCTAATTGGGTCAGATAGAAATACTTCGAAATTTAGAAAGCTTACCCTCGGAAAGCCAACAAAAGTCTCAGCAGGCATTCTATGTAATAAGGAAATTAAAAGAACAAATAGCTAAAGATGTACAATAGAAAGAAGATGGTCTAAGTATGTCCGAATCGAGAAGCCTGTGAAAGAACAAACAAGCTACATGATGGGGTGGGGACATGATAAAATTTATCACCCTTTCTTCATAATTGTTATCATGTCCCCACTCCATCTTCTTTTCTCCAGACTAAACGAACCCAAGTTTTCAAACTTTCCTTGCAGGTCATGTTTTCTAGACCTTTAATCAATTTTATTGCTTTCCTCTGGACTTTCTCCAATTTGTCCACACCTTTCCTGAAGTGTGGAGTCAGAACTAGACACAATACTCCAGCTGAGGCCTTATTGGTGCTGAGTACAGCGGAAGAATTACTTCTCACATCTTGCTTACAACGCTCCTGGAATACATCCCAGAATGATTACTGTATTTTTGCAATAGTATTACATTGTTAACCTATATTTAGTTTACGATCCACTATTGACTTACGAGGAGAGGCTGAGGGAACTGGGATTGTTTCGTCTGCAGAAGAGAAGAATGAGGGGGGATTTGATAGCTGCTTTCCACTACCTTGAAAGGGGGTTCCAAAGAGGATGGATCTAGACTGTTCTCAGTGGTAGCAGATGACAGAACGAGGAGTAATGGTCTCAAGTTGCAGTGGGGGAGGTTTAGGTTGGATATTAGGAAAAACTTTTTCACTAGGAGGCTGGTGAAACACTGGAATGCGTTACCTAGGGAGGTGGTGGAACCTCCTTCCTTAGAAATTTTTAAGGTCAGGCTTGACAAAGCCCTGGCTGGGATGATTTAGTTGGGGATTGGTCTTGCTTTGAGCAGGGGGTTGGACTAGATGACCTCCTGAGGTCCCTTCCAACCCTGATATTCTATGATTCTATGAAAATGCAGAACTGGTTCTGAGAAAACAGGTGTTGGCTCAAACCATGGCCACTCCCTCTGCTGCCAGCCCTCAGATCCAACCTCCAGCCCTTGCTGTATTAGATTCATTCCATGTATAATAAGAGCATCAAATGTGTTAGCATGACCCAGTCACTGTCCAACTTTAAATAGTTTTAAGCAAGGGTTGGGGTCTGGCATACTGAGACCTCAGCCTGCTGAGTACCATGACCAGCACCATGAAAAATCCTTTGAAACTTCTATTAAAGATACAGAAAAAGAAGAGTATCAGGGCGTAGCCGTGTTAGTCTGTATCCGCAAAAACAACAAGGAGTTTGAACAAGTGGTTTTTTATCCACAAAAGCTTATGCCCGCATAAATCGGTTAGTCTTTAGCCACCGGACACCTTGTTGTTTTTGAGAAAAAGAAGGGGAAATAGTGAAAGCATTTAAAGTGTAATGTATTAAATAAGGCTTTTGTTTTAACAGCATCCCTTGTTCCCTTCCCTGGAGAGAATTTTAGAAAGAAAGGCCCCATGGCTGGAGGAGATCTTCGTGCCAGCCACAGCCCCAGGGCTGGAGTAGCTGTGCCCCCCATCTCTCACTATAATGATCCCCTAGATATACCGAACAGGGGTTCATTACAGCAAGTGTGTACTGTATCTCCACTGCTACAATGATCAACACCCCCCACAACATACTTTCAAGGTCCATGGCTCCTACACATGCCTATCACAACATGTGGTGTACCTCATCCAATGCACTGAATGCCCCAGTAACAACTACGTGGGTGAAACCAGATGATCGCTACGCTCTCGAATGAACTCACACAGGAAAACGATGGAAGACAAAAAAGTAGTGCGGACTGACGTATGTTCATTTTCATCATTTGAGTCAGATGCCCCCAACAGAAAGTTGATTTTCTTTTTTGGTGGTTCGGGTTCTGTAGTTTCTGCATTGGAGTGTTGCTCCTTTAAGACTTCTGAAAGCATGCTCCATACCTCATCCCGCTCAGATTCTGGAAGGCACTTCAGACTCTTAAACCTTGGGTTGAGTGCTATAACTATCTTTAGAAATCTCACATTGGTACTGTGGCAAATTGCCAGCACTACTATGATGGGTCTCGAGCTTTCTCTTCTTGGGTGGGGGTTCAGGGCACTGTTTCTTGCCCCTGAACTGGGGTATTAACTTCCCCACTAGTGTCCTAAAGGAGGGGAGTGGAGAGGGAGGGACCCGGGCCCGCCCTCTACTCCAGGTCCCAGCCCAGGGGCACTCGGGATAGCAGTAAACGGCTAGCGGTTCCTTCCCCTGGGTTACTTCCCTCTCCTGCCCTTCAGCTTGTGGGGCTTCCTGCCCTCCCTCTGCACAAACCAGGTGTCCCTTTACCTAGGATCTTGGTCTTCTTAGCCCACCGCAGCACTTCTCCAAACTCTCCTCTGCTTCCCTCCAAACTGCTCTCTGCTCCAACACCAATCCACTCTGCTTCAACTCCTCCAAACTGCTCTCTGCTCCAACGCCAATCCACTCTGCTTCAATTCCTCCAAACTGCTCTCTGCTCCAACGCCAATCCACTCTGCTTCACCTCCTCCTTCTGTCTGATTGAAGGGGGGGGGGGGGGGGGGTTATCATGTGTCTGGCTTCAGATGCTTTAATTTGCTTCAGGTGCTTTAATTAATCTATAGCAAACTTTCTTCCCTCTACAGGGAATAAGGCTCCCTTCTAACACTCTCCTGCTGCCCTCTGGCCATGCCTATCACAGTACCTTCTTTGCATTTTGTCAAATCTGCAATGAAAGTGTCCTTAAAATGAAGATGTGCTGGGTCATGATCTGAGACTGCTATAACATGAAATATAGGCAGAATGCAGGTAAAACAGAGCAGCGGACATACAGTTCTCCCTCAAGGAGTTCAGTCACAAATTAAATTTAACACTTTATTTTTTTAACGAGCATCATCAGCATGGAAGCATGTCCTCTGGAATGGCTGCTGCAGCATGAAGGGGCATACGAATGTTTAGCATATCTAGCACATGAATACCTTGCAATGCCAGCTACAAAAGTGCCATGCAAATGCCTGTTCTCACTTTTTGGTGACACTGTAAATAAGAAGAGAGCAGCATTATCTTCTGTAAATGTAAACAAACATTTTTGTCTTAGCGATTAGCTGAACAAGAAGTAGGACTGAATGGACTGTAGGCTCTGAAGTTTTACATTGTTTTGTTTTTGAACAAAAAAAATCTACAGTTGTAAGTTGCACTTTCACGACAAAGAGATTGCACAACAGGACTTGTGAGGTGAGGTGAACTGAAAAATACTGTTTCTTTGTTTATCATTTTTACAGTGTAAATATTTGTAATAAAAATTATATACACTTTGATTTCAGTTACAACACAGAATACATTAGATGTGAAAATGTAGAAAAACATCCAAAATATTTAATAAATTTCAGTTGGCATTCTATTGTTTAACAGTGCTATTAAAACTGCGATTCATTTTTTTTGAGCTAATCGCATGAGTTAACTGCGATTAATCCACAGCCCTAATCTTAACCCAAGAACCCCCTTTCTGTACTACGACTGTCGAGGTATTAATGGGCCACTCCATCTTGAATGGTCATTTATAATAGATGCTGTCATAAATATAAAGGGAAGGGTAAATCCCTTTAAAATCCCTCCTGGCCAGAGGAAAAATCCTCTCACCTGTAAAGGGTTAAGAAGCTAAAGGTAACCTCGCTGGCACCTGACCAAAATGACCAATGAGGAGACAAGATACTTTCAAAAGCTGGGAGGAGGGAGAAAAACAAAGGGTCTCTGTCTGTCTGTTTGTCTGGTGATGCTTTTGCCGGGGACAGAACAGGAATGGAGTCTTAGAATTTAGTAAGTAATCTAGCTAGGTATGTGTTAGATTATGATTTCTTTAAATGGCTGAGAAAATAGCTGTGCTGAATAGAATGAATATTCCTGTCTGTGTGTCTTTTTTGTAACTTAAGGTTTTGCCTAGAGGGATTCTCTATGTTTTGAATTACCCTATAAGGTATTTACCATCCTGATTTTATAGAGATGATTTTTTTTTTACTTCTATTAAAAGTCTTCTTGTAAGGAAACTGAATGCTTTTTTCATTGTTCTAAGATCCAAGGGTTTGGGTCTGTGGTCACCTATGCAAATTGGTGAGGATTTTCACCAAACCTTCTCCAGGAAGTGGGGTGCAAGAGTTGGGAGGATTTTGGGGGGAAAGACGTTTCCAAACTACATTTTTTCAGGAACCCAGATAAAGTTTGGTGGTGACAGTGGAAGTCCAAGGGCAAAGGGTAAAATTAGTTTGTACCTTGGGGAAGTTTTAACCTAAGCTGGTAAAAGTAAGCTTAGGAGGTTTTCATGCAGGTCCCACATCTGTACCCTAGAGTTCAGAGTGGGGAAGGAACCTTGACAGATGCGAAGTACAATCTGTTCCACCTAGGGTTGCCAACATTCTAATTCCAGAAAACTGAACACCCTTGCCCCGCCCACTGCCCTGCCCACTGCCTCTCCCCTACCTCACCGCTTCCCTTCCTGAGACCCCACCCCCCGCTCACTCCATCCCCCCTCCCTCCGTGGCTTGCTCTCCCCCATCCTCACACACGTGCTCATTTTCACTGCCAGGCCCAAACAGGCATATTGATTGTTTTGACAGATGTATTATGCTAATTTCAGGTTTGGTTTGTTACATGACACTAGAGCTGGCAGCAAAATCGTCAAAAAGGGTCATTTTAAAAAAAATGAAATTGCATAAAGATTTTCATGGTTCTTTCCCACCCCTCTTCCCATTTTTTGTATTGTACGTGTGGAATTAGGACCACACATTAACACTGCGGCAATGGGTCCATTAAAGGCCCACACCTGAAGCCCAAATACAAATCCACAGAACACAGCCACAGAAATGCACCTGTCCAGATACCTATAAAATAAACCTGTAGAAACTGACTCCTACACCTACATGCAGATACATACGTATATTCATGTGTACACATCTAGCATGCACTAACACATTTACTTCCACATTATTTATTATTATAATTGTTGTTTTGTGCCTAGAGACCACAACTAAGATCAGGGCTCCAGGGTGGTCGGTGCTGGACATACAAATAAAAAGAGAGAGTCTGCAACGTAGAGTTTATAATGTAGCTAGACAAAGGTGGGGAGGAATGTATGATACATTGGCTCTTCTGCAATTACTGGTCAACAACATTCACTTTTTAAGAAATAATATATTTCTCTTAGATTTCCCTTCTCTTTAAAAACTTGTTATGAAATGAATACGTAACTCAAATACACACATTTTATGTCATCATTTTTTGTGAGGGGAAGTGCAGGATGGGACCGGGGAGGGATGCAGTGAGGGGGATGGGGGTGGGAGGGTTGGGGTGGAGAGAGATGTAGTGAGGGGGATCAGGGTGCTGCCCCATTTCCAGATCTTGAAGATGGGCATGCTTACCTCCAACTCCTGGGTGCTGGCAATGGGGTGACAGACTACGGTTCGCTGCAGGGCACGCGCCACAGCTCGAGCCCAGCTGCAGGAGGAGCGTGAGGAGGAGAAGAGGGCCAGCAGCAGCGGGAGAGGCACACGCCACAACCCCTCAACACCCACCTGCCAGGTGTGCTAGTTCGTCCCCTGCCCTGCTCTGGCCAATGGGAGCTGTGCCTGAGGGCGGGGCAGCACAGGACCTCCCTGGTCACCCCTAAGCCTAGGAGCCGGGCATGGTGGCTGCTTCCCGGGAGCCACATGGCAGCTAGCAGGGAGCCTGCCAGATCTGCTGCGTGGCTCTGCCAACCGGACAGTCAGCGGTGCTGACCGGAGCTGCTACGATCCCTTTTTGACCAGGTATTCCGGTCAAAAACCAGACACCTGGTCACCCTAGTTCCACCTTGCATTTAGCTGTGATCCTGGGCGTACATTTCCCAGACCTGAAGAAACTCGAAGGCTTCTCTCACTTCCCAACAGATGTTGGTCCAGTATGAGGTATTATCTCACCCACCTTGCTCAAAGCTACACACATAGACTGTGAGAAAGCTGGGAATCTGAATTGCCTACACACCAATGCTAGAAGCCTGGGTAACCAAACAAGTGGAATCGGAATTGCTCATTTATGAGCATAAATTCGATCTAGTTGGTATTACTGAAACCTGGTGGAATGAATAACATGACCGTAATGTTAAAAGCATGGTTATAACCTATTTAGGAAGGGCTGAGTGGACAAAATGGGAGGAGGACTGGCACTTTATGTCAAAAATGGAATTACCTGTTTCCACCTCTCTGATGACTCAGAAGAAAATGATCTTGAATGCCCATCGATCACTGTCCTAACCAGATAAGCACAAGGTGGGGTATTAGTTGGTGTCTGCTAGACAGTACCAAATCACACTAAGGAACAGGATGGCCATCTCCTTACAAACTTATCTACAATGTGTAGGGGGGAAAAGCTCCTTGATCATGGGGAACTTCATTTTGAGCAACACATGCTGGAGATCTCATGCTGCCAATAATAAAATGTCCTTGGAATTTGTAAACATCATAGATGACAATTTCCTTAGTCAAAAAATGTTGCAGCCAACCAGGGGGAATTCTTTATTAGACTTTCTCCTAATAGATAAAGAGAAACTGATCATAGAACTCAAAATTAATGGTAGCTTAGGTAAAAGTGATCATGATTCATCATGCGTAAGCAGAATAAAGTCCAAACCAGTAACATATATACTTGGTACTTTAATACAGACAGTTTCACAAAGCTGAAATAATTTATGAGCCATATCAGCTGGGAAAGAATTTAATCAGAAAAATTTGAATGATAAGAACATAAGAATGGCCATACTGGGTCAGACTAAAAGTCCATCCAGCCCAGTATCCTGTCTGCCGACAGTAGTCAATGCCAGGTGCCCCAGAGGGAGTGAACCTAACAGGTAATGATCAAGTGATCTCTCTCCTGCCATCCATCTCCACCCTCTGACAAACAGATAATTGGGAATTATTTAAGAACATCTTACTAGAGGCCCAAAAAATCCACAACCCCATAACTGAGAAAGAAGGCCATACTGGTTAAAAAACCCAACTGGTTTAGAATGGAAATGAAGGCATCTATATATACATAATGGAAGAAAGGAGAAGTTGATAGTAAATATAATATAAATCGGAAGATAGGAATTGTTGAAAATTGATATGGGAAGCAAAGGGACACACTTACCTGAAAGAAAACATAAAATCACTGATACAGTTTGCAGATGACAACAATCGGGGTAGTGATAAATAATGGAGTGGACAAGTCATTGATTCAGAGCTTTCTGGATTGCTTGATAAGCTGGATGAAAGCAAACAATATGCATTGTAATACAGCTAAATGTAAATGTATACATCTGGGAACAAAGAATGCAGGTCATACTTACAGCATGAGGAAATTTTCTGGGAAGCAGTGACTCTGAAAAAGATTTGGGGGTAGTGGGGGATAATCAGCTAAACATGAGCTCATGGTGTCACACTGTGGCCAAAAGAGCTAATGCGATCTTGGGGAGGCATAAAGAGGGAAATCTCAAGTAGGAGTAGAAAGGTTATTTTACCTCTATATTGGGCACTGATGCAATGGCTGCTGGGATACGGTGTCCATTCTGGTGTACACAATTCAGGAAGCATTGTTGATAAATTGTATGGGGTTCGGAAAAGAGCCATGAGAATAACTGAAGGATTAGAAAACATGCCTTGCAGTGATTGTGCTTCTTGGGTTTATCTATTTAGCTTAAAAAAGAGAAGGTTCAGGGTGACCTGATCACAGTCTATAAAAATCTACATGGGGAACAAATAGTTTATAATGGGCTCTTCAGTCTAGCAGAGATAGGCGTAACAGACTCCAATGGCTGGAAGTTGAAGCTAGACAAGTTCAGACAGGAAATAAGGTGTACATTTTTAAAATTAAGTATTAGAACAACTTACTAAGGACTGTGGTAGATTCTCCATCATGGACCAATTTTAAATCAAAATTAGATGCTTTTCTAAAAGATCTGTTCTAGGAATTTTTGTGGGGGGGCGGGGTTCCTATGGCCTCTGTTGTACAGGAGGTCAAATTAGATGATCACAATTGTCTCTTTTGGCCTTGGAATCTATGAATTGATGAGATGCTGTTTTTAATCAAGTGCACAATTCTGCCTTGTTATAAAGGAAGGCTTTTCTCTTCGGGGGTGAAGTAGTAATTCATTTCTGGCCTATATAGAAACACTACCCACAGCAACAGTTGTGGAAATTTGCCACCTGCAGCGTTACCCACTGATGAAATGCGGTAAGTGGCAAAAGCCATGGCCAGCCGCTGTCACCAGGCAAGGTACAGACTGGAGGTTGCGGATGGAGCGGCATGCAGCACGGCAGGGCTATGGACAGAAATCTGCTCTCCAGGGTACAGCGCAGCTACTGCCATACACTCCTGCAGCTCAGCCTGCATAGTCCCTTAACATCGTTCCCCGGCCCCATCGTGGGAGGATGGAGGACAAATACTTGAGGTTCTGCTGCCTGGAAAAATCTCTGCACCTTGAGGGGGGAGGGTTTGGGCCTCAGGATACTGAAGTGCTGCACAGCATGCTAGAGCCCTGCGCTTCCGATTGATTCTACCGTCATTGGTTTCTAAGGGCTGCAAGCATTTGTCTCTCAAGCAAAGCACAGGTGGCTGAGAAGGGCATGCTATGCATTTCTGAGATGTAAGTGTGATGTTATTGACATGGACTGGGACCGCATAGATCATTGTTGCAACCAAGGTCCTTTAATGGCACCAAAGGGGGTCAAATAAGGTTTCTAAGACAAGGCTATGGTTTGCTGGCTAGGATTATGCTGTCTATCTGTGTGTATCATTTTTGTAGTGAAAGTTATAAAGTATTGGCTGTATACTGTCTGTATTTCAAACTTGTGCTTTGGTGTCAGCTCTGCCTAGTCTGCTGGATGGCCCATTACGGACCGTCAGTTATACAACTGACCCAGTGAGAGAAGGCAGACACGCCTTGGGACTCAGCAAGGTGTGCAGGGACCTGCCTATGGACAGAACTCTGTGGTGTTTCCAGGCCGTGTAGTGGGCAGCTTGTCTTTGGGACAAAGAAAGCAGAGACCACATGGCAAGAGACTATAAAAAGCTGCTGCAGCTCATCCATCTTCAGTCATGCTTCTTACCTCTGGAGGGATTTTGCTACAAACTGAAGCTCTGAACAAAGGACTGAAAGACCCATCCCAGCTGTGGATATTCTGCGGAGACTTGATTTGAACCTGCAGTTTATTCTATCACTGCTACAAGCCTGGCCCAAGAACTTTGCCATCACTGTATGTCATTGATTCCATTTAACCCATTCTAGCTCTCATCCATATCTTTTCCCTTTTATGAATAAACCTTTAGATTTTAGATTCTAAAGGATTGACAACAGCGTGATTTGTGGGTAAGATCTGATTTGTATATTGACCTGGCTCTGGGGCTTGGTCCTTTGGGATCAGAAGAATCTTTTTTCTTTACTGGGGTATTGGTTTTCATAACCTTCTGTCCCCATAACGAGTGGCTTTGGTGGTGATACTGGGAACCTGGAGTGTCTAAGGGAATTGCTCGTGTGACTTGTGGTTAGCCAGTGGGGTAAAACCGAAGTCCTCTCTGTCTGGCTGGTTTGGTTTGCCTTGGTGCGCATAGAAACCCCAGCCTTGGGCTGTGACTGCCCTGCTCTAAGCAATTTGTCCTGAATTAGCACTCTCAGTTGGGTCCCGCCAGAACCAGCATCGTTACAGTAAGTACTTGCTGTTCAGTTCTCTCCAGAAAGGGTTAAACAGGAGCCTCAACTCATCATTGTGCCACAGACCCCTAATGCTCCCCCTACCAGTGCAAAGGGGCCATCAAACTAATGGATCCAGCCCCCCGCAGTGTGTTTCCTGGCCCGGGACTGTGCTGAGGCAGCAGCTCCATGCTCTCTTCCTGCTCTAGCCAAGTTCTTACACTGCGCTCATCACTGGTGTGCCTGATCCCTTTCCGTACTACAGTATGTAATGGGACTAATGTCTGTCATGTCTCGTGCACCCAGTGCAAAAGGCATGACTTGGGAAAACATTCTGAGACTGTCAATAATTTCCCTTCCAACACCAAGAAACTGGCCCACTGTCAAGCCCACAAAATACTGCTGCCATATGCCGAAGGGGCAATGGTATTTTAGCCTGATTGTGTAGATCTATGTCCTACAGCCCCAGTCTCTGTTTTTAAAATAGCACAGCTTTTAACCCTTTTAAAAGAATCAGTTATTGTGATGGGGATTTTTAACTTGTTCCTGCAAAATCCAATGGCCTTGGCACAATACGTTCAGCAAAGGATTGCGCTTTCCCTTCTGAACAGTATCTCAAGGATTAGTGTTGAAACTACATTGCTCATATTCTCTGGAAGTGTTGGAGCAGCATTGATTAAGCCCAACAAGGGAATTTTCTGCTCCTTCAATACACTAACACTATGTAGTATGCGTTAAGTGCTGCTGACTCCAGGCTGGATATCTATAGCCAAACATGCTTGAAAATTGAGTCTTGTAAACTGCAAGTGAAATTTAATTGCAGAAACATTTGCCAAAACTTCATTAAAGGTTCAAATTAATTCTGGTCTTATGAAACCAATTTCACATTTCGCCTCTTTAGGGCCAGCAGGAAAACAAACAAACAAACAAACAACAGGAAAAAAAAACCCAGCCAGTCCAAGTGTGAACCTATGGCTAGAAAAAGACATGCTTTGCTATATTCATGATAAATGTCTTTCCTTTTAATTGTCTTGTGCATTCATGTAAAGCTGTTTTATTTACATATCATCTTCCATTACCATCTCATATAAATGGATATCTATATAGGATGTACAGGTATATTAATTATGCATGAATCTGACAGGGACTTTGCATTAAGAATAGTTTGGCAGCTTAAGAATAAAGCAAAAAATAAATTTTTGCTCACAAGTAGTATTGGGTAAAAAAATATTTTCCCACCCCAAGAAAATCTGAGATTTCAAACATGTTTCTATTCTGCATCAAGACCAGAGGCTTTCTGAAGATTTTTTGCAGAGAGAGAGAAGGGACGTGACCCTGGGTCATAACCTGTTCATAATAGATAGGAGATTTTTACATATTACCATTGTAGAAGTTGGAGATTAAAATCAGGGTTTACAGTCTGCTCTCCAGCTGCTCTCTAAAATAGATGTTTCTACCCTTTTATTTGGGCATTAAAGGCAGTTTAGGTTTCCTGTCAAAGCAGGGCTCAGTTTAAGCTAAAAGAAAAAAATGGAGTTAAGGTTCATTACTCATTTTGATGCAACCTGCCAGTAACCTCCATTGTGATTTATTCAATTTTTGTCAACACAGGTACTAGTAGTCAGTGTGTAAACCGGAGTTCTAGAATGGACATAGAATCACAGAATATCAGGGTAGGAAGGGACCTCAGGAGGTCATCTAGTCCAACCCCCTGCTCAAAGCAGGACCAATCCCCAACTAAATCATCCCAGCCAGGGCTTTCTCAAGCCTGACCTTAAAAATATCTGAGGAAGGAGATTCCACCATCTCCCTAGGTAACGCATTCCAGTGTTTCACCACCCTCCTAGTGAAAAAGTTTTTCCTAATATCCAACCTAAACCTCCCCCACTGCAACTTGAGACCATTACTCCTTGTTCTATCATCAGCTACCACTGAGAACAGCCTAGATCCATCCTCTTTGGACCCCCTTTCAGGTAGTTGAAAGCAGCTATCAAATCCCCCCTCATTCTTCTCTTCTGCAGACTAAACATCCCCAGTTCCCTCAGCCTCTCCTCATAAGTCATGTGTTCCAGACCCCTAATCATTTTTGTTGCCCTCCGCTGGACGTTTTCCAATTTTTCCACATCCTTCTTGTGGTGTGGGGCCCAAAACTGGACACAGTACTCCAGATGAGGCCTCACCAATGTCGAATAGAGGGGAATGATCACATCCCTAGATCTGCTGGCAATGCCCCTACTTACACATCCCAAAATGCCATTGGCCTTCTTGGCAACAAGGGCACGCTGTTGACTCATATCCAGCTTCTCGTCCACTGTAACCCCTAGGTCCTTTTCTGCAGAACTGCTGACTAGCCATTCGGTCCCTAGTCTGTAGCGGTGCATGGGATTCTTCCATCCTAAGTGCTGAACTCTGCACTTGTCCTTCTTCAACCTCATCAGATTTCTTTTGGCCCAATCTTCTAATTTGTCTAGGGCCCTCTGTACCCTATCCCTACCCTCCAGCGTATTTATCTCTCCTCCCAGTTTAGCGTCATCTGCAAACTTACTGAGGGTGCAATCCACACCATCCTCCAGATTATTAATGAAGATATTGAACAAAACCGGCTCTAGGACCGACCCTTGGGTCACTCCACTTGATTTCGGCTGCCAACTAGACATGGAGCCATTGATCACTACCCGTTGAGCCTGACAACCTAGCCAGCTTTCTATCCACCTTGTCGTCCATTCATCCAGCCCATACTTCTTTAACTTGCTCACAAGAATACCGTGGGAGACTGTGTCAAAAGCTTTGCTAAAGTCAAGGAACAATACATCCACTGCTTTCCCTTCATCCACAGAGCCAGTTATCTCATTATAGAAGGCAATTAGATTAGTCAGGCATGACTTGCCCTTGGTGAATTCATGCTGACTGTTCCTGATCACTTTCCTCTCCTCTAGGTGCTTCAGAATTGATTCCTTGAGGACCTGCTCCATGATTTTTCAGGGACCGAGGTGAGGCTGACTGGCCTGTAGTTCTCGGGATCTTCCTCCTTCCCTTTTTTAAAGATGGGCACTACATTAGCCTTTTTCCAGTCATCTGGGAGCTCCCTCGATCGCCATGAGTTTTCAAAGATAATGGCCAATGGCTCTGCAATCACATCCGCCAACTCCTTTAGCACTCTCGGATGCAGCGCATCCGGCCCCATGGACTTGTGCTCATCCAGCTTTTCTAAATAGTCCCGAACCACTTCTTTCTCCACAGAGGGCTGGTCACCTCCTCCCCAGGCTGTGCTGCCCAGTGCAGCAGTCTGGGAGCTGAGCTTGTTAGTGAAGACAGAGGCAAAAAAAGCATTGAGTACATTAGCTTTTTCCAATTCCTCTGTCACTAGGTTACCTCCCTCATTCAGTAAGGGGCCCACACTTTCCTTGACTTTCTTCTTGTTGCTAACATACCTGAAGAAACCCTTCTTGTTACTCTTAACATCTCTTGATAGCTGCAACTCCAGGTGTGATTTGGCCTTCCTGATTTCACTCCTCCATGCCCAAGCAATATTTTTCTACTCTTCCCTTGTCATTTGTCCAGTCTTCCACTTCTTGTAAGCTTCTATTTTGTGTTTAAGATCAGCAAGGATTTCACTGTTAAGCCAAGCTAGTCGCCTGCCATATTTACTATTCTTTCTACAGATTGGGATGGTTTGTTCCTGTAACCTCAATAAGGATTCTTTAAAATAAAGCCAGCTCTCCTGCACTCCTTTCCCCCTCATGTTATTCTCCCAGGGGATCCTGCCCATCAGTTCCCTGAGGGAGTCAAAGTCTGCTTTTCTGAAGCCCAGGGTCCGTATTCTGCTGCTCTCCTTTCTTCCCTGTATCAGGATCCTGAACTCGACCATTTCATGGTCACTGCCTCCCCGGTTCCCATACACTTTTGCTTCCCCTACTAATTCTTCCCGGTTTGTGAGCAGCTGGTCAAGAAGAGCTCTGCCCCTAGTGGGTTCCTCCATCACTTGCAACAGGAAATTGTCCCCTACACTTTCCAAAAATTGTAGGGCTCAAAGAGACCTTGAGAGCTCACGTAGTCCAGGTCCCTGGACTAAGGCAGGACTAAGTAAACCTAGATCATCCCTGACAGGTGTTTGTTCAACCTGTTCCTAAAATCCTCCAGTGATGAGGATTCCACAACCTCTCTTGGAAGCCTGTTCCAGAGCTTAACTATTGATATAGTTCATATGGTTTTCCTAATATCTAACCTACATCTTCCCTGGCTTCAGATTAAGCCAATTACTTCTTGTTCTACTTTCACTTAACATGAAGAACAATTAATCACCATCCTCTTTCTACAGTCCTTAACATATTTGTAGACTGTTGTCAGGTCCCTCCTCAGTCTTCTTTTCTCAAGACTGAACATACCCCGTTTTTTAACCTTCCCTCCCACGTCAGGTTTTCTAAACCTTTGAGGGATGTCTAGAGGAAAGCAACAAATATGATCAGTTTGTCCACATCTTTCCTAAAGTGTGGTGCCCAAAACTGGACCCAATATGCCTCACCAGTGCCAAGTAGAGCAGGACAATTACCTCCCATGTCTTACATTACTTCTGTTAATACACCACAGAATGATATTAGCATTTTTCACAACTGCATCACATTGACGACTCATATTTGACTCCATTTGTGTTCCACTCTAACTTCCAAATCCTTTTCTGCAGTACTACTGCCTCGACAGTTATTTCCCAGTTTGTATGTGTGCAACTGATTGTTCCTTCCTAAGTGTAGTATTTCGCACTTGTGTCTATTGAATTCCATCTTATTGATTTCAGACCAATTTGACAAGATAATTTTGAATTCTAATCCTGTCCTCCAAAGTGCTTGAAACCCCTGCCAGTTTGGTGTCATCTGAAAAATTTATAAACATATTCTCCACCCCATTATCCAAGTCATTAATGAAAATATTGACCAGTAGCACAGCCCGGACTGACCCTTGTAGGACCCCACTAGATATGTCCCCACCCTAGTTTGACAGTAACCATTGATAACTACTCTTTGAGTATGGTTTTTTTAAAAAGTTATACATCTAGCTTATAGTAATTTCATCTAGACCACATTTTCCTACTTTGCTTATGAGAATGTTGTGGGATTGTGTCAAAAGCCTTATGAAAATCAAGATACCTCAAGTCTGCCGCTTCTCTCCTGTCCACTAGGCCAATAATTCTGTCAAAGGAAGAAATTAGGTTACTTTGGCATGATTTGTTCTTGGTAAATCCATGTAGGATATTATTGATTACCTTACCATCATATAAGTGCTTACAAATTGATTGCTTAATAATTTGTTCCAATATGTTTCCAGGTATCAACGTTAGGCTGAGTGGTCCATAATTCCCCAAGTCCTCTTTTTCCCCATTTTAAAGATAGGTACTACCTTTGCCCTTCTCCAATCGTCTGGGACCTCATCCATCCTTCATGAGTTCTTGAAGATGATTGCTTCAGCTAGTTCCTTCAGTACCCGAGGATGAATTTCAACAGACCCTGCCAACTTTAATGCATCTAATTTTTCTAAATAGTTTAGCTTGTTCTTTCTCTAATCTAGTTTGTGTCCCTTCCTTCCCACTTGTTGTTAGTATTAACTGTGTTAAGCAGCTGGTTACAATTAACCTAGTTAAAGTCACCTATTATTACCATATCCATGTTTTGGATATTTCTGTTATTGTTCTAGAAATGCCTCATCCATCTTGTTTTCCTGATTTGATGGTCTATAGTAGACCTCTATCATGATATTGCCCCTGTTTCCCCCCACCGACCCACCCATTTTATCTTCACTGAGAGACTTTCAACTGGTCAACTGCTCACCTCCTTCTGGACCTCAGTACAAGTGTATAATGATGTAGAATACACCACCACCTCCCTTTTTTCCTCGCTTTTTTCTGACTTTGTCCCAGGCTCAGCTAAATAAGGAGATAGGAGAAGATAATTTAAGGACTGAATGGCAAAGGCCATAATGGGTGCCCTCCCCACAAGCATCTGCTAGTGAGAACACTTTCTTGGTGCCTCTGGAGGTCTGTGTCAGATGGTGTGAGACACAGCCTCCCCTAATCGGCCTTCCATACAATTTCAGAAACCCGATGCAGCCCTCAGGCCAAAAAGTTTGCCCACCCCTGCTTTAGGCCAACAACCCCTTAAAGTTTACCCTTTGCTGCATACTTAATGTGTAACACAGTGTGTATATATGATTCACTGTATATATAGAGAGGAATAATATACGGTGTTCAGGTTCCAGAGTAGAATAATCTAATGTTTTCTTCGGGGCTTAAAATCTATTAATCTAATCTGATTCCCTGTATAGCTCAGGCAATATAATTTCAGCCACTTACCACTATACTGATCTCAATAACTTGTGCTAAACTAACACATCTTCCAGAAAGGTATCCTGCCTCCATTGGAAGACACCAAGAGATGGTGAATCCACCACTGCCCTCAGTCATCTGATTCCAAGGGTTAATCACCCTCCCTGTTAGAAATATGTGCCTTACTTCTAACTGGAATGTGTCTGGCCTCAACTTCCAGCTGTTGGTTTTGTTTTGCCTTTCTTGGCCAGACTGAGGTGTGAGACCTTCCTGCCTCTGACACGAGTGAAAGGGTTTTTGGACAGAGTCTAGCCTGACGCAGCTGAACGGATTGTGCGGGAGGCTGTGTGCATTCCAGCTCCTTCTTGGTTAGGCACAGATCCAGACTGGAGAGTTTATATCTGAACCATCTCAAAGCTCTCTGGGATTCAGATCTACTGCTCTGCTTCAGGTTCATCTGAGATCTTGGCTACATTAGCTCTGCAGGACTAACCACTCCTGCTTCCACTGAATTTAATAGGCAGAGGTTTGGACCCTTGTTACGTCTCCTTCACATGCAGGAAGGGAGCTCAAGGGGGCCGGGGGAATCATTGTGACCAATGAGAAAGTCCCGGTTTCTACAGAGTCATTCCCCACCTCCCCAAAATGTGAGATTTCAAGCAAAAACAGAAAGGAAAATATAGACAGTGGACTAGGCAATGTTGACGTTGCATCATCCAAAGGCTTCTGGTGTTCGGATCCATGTGAATCTCTAACCAACCTCCACGCGGGCTTACCCACCATCAGTTTATCGAAAGATGATACGTCTCTAGCTCCCCACTGCCCCAAAACCTTGGTTTTAGGTACTGAGGTCTGGTTTAATCTGTTGTTACAGACATGTGAAAATGCCTTGGTCAGGTAAATAGATGGCAAAGTGACAGGCACTTTAGATAGAGAAATACGCCATGGCTTTGGGATTTGTTTCTCCCCTGTATCTATGTGAGTGTTTAAGACAGCTGTTCTGAGTGATAAGGACCAACAAAGTTATATTGAAAAAAAAAAAAAAAGGGAGTGGCCAGGTCTCAGGACCGCACAGCATGGCAACACCACGCTGGTTCTCTCAGCTTCACGACACTGGCCACATATTGCTAGTGACCAAATAGACCCACCAGCTCCACAAGGTAGCCCAGTTCAGAATGAGCAATTGCCCAGTCTACCCAAACTATCAGTGCTGTTGGGACACTCCTTGGCAGTCTCAGCAGTGTAGCCACGGAATTGATGGCATTAAGTCTGAGGTCCTGATTTTCAAAGATGTTTGGGTGCCCAAGGTTGCAGATGGGATTTTTGGAAGCACTGAGGCACCTCCTGAGCATTTAGAGGGAATCCAAGATGTGTCACTCTCACACTCGTTGCCAGGTTTGTTTGTGTACATGCTACTCCAGCACTATGGGGACTCACGGTAAATAACAATAACCTGCAGCCGTTCAGCTGGAAAATTGGAAAAAATGATGAACATTTCTCACTGTTTTTCCTTCTTTTTGGTCAAAATTTCAACAAAAATTCTCACAGAAGTTTGAAAAACTGTGACCAGCTTAATTTACCATTACATGTTTCACACCCTGAAGACTCTGCACAGGGCCAACTGAGTCCAGTGAGGGTGTAGGAGGCCAGTTTAAGTCACATGACAAGAGGATACAGTAGAGTGTGCCAATAATAATAATGATTGTGAACAGTGATCATTTCTGCGTTAACTTACACCTTCATTTGGCTCCGCAAGGTGTAGTTTACACCAGTTCAGGCACTTCCTCACTCACCCCTTGGTAAGTGTGTGTAGATCAGAAGGAATCAGTGACAGGGAGCATATGTGATCTATCACTATGGCAGGGAGACTGGGTTACTTTTCTCCCGCCAGTCTGGGGCACAGGCATGGTCAGACGGGTGGGAGTCTTGCACGATCAGCCCTTTTTATAGTTAAGAGAACTTTGAGCCCAGAATTGCCACCTTTCATGACCACTGTAGCATGTGTTTTTTTAAAAAAAAAAAACAGGAATAAGCTGAAGAACAAAACTAATGATGCTCTTAGTTCATCGTACATCATAGGATGAAACAGAGTTCTCACTGATCCAAGTTGTTTTCGTGTCTAAACTACACTTACAGTTGTTAACTCTATGCATATTTAACTATAACATTTGCTCACAGAAGTGTACAAGGATAATCCTAGCTTTACAGTTGTCTAGGAGATAATCCTACCACAGAGAAATGTGCAGGTGTTAATACCCAGAAAATACAACAAACTTCTAGGAAAGTAAACATATCAGCAAGTTTAAAACCTTTGTGACAACACACTGAGGTATTAAGAAGCTGGAATTTCCAGTCTGACTTTTAAATTTAAATGCTCTAGCAATCTAGGTGTAAAGAAACTATAATTTTTAAACTTGTGATTGCAGAGAACACATCCATTAGAAAGAGCATTTGTATGGGGAAGCTGAAAGTGCTTTTTCCTGTTTGATATGGTTTAAAAGTACTTTGATATTCTGCAATACAATTTATATTACAGAACATTCACTGTCAAGGCAAAGAACACAAAAACTGCCATGGTGGTGTATCTTATAGCACAGTTCAGAAGAGAACAGCTCCAAAACAACCCTAATTAAATATCATTTAATCTCCTAGAAACATCACGTTCAGTAACTGTCTATGCCTCTAAAGCCAAAATGCAAGTAAAAACTGTTTCTTCCTGCTCATTCCATCACACACAGGAATGCCTGCAGACAGCAAAGTCGTTGAATTTCAACTTTTCTGATGCCATTGTTTGGCGCCAGCGTAGGAAACTCTCGTGACAGGTTCTACAGCACAGTCTGGAAGTGAGGCACTCTTTTCCTGACTCTGATGCCAAGTGCCAGCACCCTTCCCAAAAATACAGAGATTTACCAGATCAAGTTGGTCTTATTAGCTCTGTTGATTGATTGTCTAGTCAATTGCTTGACCACACTTTGGTTCATTACGAAATATACTCATGAGACCAGCTAACCAATGTCAGCCAGGTTTATTAATTTGGCACAGGCAATAGGTTCTGATAGCAGCTGCAGAAGAGCAGTCCATGCAGCAATGTTACACCTCACGGAAGGTGTGCTCCTCAAAGTTACATCCCTAAAGCCACATTTTTATACCCTACATGTTTACCAGTAAGAGGTACGTATACATCACCCAAAATGAGATTCAATTACTCACCTTTTACCCTTTGTTTCTGCTATCTGCTACCCCTTTATCTCTTTGTTCTGAACTCATGCATTCCAGGTCATGATGCACCTTTCTCTTTGTTCTTAGCACACTCATTCCAGGTACTAAGTGACATAAAGACATTTCCTAGGTCTGTGTGGGTAACTCCTTTCTTGTTGCCATGAATAAAGTGTCCTGATTCTGACAGTTTTCATATGTACTCAACGCAAGGCTTACTTCAGCTAATGCAAGGTGTTATGGGATACTTAGCATAAGTCGGAACAGGCCGACACATCCCAAAGATGGGGACAAAAGGGTAATATGATGGATAGAGCTGTTCTGTTTGAACCAACATGAAACAAAGTGTTTCTGAAGACACCAGAAAATATCAGTATACAGTGAAGAAACCCCAAGTATCAAGAAAAGAAAAATGAAGTGCTTTATAAATAAGAGACTGGTCAAACACACCTCTGTCTACCATATATGGACAATTATTATTCAATCTTGTTCAGTGTCTGGATACCAAACTAAATCCTGACAGCAATATTTGATAAATTGGTTACTGACCATTCAGTAGGTTATCTGGAAGACAGCATCCATAAGAAACAACTGGATCTACATCAACTACCGGTGTATCACAGAGCAGTTCAATCAGTAGAACAGAGAAACTCGCCACTTCTGTTTCCTGGCCAGCGAAGTTACCAGAGAGTGACAAACGGCAGTAAGGGGTAATCTACAACATGGACGGACAGTACTGGGTAGTAACTAATTACAATATATTTATGTATAAAGGCCTGAGTCGCAGTCTCACTACTCCAAATGTCTGTTTTACTTCTCGTATTCATAGCACTGTGGGACACATCATCACAATCCCTATCCCAGTATTTCAAAACACTCAGCCTACTACTAATGATGATACAGGTGATAACTGGAATTGCCCTAACAGGAGGGTGTTTCTATCTGTGTCACCAAAGTAAAAGGGCCAGAGTACAACACCAGATTGGAAAAGAATAGTTATGCTTGGATATAAAGTGCTGTTATATGCACACATACATACTATATATATATATATATATATATATATATATATATATATATATATATATATATATACCCTCATACACTACAAATATATGCACCTGTCCGGGTGCCTTCATACCTTATCGGAGTCTGTGGTCATCGGGGGTTTTCTCAGGGTCTGCTGTGCCAGCGATCGGCAGAGCTGGGGCAGCACACAGAGGGAACACACACATGCAGCCGTCTGTTATCAACATTGAACAGAGCAGAGCACCACACCGGTGGCGTCTGACAACAATACTTAATAAAATGCATACTTAAATGCTTGAACAATATACTGTGGGTAGTATTATCAGCATAATATATACGTATGCTAGCCAGCATATATTAGTCAACAGCTCCAATCCAGAAACACAAAACAAATTGTATGTCTCTGAGGGAGATAGAATGAAAGACTTGATCTGTAGAGAGAAGCCAAGGAATTCAGGAGATGGTTTAGACTGAGGTTTATGGCTGTTTCCTTTAACAACGAAGGAAACCATGGTAAGCTGGACCTTCACTTGAGTGTATTCATCTCAGCAGGAGGAGGGGTGGAAGTGGTGCCTAATTACAGCGCCCAATAGTTCAGCATTGACCTTCCAGGCTAATATCCAACTTTTACATCGGGGTCTTAAACTCAAATAACCATGAGGGCCACATGAGGACTAGTACATTGGCCCGAGGGCCGCAGCACCGATCATCCCCTCCCCCCGCTGCCCTGGCCCCGCCCCCACTCCACCCCTTCCATGAGGCCCTGCCCCTGCCCCGGCTCTTCCCACCCCTTCTCTTCCCCCATTTCAGCCTCCCTCCCTCCCGCCCTGCCTGCCTTGCCCTGTCCCCGCGCCACTCTGGGGAACCGCGGCCAATGGGAGCTTCGGGGGAGGTACCTGGAGGAGCGGCCAGAGCAATACACAGACCCCTGTGCCCCCCTCCTCCCCCCCAGGACCCGGCTGCTTCCCAGAGTGGCGCAAGAGCAGGGGTGCGCCGGGCCAGAGCCTCTCTTGGTAAATGCTGGGGGGGCTGCGGGGAGCTGGCGGGCTGCAGAAAATAACCCCACAGGCCGTGTGTTTGAGACCCCTGTTTTACATCCGTTAGACATTCAGAACTTACTTAAACTCTTTCCTCACCCAGATACAGGCTCAGTATCTTGGCTGTTCCAGAGGAGTAGTGGCCACAGACCGGCACACCTTTCCAAGTGCACTGGAATTGACCAACACCTTCCCAACAGTTTGGCTGGATGCAGTGGTGTCGTAGCTGCGGGTCTGTACAACAGTAACCCAACCGCAGTTTTATGGCTGCTCTGGCTATTTTTGTTCAGGTACACAGGGCTTGGGTTTGCTTTGCAAATAAACACTGAAGATACCCTGAGTCTTTCACTGATGGCTCTCTGACTGAGAAACAAACCCACAGCCAAGCACCAAGGCCTGCTACCATCAACATTAATTATACAGCAGACAGGAACAATCACAGAACCAGACAGAGACCATGCAAATAAACAACAGCAAAGTGGGAACCATAATGACAAAACAATACAGAAGTGAGGATTTCACATCCCAGCTATTGATAAGTGAGTTCTTGCCAGACAGGATGCTATCAAACTAAGTTTCCTTTTACATTTTCTAGGCACTTCCCTTTCTCTGGAGGCGATAGGAATACAATCCTGGCCTAACGGCCCAATAGCACCTTATTTCAATGTGACTAGTGAGGAGGTGACCGGTCGCTTCCCAGCTTATGGCTGCCTCTGCTGCTTAGCCAAAGGCCTTAGCCTAAGAACAGGGCCTCAGACTGTCACAGGGAGAGAAGGCCCTTACACCGGCAGACAGTGATTTTGATTCTTTCTTTTATACCTCTAGAACTAGCTAAGTGATAAGAATACGCCTAAATTCTTAGAGTATAGGCCTTTACAGACAGGCCTGAATATCTATATCCTAACAAACTCCCTCCTGGAGTTCCTCAGCTTGTTTTTATTCGGAATCCTTCCCTTCTCTCCCTGCAGCCACCTTCAGTTCCAGGCTTCCTCTCTTTGTAGAGCCATCCAGCTCCGCCCCCAGTGGGGACTCATCTTTAACTGGGCCTGCCCTGCCCATCCATCTGCAGCCGGGTGTGTGAGTTGTCCTCAGGCCCATGTTAGTCATTTCATCACCTGCATGGGACAGACACCCATTCATACCACATTTATCCTTTTCTAGCGTCCTGGCCCAGAGCAGAGCCAAGTCGGAGAAGCAGCACTGTGATGTACACACCATGCAGCGGTGTTCTAGGGTACCACAGGCTGGGCCTCTCTTGCCCCCTGGGCGCGAGGATGGACTTCTCATTTACCTCACACTTCTTCCCTGGGGGATGGAAATACTGTGGAGTGGTTCCTCTAGCTGTACCGCTTAGCACTGCCACCCCATTCCGGGGTATGGAGCAGTGCAAATGGAAAAGAAAAACACCTCTACAGCTCCCAAGAGGCTGAGTTCCTTGCAGGCTCAGCCAGGGGACGGGAAATATCTTTCAGACCCCAAAAAGGAGTCTTGGCTTCTACCCTCCCATCCAGCGAAAGTCAGACCTCAGCCCTAGAGATCTCAACAACAACAACAACACAGATCTTCCTTTCTCAGAGGGCTCAGCCACTCGCAAGCCATTCCTCTGTAAGTAACCCAGTGTCCTGGTCTGGGAGCACCGAGCTCCAGTTCTGCTTATTTCAGCACACTGTCCAAACGTCTCCAGGCCTGAGAGGCCCCACGGGGTGATGGGCTGGGGCGCATAACCACCAGCAGCAGTCAAACTCCTGTGGTGGTTCAAGTGCCCCCGCACAGTCATACAACCAACAGAGGGGCAAGGCATCTTTCTACAGGCTTCAAACTGAGGGAGACCGCGGCCCATCAATGCCAATGACCAGGCTTTCCTGTGATTTTTTTACCCAGTAATTCTCCACTGGCTCCAACTCTGGAGGGGCTCTGGGGATTGAGTCTGTCTGGGATATAACTGGGCTGAAATGCTCTGAACATTTTGTTAAAAATCTTCCTGTTCTGACCCAGTGGAACAGGAATCCCAGACCCCGGCTCTCTGACTGCCCCAGAGATTGGGCGGGGGGTGGGGGAGACTGATCATCTGCCCTTCCTGTGCTGCCTGACGTACATGACTAGCGTGCAGGGTGCTGAAGGAAAACATGTTCCTTACTGTGTTTATTGCAGGTTTCAGAGTAACAGCCGTGTTAGTCTGTATTCGTAAAAAGAAAAGGAGTACTTGTGGCACCTTAGAGACTAACCAGTTTATTTGAGCATGAGCTTTCGTGAGCTACAGCTCACTTCATCGGATGCATAGCATATCGTGGAAACCGCAGAAGACATTATATACACACAGAGACCATGAAACAAAACTTCCTCCCACCCCACTCCCCCGCTGGCAACAGCTTATCTAAAGTGATCCTCAAGTAGAGCCATTTCCAGCACAAATCCAGGTTTTCTCACCCTTTCCCCCCCACACACACACATACAAATTCACTCTCCTGCTGGCAACAGCCCATCCCCCTTTGAAACCCCTCTTTATAATGCGCATGATAATCAAGGTGGGTCACCTCCAGCACTAATCCAGGTTTTCTCACCCCCCCCCACATACCCCCCTTTTCCAAAAACCACACACACAAACTCATTCTCCTGCTGGCAACAGCTCATCTTACAATGTGCACAGCAATAATCCAAGTTTAACCAGAACGTCTTGGGGGGGGGGTTTGCAGGAAAAAAAACAAGGGGAGACAGGCTACCTTGCATAATGACTTAGCCACTCCCAGTCTCTATTCAAGCCCAAATTAATAGTATCCAATTTGCAAATGAATTCCAATTCAGCAGTTTCTCGCTGGAGTCTGGATTTGAAGTTTTTTTGCTTTAAGATAGCGACCCTCATGTCTGTGATCGCGTGACCAGAGAGATTGAAGTGTTCTCCGACTGGTTTATGAATGTTATAATTCTTGACATCTGATTTGTGTCCATTTATTCTTTTACGTAGCTGATCCTCGGCTTTGAGCCCAGCGGATGCTGCTAACAACTGAAGTGGCCGGGGGAGTGGGGGGGAGGGCAAAGCCTGGACGTTTGGGGTACAGTGATCCTGTAACGAATGGGATCATTTCAGTTCCCCCAGACATGGCGACTCATCCCTATGCAGACATTTCTGCGCAGTAACAAGTAGACTCAAAACCATGTCAGCCTGTTGGCTTTAATGGGGAGTCTTTCAACAGCCAGCCACTTGTTCCGTATGTTCGAGGCAGATGAACATATGGAAGTTTATTGCTGCAATAGAACTGAATCTATTCCCTAATGTGATAATCTAATCATCATCTTCTCTTAGAGAAATAACAGTTTACGCTATAAATCTTTGTACGTGCATGGGCATGCCAAATTCCCTCAAGTACTGTATATGGATTTACAGAAATAAGTTAATTGCTTTCATAATGATTAATATGGTTTGCAATGTAAGCATTATCAAACCTTCCGGATAGCCTATCTTGTGAACTTCATTTCAGATAATGAATATTTATAATGGTTTCATTCTAATCTTTAAAAAAATGCAAAGACTTAATGTTCCTTTAAAAATGTATGATAATCCCTGCCATCATTGTTGTGCAAGTCAGTTTACTGTTAATTTGGTTATACTCAATCTTTCTAATTATCACATTCATGACTGCAGTGCAAACAGTTTGAATTGATCAACGAGGATTATTAGAAATTCTTGTCACTAGTCATTCAGCCATGACACCATTATGGATTTATTAAGCAAACTCACAAGGACATTAAACTTATGAACAAGAAATTACAAAACAAAATACAGAAATACAGAGATGATTATGCAATCTGCATCACTGCCACATTATGAACTGATTTTTAATTAAACCCATAAGAAATCTACAAACCGATTCTGTAACAGAGAATTATAGTAAACAGAACATTCATCCTGCCAGATTTGTTTTGTCTCTGTGCCAATTCCATAATCTTTATTGATAAAATAATTTCAATATTTTAATAAAAAGTGTATTGCCATCAAAATTGAATGTACCAACTTGCTTCCATTGCCCCATCTCTCTTCTTCCAAGTGCCTCCCCCTCTTTTCCAGCTTTTAGAAGCTTATTTTTTCCACTGTCTTCCTGAACCCCACCTCTATGTAAATCTGTTTTTCTCTATTTGCTTCCAAGGAAAGTTCCCAGCCACTAGCCATCCAGTATATGATGTCTCTGCTTTCCTCTTCCTTATCTGTCCAGGACTTCCATCAGTCTCCACTATAGGCTTCTTCTCCCCCGTCGCTGCCAATAACTGGTGTTCAGAACTGACACTACAGTTATCACCACTGCATTTCAGCAGGGTGACCAGTTACGAGCTTATGCACCATGTGTGTTGCTAAAACGGCCCTTAAGGAGGTAGCAGTAATTCATAAGCGCTTCTTCCTCCCATATCAATGTAAGAGCCATTCAAGTTTGTTTTCAGCTGTGCTGAAAGAGAATTCAGCTGATACAAATGTGCCTTATTTCATTTCCTACATCAGAATCATGTGACAATGCTCTAGAAGAATGTCTGACAAGTGTGGGTAGCATACAAGAGAGTGTGATGCAGCAAACATTTACAAATGCACAACATTTCATATTGTGTGCTACACTTTGAAACAAGTCCCTCGGAATTACGGTAGGCCACTTACAAATGCAAATAGTAAGTCAAATCCTAGTGCTCACTGATGTGCTGCTGAGTCCGAGCTGAGTAAGCAGTGCCAGGTCTGGCTGATTTCATGGAAGATTTATAGTCTCTGAGGTGCCACAAGTACTCCTTTTCTTTTTATAAAGACTATGTACATCTGTCATTTGGAAGGTGTGAAATAGAAGTAGCTCTAGAGTTTGCAGGCATAAGGTTAATACTTTAAGTTTTAGAAGTTGTTGGTTATGTATTAAAAATGGAAAGGTTCTGAGTCAACACATGCAAACTAATGGAATTAAACTTTTAACTGTGTTTATTTACTCCTCTCCAGGATATATTGGAAGCAAAATGGTTGTCTTTTCTCCTGTAAATGTCATTTCCTGCTAATGTCAGGCTTTACTGACAGTGCCTGCACTGTGACAATAATGAGAGTAGACACCTATGCCAACCAAGCTAGTAAATATGCTAATGGTATAGGGTGATTGAACTTGAGTTTTAGACTTTGGGTATAAATATTAATGTAGGCTTGCATTTCATTAGCAATTCTCTGGTTTCAGATGCGCTCTGTTTCCAGGGGCCATGGGAGTCTGGAAAAAGTTTACATGATACTCTGTGAGTTATCTAATTAATCACTGATACATTATATTTTAACCTCTTTCTGGTGGTGAAATGGGTTTGAGCAGATCAAAAAAATTCTCAATGTAGTCATTACTCAAAATTATTAGTGAATATCTCCATGATTTTTCCTGCCTCATGAATAATTTGCTGCAAACATTCAGACTTTGAAACCCGGGCAGTTCTGATTAACGTCAGAAGTCACGTGCAATTGTTTCTGTTCCTTGAATGGACAACTTCTAACACTGTGTATACCAGTGACTTGTGCAATAGCATGAATTTTGAAGTTTGAATATTAAATTAACCTGTGCAATTCAAAATGTTCTGTAGACAATTACTAGAGCAATTGTAAGGGGACTGTGGCCCCCTTACTAACATTCAGTGGGGGTGTTTTAGTTGCTAGCTCCCAGTACTAAAAAGGGGGAAGGGTCAATGGGGAATCAGGACCCTGAGACTGACAGCCCCCAGGAACAATGGGGAGAGGCCAATGCTCCAGGTCAGCCTGAATGACAGGGCGGGCAGGTTAATCAGGGAGTCAGGAGGCCAGGGAGGTCCCATCCTCCGTGTGAGCTGGATTTGCCTGGGTCAGACAGAGTGGGGCCAAGCTAAGGAGAAAGCAGGGGACTGAGCTGAGCTGGGGAGCAGAGCTGGGGAGCCAGATCCAGAGGGACCAGAAAAGCAGCCCAGAGAGAGCAGATGCTGCCCTGGGAGCAGAGCTGCAGCAACCATAGCCAGAGGGGCCAGAAAAGCAGCCCAGGGAGCAGGTCAGTGCTGGGAGCAGAGTCACAGAAGCAGCCTGCAGAGCAGACCTGTCCTGGGAGCAGAGCTGCAGCAGCCAGAGCCAGAGGTGCCAAAGAAGCAGCCCAGAGAGCTGGAGGCAGAGCAGCAGCCGTGCAGAGACCGAGTGGTGGAGCTGGGGCTGGAGCAGTCCAGAGCTGGGTGCGGTGAGCAGCTGGGGAGAGCGAGGAGGACCCTGGGCAGCAGGCCCAGCACAGGGAGACGCCTCAGCCAAGGGGCTCTGCAGGCCAGGCGTGGATCGTAACCCCGACAGGGCGGGGGAGACGCTGGGAAGAAGGGTCCTACCACTTAGAGCCTGAGAGCGTGTGGCCACCACCAGAGCGAGTGTCTGACCCCCAGCATCCCTACAGCACAGCCAGGGCCTGAGCAGGAGGCCTGGGACTTACAAGGAACAGACTGTGAACTGCCCGGACGTTCCAGAGACACTGTTTGTGATGTTTCCTGCCATCGAGCGGGTTGAGGTGTTTCCTTTAACCTTTCCCATTATTCCTTATTCTTTTTTAAATTAATTGTTGATTAAATAATTTGCATTTGCTTTAAATTGTATGTAGTGGTCAGTGGGTCAGAGAAGTGCCTAGTGCAGAGAGAGTACCCTGGAGTGGGGACACCCTAGCCCCTGTCCTAGGTGACCACAGCAGGGTTGGGGGTCGAGCCCCCCAGGAATCCTGGGCCCAGCCTTGTTGGGGTTACGAGGACTCTGCCAGACAGGAGAGTGGAAGGGAGGCCACTGGGTAAAGGAATTGGGAGCGAGGACTCAGATCCTTTCGCTAGCCCACTTCACCCGGGTAGTGCAGAAGCCAGGAAAGTTCCCCACAACAGCGGGACTGTTCCCCCTCTTACTTAATCATAAAACCCAGTTCACCATGGCTGAGCCTTAACAGCACAATTTAGCTTTAACTGTAGACAAAATTCTGACCGTAAGGTACTGGCTGGAGCTGGGAGCATTTCACTGTGAAGCACATGGAATGCTGCTGATCTGACGGCCCCTTGTGCTCTTCAGATCTGATTCTGAGAGTTGTTACACTCCATGCAGTCTAAGAGCTAAATAATTACTCAGTTGCTCTAGCACCACAACCACTTCCAATCAGTCTCAATCTCATCAGTTATTTGTTGTAGCACTATAAGGATTTACTGTAAAATGTTTCCTCTGTGGTATTTAACGTACAGAAAATCAATCCATATGACCCAATAGGTAAACGCTCTTTAGTATCCACCCTGTCTATACCAGGATAACCACTTATGGCCTTTCAGATAGTTAGCCTTGCATCTTACCACTTCTAACTTTATTGGTTTTTTTTTTTTTTTTTTTTTGGCTAATAGACTTCTGGTACGAATTAGACAATAATCGCTTTTCTTACTGTATGATAGCATGTGTCTTCCAGGCATCCATTTCCAAAAGAAGCAACAACATCTTTGCCTCTGGGGCTGTCACGTGTCTACTGCTAAAATCCTAAAAGCAATTTTCTTCAGACACCTTGAATGCTACATGCCTCCATATCCCTTTGTGAGCAATCCCTCTTGACATTTGTACCTAGACCCCATTAGGAAAAGTGTATTCACCGCAAAACACTAATCACATCTTTAAAAGGCAGAACTGATTCCAACACTGGCTTGAAGACATGGAAATAAGGACATTGTGCCAAACCCCAAGGGGGATCCTTATTTAGTGTTTACTTAACTCTTACTCAAGCAAATCTGCATCCAAAGGTCAATGGGAGGTTTGCCTGAGCAAGGACTGAATGCTGTAGCCTATAAGTGAAGGTATAAAGCATAGGTATAAATTAAGGCAATGAGCTTACAAGCCTCAGGCCCTGTAAAACAACAGTTTAGCTAAACTAATCAAGGCATATGGCCCAAATAGCCTTAGCAGAAATCGCTAACCAGGAATAACCATAGATCATAGGAGCTCACAAGACAGATGCTGTAATACACAAGGATGACTAAACTGCAGCTAGGTAACCACAAGATGTTCGTTTATACCTGTCTGAGATATTTTTAGTTAGGGACATCAGCAAATGTCTAACGACACGGATACCACAATAACTAATGGACATGTATGCTAATGAACATGAGGTTAAAAGGCTCAGTGACTTATGGGAGAAAGGCACCCAAATGCTAGTAGGGTAAGGAAAAAGAAATAAGGGAAAGGGGTTGAATGTCACGACTCTCACGTGAACAGTAATTCTAATGCTGGGCCTGATCCTGGAACAAGAACCTTCTAAACTCTTCAGTGTTAATTGGGAATTCTTAAAATGATCAACATAATTAATGAACAAATAATAGATCAGGCAACAATGCAAACTCAATGAGAACCTTATGATTCAATCCATAATGAAGCATATTTTATAGATTATACTTATTTGAAACACCATGAATAAAGAATAATATGGTGATGCCCTGAAACAATACAAGTCTAGTGTTATTTGATAACAGTTTGAATAGAATGGAAAATAGTAAAACAGGTTATAAAGTCATATAGGTTCCACTGTTAGCATTAATCCAATTTCATTACAATTTATATGGATTTTGCATTAAACATAGTGGGCCAAAGTCATCTCTGGGTTATTTAAACCAAGAATGAATTTAGTCTGCGGTATTATAAACCACACAATCAGTGATGCAGAAAGAAATTTAACTTTTCCTAAGTTTAAAAAAAAACCCAAAACCTCCAGTACACATCCCTATAAATAATTTTGAGTTTCTATTAAAATGCTTTGTATATTTTGGGGTCCAATTCAGACTTCGTGTTAGTGGTGAAACTGCACTGATTTTAAATTGACTGGATTTTTCCCTCGTACCCAGCTGTGAAAAACAATGTTCTGGCTTGGTAATGAGTTGATCCGTGGCACTATGAAGTATTTTTATGCTCATGATGTTTTGGCTGTGTAAAGACTGTGGTCCTATTTCTTCTCCCATTGAAGTCATGATCAAGCCACAGAGACTTACAACCAGTGCTTAATGTATGCCAGGCGTGCCAGGGTTGAGCCCCAGCACCTCCAGGCTTGGCAGTTCACAGCTCTGGCACCTCTGGACTTGCTGTGTCAGTTATGAAAAGTAAAAAAAAATAAAAATAAAAAAATGCTTAAGCCCCAGCTCCTCTTTCATTACAAATTAAGCCCTGCTTACAACTCATTATATACTCGTGTGGCAGTGTCAAATAAAATGAAGTTACATTATCTTGGAACACCTGAAATACCGTGCACTTCTAGTTCTGTGGAGATGCTTTAGCAGTGTCAGTCTGTATGGAGAAAGGGGAGGTGACAGCTTACAGATTCCATGGCCAGAAGGGATCATCTAGCCTCACCTCCTCCATTACCCGTAGAACTTTCCCAAACAAATTCTAGAGCAGATCTTTTAGAAAATCTAATGTGCCTTTAGAGCCTCAGGGAAGCATGCTCACACTCACTCCAGGAAATGGGGTGTGTGATGTGTGAACTGCCAGACAAACTAATAAACACAAACCCCCCATGCAGTGGGCAGACGCTCTGTGGAAGTAGGGGAGGATATAGCAGGCTAGCTCACACACTGGCAATAAAGTGAATTTGATGGGTTGGACCCCACTTCTGGGATGCCACCTGATGTGCTGGGGTTTAACTGAGCCTCCCCTGCTCAGTCAGGCTGGGTTCCCTCTCCCTGCTGTGCTGAATTAGGCTCTCCAGTCTCTTGCAACACACCCACACAGGTAGGGCCACACCCCGCTGCAGACACAGACTGAAGTCAGCTCTGTGTGAGAGGGCTCCCCCAGCACTCATGTGCCCACCCTTTTGGGAGACAAACCCAAAATTCTACTGTCTTGCACTTCATAGAAATATCTGCACAGCGCAAGCTCATCAAATTTGTCCTTTTCCCCAATGTGAAGAGAGATGTGCATGACTTTTTGCCCACCCAGTTAGAAATTACATAAACTGGGTTTTATTATAAACAAGTGATAAGTTTATTAACTACAAAAGGTGAATTTAAAGTGGTTAAAGAAATAGAAAACAGAACAAAACAGATTGCCTTAGTAAATAAACAAAAGCCTCAGACTGAGCTTAACACACTAGATAGGTAGGATACTAATTAACAAAGTCTCACCCTGAGTGATAAACAGGCTGGCAGATTCTTAAGGCAAAAGTTGCCTTGACTTTCCCAGATTTTCTTACACAGGCTAAAGATCTTAGCCTGGGACCATCACTTCTCACAGTTCAGTCTTTGTTCCTCAAGTGTTTTCAGGTGTGTTGTTGTAGGGAGAGTGAGGATCTCCCCTGTTGTCATTGTCCCTCTTTTATATCTTCCCCCCACTTGCTAGAAAGTTTTTGGATGTGATCTGGGTCAAACGGTTTCCATTGTGTAGAGCTATCTCTGAGAGGGTTCTGTTGCACACAGTTCCCGGGGTAATCCTGATCCTTATATGCATTTCTTCAATAAGCCACTAACGTTGTTTGGCCTCATCCAACATAGCACATTTGAAATACAGAGACATGGTCAATATTCCCAGCTTCAGATACAGAAATGATGCATACATACACATTGAATAAACACATTCTGTAAATTATAACCTTTCCAATGATATCTTACAAGACCCATCTTGCATAAAGTACATTTCCGTTATATCATATACATAACATAACCATATTTCCGTAAAGACTATGGGGTGTAACGTCACAGGAAGGTTTTCCCCTCTCCCCTGTTATGGGTTGTTTATGTTTTTACAATGGATTGCACAGTAATTGTCTCAGGCACCCACCCAGGGACCCGAGCTGGAGAGTGAAGAGAAAGGAACCGTTCCATACCCTTTTGGAGCTAGCTGTACCAAGAAACCCCTGTGTTCCCCAAAGCATGTCAGCAATGCAGAGCAGGCCTAATACACCTGCTTGACACTGTCGCTTCTTTTCTAGAATAGTCAGAAAGGGGGCAAGATTTTATCCCCGTGTACCTGTTAATCATTCACACAGTCCTGACAAACAAAGATAGCTGTACCACTTTTCAGGAACACATGATATTTTTAAGTATTTGCTAGAATAAACACAAGCCCCCTCAGATACGTTGTCTACAGGGAGCTCTCTGGCCACTTGTAATTTTAAACATCTTTCAGTTAACTTACTGGTCTAAATGTAAAAACCAGCACTCAGGGACATCCTAGGGAATTTATGATGCTTCAGAGGATCGTATCTGTGTACCTGAATAGGCTATAAAAAGACCATGCTAAGAAAATGCTTTGAAAGATGATTTCACCAAACATGGCTTTGGCCCTAATGTAGCCAAGGCATTATTTGGCTTAAAATGCTTTTGAAAAGTCACTCTCAGCACACTGTCATTCTGAAGAGCAGTTTTCAACACTTCCCCACTGGGACAAAACCAGACTAATTGATACCATTTTGGAAACTAATTTCCTATCGTGGTATTTTCTATAACCAATGGACCCTGGAAGACTATGAACAGAAAATGCTTGAGGTCCTTGGATGGAAGATGCTCTAGAAGTATTTCTACATCCATTCATATTGCATATATTCTGTAGTGGTAGGTGTAATATTGATACTTTTCATTTAAGTCATACAAGTATAATTCAGAGCATGTTACTCATCAGCTAGATATTGAACAAGTAAATAGAATGGAAAACATAATTCACGTATTGAATATAAATTACAGATAAAATGTGGGAGGGGACTACAGCACCACGTGATGCACTCCAGAACTGCTGAGCCATCTTTGCTCAAAGCCTGTGAAGCCAAAAGCATTCCCCCGCCTCCCCACCAGTGGGTAGAGTTCGATATCCGATTTCGTTGTGCTACAGTTGTACACAGGTGTAACTGCTAAGTTCAATGAAGTTACACTGGTGTAAAACAGGAGTAGCTGAGACTAAACTCTGGCTAAAAGACTGGAATTGGTCACCTGGAAAAGTAAAAATAATGACTAGTTCAGACCAAGTGAGAATGGATAGGGTTGGCGTATTGCAGTAAAGATAACGAACACACGACTTGAACCCCTTTAATGACACAGAGCGCCGCACCAGCAGCAGAGCGCTCGCGCAGCTAGAAAATTGGCCTTTGCTTACGTCACTAGTCCCAGTCGAGCCCCCTCTCAGCCACTCAGCCGCCGGCTGTGAGGGAACCAGTCACAGGGGCCCCCAGGTATTTTAAACTTCCCTGGGTCTCAGCCAGCTGCAGTAGTATTTCCTCAGCTGGCCACTCTGCCACGTTTCCTCGGCACCTACCCTCGTCTGCTACTTCGTGGTGGAAACAGAATCCCTCAGCCCATCAGCACTGCTCCCCAAGATACCCCAGGAACTTAAAGGTATCTTCTCTCAGGACTCCATCCAAAGAACTGAGCCTTCTGATTTAACATTTACCTCCCTCAGAGGCAACGTGGCAATTATGAACCACAAAACATACACAGACATTTTGCACAGGTTTCTAACACTACTACTCTTTAATACAGATCATTTCCCTCACTAGCTCACCCTTCCCTTGGGAGTCCTTGGGGGACCATCTGTGTCCAGGAAGGAAGTCAGGGACTCCTGCCTTATCTGGCTCCTCCACACTGGGTTGCTTCTCCCCGCTCTTGAGCTGGAGAAAAATGACCCTGAAGAAGAACAGCTACCACCCATTTTATAAGTTTTAGCCCCCCTTGTCAGGACAGATCAGCCTCCTCAGGTGGCCAGAGACCCCTGCCAGGTGACTTTATTGCTAGGCAATCTCTCCTCTGACAAACCCGCTCTCCTAGTTGCAGCCAGCCTGGGGTTCATGAAGTGCTGTTCAGAGCTAATCCATTTCATTTCAAGGGCTCGCTTGTTATCCTTCTGCTAGCAGCCTTTGGAATTTCAGCCCAATCTGGAGGCAAACAGACAGAAGAGAAGGCAAATGGGCTGCACATTTGAAATGCAGTCTGCAGGTTGACATAGATACAAATAGAGTTCATAATCTCACACAGAAAACATAAACTGTACAGACAGTCTTCAAGTCAGCACAGTTTAGGCTAGAATTCAAAGAGAAGCATTTTCTCATTTAGCATAAGCAATTAGTCATTTCTTTTTTAGAAAAGTCTCTAAATGAAACTTAAACAGTAGCAAGAGTTCTCCAGGAGCCAAGTCTGAGTCACAGTCAACTGGTATTTCAATGAACTCTCTGAAAGTAACTTCACTCTCTCCAGGTAATTAGCGGTTTGGCGAAATGATAAATAAGCTGTGAAATTGTCAGTTTCCTTGAGGTAAAACACTCTAGCTGATCAGAGTTTGATTTGTTTAAACATTGGCGCCCAGGGAGATATTGTCAAACTTACTGCACTGACAGATCCTTAATTTACAAAAAGGAATTAACACAGACTTTATAAAGCTACAAATTGCTACATTAAAAGAGAAAATCTTGACAACTTGATAGGAATGTGAAAGAATTTAAATGAAGAATGTTACCATATATTTCATAAAAACAAGTGTTTTTTGTAACAGGAAACTCACTAGCACTGCCACAGACTATGACTCACAAATGAGACTTTTACAAGAGAGGTGAATAATCTAATGGCAAACGGTTTCTTACAGACATTTATCATTTTAGAGGCAAATGCTGCCCCTGTTGGTCTGGAGTGCCTGGGCCACAGCGGGACAGCGAGGTTCTGCAGTGCAGGCGAGCAAGAACACAGGGAGCAGTGATAATGCTGAATTTTCAACATCATCTCTGCATTTCTTGTTTGGTGTAGTCGGTTTCTCAACTTCATCCCTGCCTTAGAGCAGAACAGTCCGTGGGGTTTCAAGGTGCTTTGCAAATAGATGCAGGAGCTTTACTCTAAAGGGAACACAAGTGCTGTGGAGCCCAGGAACTATATAGGGTCAGAACTTCAGGAGGAGCTTTAGGAACTCCACAGGACTAACCTGCACAAGAGTTTTATACATGCTGTCTCTACAGAATGTATTGTTGTACACGTACACAGACACACACAGACAGACACACACACAGAGGAAGCCTTGGTTAAGTGACCATCCACTGTAGGTAAACCAGCACGAGCATTTGAAGGTGTTAAACTGTCTATAGCAAATGAATTATTTTCCAGTGCAAAAGAAACTACCCAGACTTGATCCGCTGTTCAGCTCTAACCTCTTGTAGAAGGCGCAGTCATGGACATGCAGTTTTTAACTTTCAGTGCCAGGAAGGCCCACACTGCACATAATCACTATTTGCAGGAAACTCTGCACTTGGTATAGTTCTGGGTCTTGCTTTTTTTATGTATTCTATTGAGAGGTAGATCAATATTGATACACAGAAACTGCAGCTGGCAGGGTAACAGGATGCATATCCATTTACCTACATCTTTGGTAGACAAACTTTCAGGGAAAAGAGACCTTTTATACATTAAAATTCCATTTTGATTTTATAGAATGTTTTAAACCATTATTAATAATTCATTTGCATTTTAAGCTTTCTAAATATTTTACTGTATTATTTGGTATCAAGTACATATTTGAATTCCCTCTGTGGCAAGATCATATGAGCAGCTCTTCCAAATAAAGGTAGCTGAGGATTTTAAGTGAAATACTGAAGTCTTCCAGGATGAAAGAGGGAAGTCTTGTGAAAGCTCAAGTTCGGTTCTGCCACCCGTACTCACTTGAGGCAAAACTTACCCTGTTCAGAGAATGAGCACCACAAGGTGTATGCACCTCTGAAGCTCAGGTGGGGTTAAACAGGATTTGGATGGTGCACAGGCCTCTTGATGGGCCCTATGAACAGGAGTGAATTTCATCTGTTGTGTGGAGCCTTACTTTGTGAACAGTCCCATTGATTTCAGCAGCATGGCTCGTGGTGTCATCAGCAATGGTAATAGAACCAGGCACTGTCAGGCCATCTTTATGGGCCATAAAAGGACCATCGATGGGGGAACGGACCTTTTTGGATATGCGTCGGTTCACTTTTGCTTTGTCAGAAAAAGGCACCACATTCTCTGCAAATGGAGCTGTGCCAGTTTACACCAGCAGATAATTTGGCCCCGTTTATAGATTTCAAGGCCAGAAGGGATCATTGTGATTACCTAGTCTGACCTTCTGTATAACACAGGGCCTGGCACTTCCTCAAAACCTTTCTTGGAATAGATCTTTTAGAAAAAACACCCAAGCTTGGTTTAAAAATGTATGGCTTATTTCCAGTCTGAATTTGTCTAGCTTCAACTTCCAGCCATCACATCGTCTTAGACCTTTCTCTGCCAGATTGAAGAGCCCATTATCAAACATTTGTTCCCCACGCAGATACTTATAGACATTAACCAAGTCAGCCATTAACGTTCTCTTTGTTAAGATACATAGATCAAACTCCTTGAGTCTATCACTACAAGGGATGTTTTCTAAACCTGCCATCATGCTGAAACCCCTCCAATTTAGCAACATCCACCCTGAATTGTGGGCACCAGAATTGGACACAGGATTCCAGCAGCCTTCACTCCAGTGCCAAATACAGAAGTAAAATCACCTCTCTGCTCCTACTTGAGATTCCCCTGTTCGTGCATCTCAGGATCACATGTGCTCTTTTGTCACAGTGTCACAATGGAGCTCGTGTTCAGCTAATTGTCCATTACAGTCGCCAAATCCTTTTTAGAGTTGCTGCTTCCCAGGGTAGAGTCCCCCACCTGTACATAGCGCCTTCATTCTTTGTTCCTGGACGTATACATTTTAATTTAGCCATATCAAAGTGAATAGTGCAGTACAGCAATTTAACATGAGGAGGGAAATTAGACAAATAAAGAACAGTCAGGGTTGTTTAAATGCTAATGAAAAACCCCGTGATAATAAAGATGGTTTGCTCATGGGGAAGTTTCTTCATTACATGGTAAATGAATGTCAAAAGTAAGAATCTTAGATGCCTCTTCATTTCTGTAAGTTATTAATTGGACAAATGAGAAAAACAAGCAGGTTTCCTGGGAGTTTGCTGAAAATATAATTGTGTATTTGTGGTCTAGGGCCATGCCTCAGAGTTAGCTACCACTTCCCACATCTGCCTGCAGTATTTTTGAATGCATTATTTATGAAAATACCAAAAGCAGGCTAACAGGTAATGCAGTAATCAGCAACCCTGCCCTTTTATCCTTCGCTGAGACTGCTTAGACATCAGTCTTCCTGTCAGTGAAGTAATTATATGCCAAATCTGGTGGGGGGGTAGACACAATGGGAACATGCATGGGCCTTCCACCCACCCCCACGAATTGCTGACTTGCCAGGCACCTCTGAAGTCTGGTACCTCAGAGCATGCAATATTATGAGCAACAAAATACTCTGTATTTCATATGTGACTTGCACAGACTTGTTTAATATATTATTTAATATATTATTTATTTAATGTATATATTCTTATTTAATCACATTACAAATCTATACATTATAAATTAGAAAAATAATAATAAGACATTAATTATATATTATATAATAAGATATTAAATAATAAATAAGATGTATAAATAAAATACATCTTATTTAATCTTATTTAATGTATATATTATTTAATATATTAAAGCATAGGACTGGAAGGGACCACTGCACTCATAGCAGGACAAAATATTATCTAGACCATTCCTGACAGGTGTTTGTCTAACCTGCTCTTAAAAAAAATGTTTTTTTACTTATATTAGAAAGAAAAGAATTCTCAGAAATAGCATAGGCCCATTACTAGATGGAAATGGTAAAACTCTGCTCAGAGAAATACCCCTTATGTTCCATCCACACCTTGAACAACATTTATCCCTGAGTTTAGCCCCTGGATTATATTACTTTGTTTATAAGCTTCCAAGAGGTGTGCTTTGAGCGCCTGCTAGCTGGATGAGCCTGGAGAATAAAGAGTAATTGGCAAGAGATATGGCTTGAGTGTCAGTCTCTGGGGTGTGAAACTAAATAGCAGTATAGTTCCAAATGAATACTGCTCCCCTGTGTACACTATGGTAGTAAATATCTTATGTGAACTGCAAATCATTTAAAGGTACAACAGAGAATGCATTATGGTCACTGTTAACTACTAAAAGTAATTTACTGCCTTCACAGTTTGCTCTTCACTGCTCCTAACCCCGCTGTTTTGAAGAGTGTGTATATCAGCAACATAGTCCTGCTGTCAGAAGTAAATCTCTCTAGCACCACTGTTTAGCAGAAACTCCCTCCAAAAACATAATGTCCCAGTCTGTTCAGGTCAATGTACTTATGGTACATTAAGTGTCAGAAAATGAAAACTGTTACCATAGTCCCATTTTTGTGAGCTTAGGAAAGAGAATCTATGGAAGGACAAAAGATGCCTTCTTAAAGATTGCTAGTTTTACCTGGAAGTCAGTTTAGACTGAATAAAAACTAAGCTGTATTTAGCTGTACTTTCCACAGGAAGAAGCTGCAGTACATTATATACCTTTAAAAAAAAATCTGTAAGCAGAGTCTGAATGAGCTCTCCCCTGACATCTAGTGGTGAGCTGTGGAAAAGGCCTTCAGGAGCTGAAGTCATTTGCATGGGCACATCCACCCTGCCAAGGTGCTCACCATGATGGGATTGCTTGCCCAAATGATCCCCAGTCTCCTTGTTATTGGGGCAGGAGTAATAACGGGTTTGTTATCGTTGTTGTGTGAATTGAGGGCAGCAAAACTGTGCCTGGCCTACCCCGCTGGAGGGACTCACCCTAATGGTACTTGCTAGGAGACTTGGCAGGAGACATGGGTTGCAAAGCCCAATGAGTTGAGAGAGGGTGAGGACAGGTACATGTATGTGGTGGTGTGGGCCCTGTTTAAGGGTGCTAGACACTCTTTGACCCTTTCTCTCTCCACAGTATAATAAAAGAGCTAATTTAGACTCAATTGAGAGTCTTGTTATATACTGCAGAGCTGAACCCACTGATACCTAGGTCTAAGTATTAGACCTACTTTGGGGCAAGAGACTGTGCACCAGCCGTGAGGCTCCCCCACTAACAGCTGAAATCACTTAGAGTTGTGTTAAGCACTGGGCCCTGAAGACATCTTGGAAAGTGGCCAGCCAGGCAGCTGTCAGAGAGGTCCAGAGCAGAGCCCCACAGAGAGGCACGGCAATCGGCGGCGGGGAGGAGAGTGAGTGCCTGTGCAGTGGAGCATGTAAGGTGCCTCCTTAACCCCCCTTCCACCCGGAGTGGGAGGTGAACGCTGCACACGAACCTGTGAACTCTGGGGCTGCGCTGGCCAAGAACAGCAAGTGTGAGGGGTGCAGAGAAGGGACGGGTACGTTAAAGGGATTTTTGGGTGGCTGGACTTAAGAACCTGAGGGGAAAAGGACACTGGTCAACTTACTTGGGGGTGGGTCTTTTGCTCATGGTTTATGATTATGCAGTGTTTTCCCAAATTAATGCTGAGTTACTTCCGTCCTTTTATTAAAAGTTTTTACTACATGCAGACTCTGTGCTTGCAAAATGGGAGGTGTTGTCTCTTAGTGGTGCCCGGAGGGTCATGTATAATTCTCCCAGTGAGGGGGCTCGAGCTGGTTTTGTATTGTATTGGTGAAAAGGAACCACTAGATACTGAACCTGGCCCTTGTTGCCACTGGCTCCACCTGGCAGAAGGGCTATAAATCAAATGCATTAGAAGCAAAATTAATCTTAGAAACAACAAACAGAATGAGACAGAGCAACTGGAAAATTGCATGTAATATACAGGGACTTGATTATTTATCTATATCTATATCTATATATCTCAACTCCAAGCAAACAATCTTTAGTTAAATCTGTTAAATGCCAACTCTGGGCAAATAATGCCTTTTCTGGAACAAGTGCTCTGTATAACAAATTATTAATATAGTGATAAAATAGTAAAAAAATATAGAACAGGAAAACTGATTTTGCACACTTTATTTATAAGACACGGCTACAGTCGTCACCCTAACAACCTGGTCACTTTGCGGCAAAACTACCTTAATAGAAGAGTTGATCTCCACTGAATTACCTGAAAGCAATCCTCATATGTGGAATTACACTGCCCAATAAAAAGGCTATTAAAGACTGATTTACTGTAATTGACCTTAAGCTAGCCGGTTGTTAGATCTCCCTATTAAGCAGTAAAGTGTAGTGTACAGTACACTATAACTAATAGTTAACCTGAAGTTGTGCTCACTGCAAAGGAAGTGTATGAAGATGGCTCATGTGTGCCTTAAGGTCACCTCTGCACTGCAACTGAAAACCTGCAGCTGGCTTGTGCCAGCTGACTCCGGCTCTCTGGGCCCAGGCTAAGGGGCTGTTCAATTGCAGTGTAGACGTTTGGGCTCGGCTGGAGCCCAGGCTCTAGGAACCTGTGAACGGGCAGGGTCCCAGAGCTCGGGCTGCAGCCTGAACGTCCATAACACAGTTAAACGTCCCCTTAGTCTGAGCCACACAATTCCAAGTCAGGAGCACGGGCCAGCCACGGGCGTCTCATTGCAGTGTAGACATACCTCAGTCTCTGTTGCCTGCTAGTCCCTAGGCTTTACAGGGTCTCTCTCACTGAAGGGCTCCAAATGGCAACCCCGATATATCTCCTGCAGGCGACCTGGGAATGCCTCCAAACCATTCATTTTTTAAGGGCTCTTTCTTTTCTCCTGTCGGTGTACTTGCACTCTGTTAATTGCATTCTCTTTGCATCGTTTCTCATGCCTGCTTTATTGCTGATGTTTTCTATTTTGTTTCTGGCTCCATTCTGCTCAGTGGTGCCACAGAACACCATTCAAGTAGTTCCCCCACTGTCTGCAGACATGGAAAGGCTGTGCACGGATTTTCCTTTGGGGATAGCAAAATATCCCGTCATTTACCAACCACAGTCGGTTCCTACCCAGACAGTTATATATGTGTTGGAAATAACTTGGCAAGGGCCACACATGTCATGTATTTCTTGTTCAGAGTAAGTTGCAGGGCTGTTACTAGCAGGTCAGGCTTCTGTGTCAGATATAGACTGATGTCAGAGCTGTCTTCTCAGAGATATACACGCCAGGTGTGTTTGCTGTGAGATCCTTTAATGCTCTGCCAGGCGTGGCTGAGGGTAGCTTAAATCAGGTATTTTGCACAGCTCCAGCTACTGGCTGAAATGTGTAATACAGTTTAGCATTCCATTACAACGCCGATGGTGGTTTGCTCTCTCTCTCTTGCTTTTTAAGGTGGCATTTCTCAAAAGTGTTGCTGTTGAGCTAGATGGAAACCAGCGCAGCCTGTTTGGCTGTGACTGGGATTAACATAAGTGGTCTCACTCCAGCACCATTCAGGTAGCGACATGTGTTCGTGAGCAGCGTCAGCAAAGCGCCTTGGAGTTGCCTGGAGATCACTCCATTGAGGGCATGGGGGAGGCAGATTTCATTCCAGGTTCTGCCCCCAAGCCTGACCCTGGGATCTGAGGGATGCCAAAGCCAGCCATGTGGAGGCGTGGTGCATCCGTGTCAGCCCTGGGGCCACCAGACCCCACCGAAAGGAAGTGTGCAAGTCCAGAAGTGTTTCTCTGCAGAATGTGACAGGGCTAGAGGCTGGATTACCTGCTCTGTGGACCGTTGGTGAGGGGGAGGGGAAGGGAGGGTCTTGCCTTCCCTCTCCATCCCTAGGCCTTCCCTCCTTCCCACAGTTCTGTCACCCTGCAGAAGGCTCCTGGAAGGAGGAGCTGTGCTGGCAGAAGTTGCCCCTCCCCAGGACAGGTGAGCCAGCCTGGCACTGGTCTGCAAATCACTCCCTTTCGTAGATGCCAAGAGACCACTGAGCCCATTGAGTCTGACCTCCAGCATAGCACAGGCCAGAGACCCGCCCCAGTCTAGTCCTTATTGCCAGGGATGGAGAATCCATCATGACCCTTGGTAAATGGTTCCAATGGCTAATTCCCCTCCCTGTTAATAATTAACACCTTGTTTCCAATCTGCATTTGTCTAGCTTCAGCTTCCAGCCCGTGGGTGGCGTGGTACCTTGGTCTGCTGACACGAACAGCCCTGGCTCTCGCACTTTCCCTCAGTGTGAGCTGGAGTGTTCCTGATTTCACAATCGTTTTCTGATATTCACTTAGCAGATCGTGAGCGAGAGAACGATGTGAATCAGGGTAATCGAGCAAAGCATAAACATTCCCCTAGTGAGTGACCTTGTCAATTTACACTCATGTTTTATCAGCAGCTCAGATGGTTTGTTGGTGTGATCTACGTGTAGTACTAAGCTGACTGTCTCTGTCTCAGTAATACTCTTCTCTCCTGCGTGGATCACAACTTTTGGAATAAACTGAACCTCAGGGCACATAATATAGCTCTCTTGTCCAATCTAGTTGACCTTACTAAATCTGACACCCAGCATTCAAAGAGGCCGCTCTTGGGCTGCATGGATGCAGTGGAAGGGGTGGGGGAGGGGGCGGAGAGAGGAGAACGAGAGACAAGGAGAACGAGCCCACAGAGAGAGCTCAGAACTCTCTCGGAGCGCAGGAGCTAGCGATGCCCTTGCGTGCCAGCTCCTGTTTTTCTTCTTACAGCAACTAACAGGAAACTCTGCTTCTGCTGCTCTACGGCTGATTCTGGCACTCTTGCCATGCTGAGCAGCCCCTTAACGGTGAGCAAGCTCTTTGAATCCAATGCCCAGGTGGTGAGGGGCTCCCTATGGCAAGGGTGACTTGGGCCCTAAATGCATTGTGGTGATAGTCAGAGGAGTCTGGGGGAGTTCAGTGCCTAAAGGCTGTTGGCAGGCACAGAGAGCCAGGGGCTGGGAAAGTCAGATAAGAAATAATGCACCTTTTATCCACTGCACACACCATTGGCTGGAGCCTCAGGTACGTACACTACACCGCCCCTGGCCTGGCAATAAATAGTAGTGTAGAGGGTGAGTGTGCCCTTGTTGCCAAGAAGGCCAATGGCATTTTGGGATGTATAAGTAGGGGCATAGCGAGCAGATCGAGGGACGTGATCGTTCCCCTCTATTTGACACTGGTGAGGCCTCATCTGGAGTACTGTGTCCAGTTTTGGGCCCCACACTACAAGAAGGATGTGGATAAATTGGAGAGAGTCCAGCGAAGGGCAACAAAAATGATTAGGGGACTGGAACACGTGACTTATGAGGAGAGGCTGAGGGAGCTGGGATTGTTTAGTCTGCAGAAGAGAAGAATGAGGGGGGATTTGATAGCTACTTTCAACTACCTGAGAGGTGGTTCCAGAGAGGATGGTTCTAGACTATTCTCAGTGGTAGAAGAGGACAGGACAAGGAGTAGTGGTCTCAAGTTGCAGTGGGGGAGGTTTAGGTTGGATATTAGGAAAAACTTTTTCACCAAGAGGGTGGTGAAACACTGGAATGTGTTGCCTAGGGAGGTGGTAGAATCTCCTTCCTTAGATATTTTTAAGGTCAGGCTTGACAAAGCCCTGGCTGGGATGATTTAACTGGGGATTGGTCCTGCTTCGAGCAGGGGGTTGGACTAGATGACCTCCTGAGGTCCCTTCCAACCCTGATATTCTATGATTCTATGTGAGTCACTGCTTAGGTGAATAAAGACTCTCCTGAACCGTGTGGGTCTGTACCTGCGAGCCAACTAGGGGGGGAGCTTTTCTTGACCTACTGCTCACAAACAGGGAAGAATTAGTGGGGGAAGCAAAAGTGGACGGGAATCTGGGAGGCAGTGACCATGAGTTGGTTGAGTTCAGGATCCTGAGACAGGGAAGAAAGGTAAGCAGCAGGATACGGACCCTGGACTTCAGGAAAGCAGACTTCGACTCCCTCAGGGAACGGATGGGTAGGATCCCCTGGGGGACTAACATGAAGGGGAAAGGAGTCCAGGAGAGCTGGCTGTATTTCAAGGAATCCCTGTTGAGGTTACAGGGACAAACCATCCCGATGAGTCGAAAGAATAGTAAATATGGCAGGCGACCAGCTTGGCTTAACGGTGAAATCCTAGCGAATCTTAAACATAAAAAAGAAGCTTACAAGAAATGGAAGGTTGGACATATGACCAGGGAAGAATATAAAAATATTGCTCGGGCATGTAGGAATGAAATCAGGAGCGCCAAATCACACCTGGAGCTGCAGCTAGCAAGAGATGTCAAGAGTAACAAGAAGGGTTTCTTCAGGTATGTTGGCAACAAGAAGAAAGCCAAGGAAAGTGTGGGCCCCTTACTGAATGAGGGAGGCAACGTAGTGACAGAGGATGTGGAAAAAGCTAATGTGCTCAATGCTTTTTTTGCCTCTGTCTTCACTAACGAGGACAGCTCCCAGACTGCTGCGCTGGGCATCACAACATGGGGAGTAGATGGCCAGCCCTCTGTGGAGAAAGCGGTGGTTAGGGACTATTTAGAAAAGCTGGACGTGCACAAGTCCATGGGGCAGGACGAGTTGCATCCGAGAGTGCTAAAGGAATTGGCGGCTGTGATTGCAGAGCCATTGGCCTTTGAAAACTCGTGGCGAACGGGGGAAGTCCCAGATGACTGGAAAAAGGCTAATGTAGTGCCAATCTTTAAAAAAGGGAAGAAGGAGGATCCTGGGAACTACAGGCCAGTCAGCCTCACCTCAGTCCCTGGAAAAATCATGGAGCAGGTCCTCAAAGAATCAATCCTGAGGCACTTACATGAGAGGAAAGTGATCAGGAACAGTCAGCATGGATTCACCAAGGGTAGGTCATGCCTGACCAATCTAATCGCCTGCTATGATGAGATTACTGGTTCTGTGGATAAAGGGAAAGCAGTGGATGTATTGTTTCTTGACTTTAGCAAAGCTTTTGACACGGTCTCCCACAGTATTCTTGTCAGCAAGTTAAAGAAGTATGGGCTGGATGAATGCACTATAAGGTGGGTAGAAAGTTGGCTAGATTGTCGGGCTCAACGGGTAGTGATCAATGGCTCCATGTCTAGTTGGCAGCCGGTATCAAGTGGAGTGCCCCAGGGGTCGGTCCTGGGGCCGGTTTTGTTCAATATCTTCATAAATGATCTGGAGGATGGTGTGGATTGCACTCTCAGCAAATTTGCGGATGATACTAAACTGGGAGGAGTGGTAGATACGCTGGAGGGCAGGGATAGGATACATAGGGACCTAGACAAATTGGAGGATTGGGCCAAAAGAAATCTGATGAGGTTCAATAAGGATAAGTGCAGGGTCCTGCACTTAGGACGGAAGAACCCAATGCACAGCTACAGACTAGGGACCGAATGGCTAGGCAGCAGTTCTGCGGAAAAGGACCTAGGGGTGACAGTGGACGAGAAGCTGGATATGAGTCAGCAGTGTGCCCTTGTTGCAAGAAGGCCAATGGCATTTTGGGATGTATAAGTAGGGGCATAGCGAGCAGATCGAGCGACGTGATCGTTCCCCTCTATTCAACATTGGTGAGGCCTCATCTGGAGTACTGTGTCCAGTTTTGGGCCCCACACTACAAGAAGGATGTGGATAAATTGGAGAGAGTCCAGCGAAGGGCAACAAAAATGATTAGGGGGCTGGAGCACATGAGTTATGAGGAGAGGCTGAGGGAACTGGGATTGTTTAGTCTGCGGAAGAGAAGAATGAGGGGGGATTTGATAGCTGCTTTCAACTACCTGAGAGGTGGTTCCAGAGAGGATGGTTCTAGACTATTCTCAGTGGTAGAAGAGGACAGGACAAGGAGTAATGGTCTCAAGTTGCAGTGGGGGAGGTTTAGTTTGGATATTAGGAAAAACTTTTTCACTAGGAGGGGGTGAAACACCGGAATGCGTTACCTAGGGAGGTGGTGGAATCTCCTTCCTTAGAAGTTTTTAAGGTCAGGCTTGACAAAGCCCTGGCTGGGATGATTTAATTGGGGATTGGTCCTGCTTTGAGCAGGGGGTTGGACTAGATGACCTCCTGAGGTCCCTTCCAACCCTGATATTCTATGAACCGTACAGGGCACTCTCATCCCCCAACAGCGCCTCCACCAGCTACACAGCTATCTATGTAGCATGGTGCCCTGATGCTCACCACAGAGGCAGGGAAAGACTCCAGCGGGGGGATGCAATGGGGAAAGGCTCTGGCAGCTCCCTGCTGCAGGAATCCTTCCAGGTGGTGGGGAAAGGCTCCAGTAGTGAGGAGCTGCCACTGCCATTTCCTCTCACCTCCCCCTACCAGAGCCTTTCACTGACATGTGTGGCTACACACCGCAGTGAAGACAGCCTGCTTTTCCCTGTGGCGTGTAACTCGCATACTCTCTATGCCACTGCAAGAGCTGTGCAGCGTCGACGCCGCCTTAGGGGTGGGTTGTAGTCTTCAGCATTTGAAGTTCGGAGTTCTTTCTAAAGAAGTGTACTTTATTTCACCGGAAGTTATAGGCTTGATTCAGGAAACATGGGGTGACGTCTTCCTGCCTGTGCTACAGAGATCAGTCTGGAAGATCACAATGGCCCCTAAATCTATGACTCATTAGCAGACACCCACTTGTCAGTGATGACTAAATCAAACATTCTCAATTCAACTTCTTACTGAGTTGGAGGTAATATGTAATTTCTTTATTTCATATATTTAAGTATGGACAATACATGTGCATACAGTGGAAGTGTCCCAATTCCTCACGTGAGAACTAACAACCGATACAGATAGATGTTAGGGGGCTTTCATAGAATCATAGAATATCAGGGTTGGAAGAGACTTCAGGAGGTCATCTAGTCCAAGCCCCTGCTCAAAGCAGGGCCAACACCAACTAAATCATCCCAGGCAGGGCTTTGTCAAGCCGGGCCTTAAAAACCTTCACTCCCTCCCCTGGTTCTTGTCACGCAGACAAAAAGCAGAACACTGGAAGTCCGAAGTGCAGACAATGTGATTGTGATGGGGCTTGACTCACCACCGCAGCGCCTCCTGCTGTTTGTCCTGGGAATGACCTCAGGGTTGCCAATGCTCATTACTCAGGTGGTGTCTCACCCGTCGTCACTCCTGTCTCCACGTCCAGGACCTGTGTCGGTCCCCGGACTGCATCATCCTCTCCTGGACACAGCCCTCCGGCTGTGCCCCACTCAGTTCTCTCCCCCTTCTGGGGGACCGACAGTCCTCAGTCCAACCATTTGCCTCAGGGGCAATCTGCAGTCCAGGTTCTAGCCACTCGTCTCAGTGGCAGACTGCAGTCCATGCACTGGCCACTTCCCTATAGCCGGCAGCCATGTACCACCCCTCATCCAACTCCACCATCTCCTTCCCTGGGCCACGTCCCCGCAGCCCCAGCATCTCCTCTGCCTTTGTATCAGGGCCTCAGTTTGGCAGGTGTCAGCCTGGAGCTTCCTCCTACACTGCTGACCCTGCCGACCCTGCCCAGCACTGCTCTGTCCATGGTTCTCCAGCCCTCTAAGCAACCAGTCCTCCTCCCTCACCCGTCAGGGAGTGATTGCCCCTGCTCTGCTCGGCAGCCCCTTCTTATATGGTCCAGCCTGGCCCTGATTCGCTCCTCCAATAAACCTTCCCCTAATTGGCTGGCACTGCAAGCCTTTTCCTCATTGGCTGCCTCCAATGCAGCCTCCCCAGGGTGGCTTTGTCTCCTTACATACCAGTGAGGGGCAGCTGCCCTATCACAGTGATGTTTATTTGGGTTAGTTTCAAGCGAGCATATCCATAGTATCCATAGTTCTAACGCCACAGAGCCTTTTAACGGTGTCCCTACTCCCACCTCCTCTTCCTTAGCAGGCCCAAATAGACCTGCAGTCCATGCTCCTGTTCCTGCCCCTTGCAACATATGGTCATGGTCCGTTCTGGTGGTCCTGAGTCTGAGGGCTTGGTACCACCTCTCTTGTATCCCCTGGGAGGGGTAAGGAGTGAGGCTGTGCTTCGGTCAGGGACAGGCTTTTCTTTGGCTTTTAGCATTTCTTATGCCTCCCCTCCATCCCCCTTTGTCCCTCCCAACTGGTTGCTTGACCTTGTCTTGAGAGAGGAGCAAGGCAGCCTTCCAGTGAGTGCTCGTATATTGTGCTCCCACCAGACCCAGGAACACTTTAGCTCCATCTCTTACCTTTTCTCATTATACTAACAAACCCATCCTGCTGGGCATCAGACCCACACAGTGTCTTTGTTCACACATATTCATAAGGATATAAGAGTATCAAAAGTCAAACCCAAAATTCTATCTCAGGCTAACAAACAGGCCTATATACTAACATAACTAATATAACTACATAGAATCATAGAATATCAGGGTTGGAAGGGACCTCAGGAGGTCATCTAGTCCAACCCCCTGCTCAAAGCAGGACCAATCCCCAATTAAATCATCCCAGCCAGGGCTTTGTCAAGCCTGACCTTAAAAACTTCTAAGGAAGGAGATTCTACCACCTCCCTAGGTAACGCATTCCAGTGTTTCACCACCCTCTTGGTGAAAAAGTTTTTCCTAATATCCAACCTAAACCTCCCCCACTGCAACTTGAGACCATTACTCCTTGTCCTGTCCTCTTCTACCACTGAGAATAGTCTAGAACCATCCTCTCTGGAACCACCTCTCAGGTAGTTGAAAGCAGCTATCAAATCCCCCCTCATTCTTCTCTTCCGCAGACTAAACAATCCCAGTTCCCTCAGCCTCTCCTCATACGCATTCTGTTGCACCATTATAAGTACAAAGCAATGGTGATGAGTTCAATTTCAGATCATTCACAGTGTTTTTCCAAAGATCAGGTTCAGACAATATGTTGTTCATTCTGTCTTGATGTAATGTTCTGTCAATTTAGTCACTTATTAACCTAGTGGTTAATAAATACATGCTAATAGAACCATATAGGGCAAGCCCCATACCGTGTAGCTCCAAAGATATGAGAGAGAGTCTATTGAGACAGTCCAATGGCTCGGCAGATAACACATGGGAACACGAGAGCCACTGGGCCGATCTCTGCTCAGGTATGCCGGTGTAAATTCAGCGAGACTCCACAGAATACTCTGGAATACTCCACAATGTAACAGGGGAGAAGGTCTGGCTCATGGTGACTAGTGACTGTTTTTAAGCCTCTTGGATTTACTAGTGTATTAATTCACACCTGGTGAGGCAGTGAGGGATGATTTACACCATTTCATTTCTTCCAGGGATCTTATCTACATCTTTGTGCCGCTCTACTGTACATATGGACATTAAGCTTTGACTAGGAATTTATCCTCATCACTAGAGGCAGTGCGGTCTTAGGTCAGAACATGGGATAAGGTCTTGTCAAAACAGGAAAAAAGACCTGTTTGAGATTCCAAGATCAAGTTTCAGGCAGGAAGTTGTTTCTAAGATTTCATAAGGAGACATGCTGTAGGTAAAACAAACTCCTCATTGCTAAAAACGTTCGTCTAGTGTTAGTGGCCCAGAGCTCACTCAGGAAGCCGCCCTGCATTCCTTCCTTCCCTTTCAGTGAATTAGGCATCTCAGACTAATCAGAATTCCCTTCTTTTCGCACGGAAATCCTTTATCTGTCAACAGTGTTTTCCATGTTACAGACCACTAAGAGAATGCAATTATCTAAAGTAGGGGATAAGTAAAAATGTGAAGTCATGTTTAGCTATAGCTGTACTTAAAATAATCAACACTGAGAATACTAGTCACATTCAACAGTAATATAACTTATTTGATATTACAGTATGCAAATTAGCAGGCATAATTTAATCCTACACTTTCAGCAGCAGGCCGTGCTAACTACTTTCATGTTTAAAAGCCAGAATCATTTTTAGTTTTACGTTTTCACCAATAGACAGCATTAGACATACTGATATTTGTTAGTCAGACCTGCTCCTGCACAATTTCATTGCCTGCAGGAGATATCATTAAAATCATGGTATTTATCAAGTTGTGGTAGAAGATTTCTTTATACACGAAAAGGAAAGGAGTACTTGTGGCACCTTAGAGACTAACCAATTTATTTGAGCATAAGCTTTCGTGAGCTACAGCTCACTTCATCCGATGAAGTGAGCTGTAGTCTCTAAGGTGCCACAAGTACTCCTTTTCTTTTTGCGAATACAGACTAACACGGCTGTTACTCTGAAACCTGTCTTTCTACATGAAATGGTTTAGAACTTTAGCAGCTGTGGGAAGTACTTTCAGGGCCCCGCTGCTAGGCATCTGGGTTTATCACAGTTCTCATTGTATCAGTCCATCAGGATAAATCACCATCCCGCCTGAAGTCTTTAGTTACTTTTGTCTTCTCCTCTCCAGTATCCTTCCATTTATTCTATGTTACTTGCCCTGGATCTGTGGAAAGATGAGCAATATTATTGGCCTGCTCTCGTTTTCTCTTTCTACATTTAAAACAGTAACAGACTGAGAAAAATGCTTTCAGAAATACTGAGGGATTGTACACAAAGCACAGTATACTCCGGTATAGATTTGCAGTCACCCTAGGTTTTCATGCCCAGCACTTGAGGAATACAGACATACATACTAGCATACGAGCAGATCGAGGGACGTGATCGTTCCCCTCTATTCGACACTGGTGAGGCCTCATCTGGAGTACTGTGTCCAGTTTTGGGCCCCACACTACAAGAAGGATGTGGATAAATTGGAGAGAGTCCAGCGAAGGGCAACAAAAATGATTAGGGGTCTAGAGCACATGACTTATGAGGAGAGGCTGAGGGAGCTGGGATTGTTTAGTCTGCAGAAGAGAAGAATGAGGGGGGATTTGATAGCTGCTTTCAACTACCTGAAAGGGGGTTCCAAAGAGGATGGCTCTAGACTGTTCTCAATGGTAGCAGATGACAGAACGAGGAGTAATGGTCTCAAGTTGCAATGGGGGAGGTTTAGATTGGATATTAGGAAAAACTTTTTCACTAAGAGGGTGGTGAAACACTGGAATGCGTTACCTAGGGAGGTGGTAGAATCTCCTTCCTTAGAGGTTTTTAAGGTCAGGCTTGACAAAGCCCTGGCTGGGATGATTTAACTGGGACTTGGTCCTGCTTCGAGCAGGGGGTTGGACTAGATGACCTTCTGGGGTCCCTTCCAACCCTGATATTCTATGATTCTATGATTCTATGATCATTTCTGAAGTCATGAGTGACATTGGACTCTCTTGCTGTGTTTTATATTCACTGATCTGAGAAGGGCACTAGATACTTTTATCTGCATGTGTTTGCCAACAGAGACTCTGCAGTCTGAGGTACGTCATGTATTTCCAAAGCTCAGCAGTCAGGTTCAGACAGCACTAGTGCTCGCCCTGCCTTACCATGCCGTAGTGGTTAAGAACTACATGTTAGCAGAGACTTTTAAAGCAGGGCAAAGGTCCACAAACACCACAATGGCTCAGGAGCTAATCGATGGGCTGTTCTAGGAGAGACCTACGTTCAAGCTTGTGTGGCTCTGACTCTTTGGGTTGGGTCCCACTCAGTGGAGGGATTTAGAGCCATTCCAGTCTTGCAGGAAGCTGTGCCAGGTCTTCCATTTGCCAGGCTGGATGTAGCTGCCTGTGGGTGAACAGCAGGAATGCTGAGAGGAGAATGTGTGTTCAGAGTGAAGGTGAGCGATGTGAAACTCCTCACTGAGCTGTGTTCATGGCTCAGCATTCCTCAGCCAGGGCAGAGCGTGTGTGAGAGCAACAGCTCACAAATCACATCAAAATTCACAGCACTGACCTCGGGACAGCGGCGCAGAGCTCTGGGGAGAAGGTGCTGGGAGGGTCAGCCCACTGGGTCGTGTCTGATGACATCTTCATTAGGTAGGTCTTGGGGTTTACTCTGGGGGTGGGGAAATGGGGGACCCCCTGGACATGATGGCCGCACAATGCTGGCAGGGACTGAGTGCATTGGGACACATGCTGCTGTTATACCGATGGACCTGATGACTTCGCCCAGGTGGCCGGAGAGCAGATGTGGGTCTCCGAGGATTATAACTCAGAGGAACGGAGACGTGGAGATTGAGGCACTGCCCTGAGACTCTCGAGATCTGGGCTCTTGGCTCTGCCACAGATGCTCTGTGTGACTTGGGCCAGTCATGGACTTGCTCTTCATCTCAGTCCCCCTGCCGCATAGAGACGCTGCTGCTGCTGCCTTTTCCCACACAGAGTCTTGTGTCTTGTCTGTTTAGATTGTGAGCTCTGCAGGGCAGGAACTGTCCCTTTCATGGGTGCTTGGTTCTGTGTACACAATAGGCCCTGGGGTAGGTGGGGGCCTCTTGGTGCTACCTAGCCACCACCACAATGTGAAACACCGGCAGGCCTCATCCTCAAACTGTGTCCATCTTACTTAACAGAAACATGTTTAAAAACGGTTCTGTCCAACACAGTCTCCCTGACATGCAGATGGGGTGTGAGTGGGTACAAGGACGAGGCTGTCAGCGTGTCAGAGCCAACCACTGGAAAGGGGCAGAAGTGTTGACCTTGATTATATACACAACATCTGGAAAATTCTCCGATATAGAGCACTGTGGTAGTGGATCCTTGGGTGCAGCTGTGTTGTGAGAAGGGGGCTCTCTGCCCGTAGTTGTGTCCACTATCCAGAACTTTACTTTCCAGGAGAATCAAGCGATCCACGTACCTCTTTTACTGTAGTATTCATCTATATTTTCTGCCATTTACAAACTGAGTATGAAAGAAAGGCCCCTTTTCCTCTGGGTTTGTCTTTGTAAAGGTGTTTAGCTTCTTATTCATGGGTATCAACAATTTCTCCACTGCCTGTCTCTGTCTATATATTATCTTAGAAAACCTAATTGAATTTCCTTGTTAGGAATACTCCTCTTGTCATAAAGTTATTTAGCATGGCTTCAGAGAGTGTAATAACCTTGCAACAGAAGGGAGTGAAGTCTAACAAAAGACTCTGAAAACTAATTAAGATGTTAAGCCTTCCATACCACGATGGTTCAGAGCTCTTGTGCAATAAATTATTGACCCTTAATGCCTAAGGATTATAATTTGTACTGCTGTCTATGCTGTTAAAGCTAGGACCTGAATGGTGGGACTAAACGTATTCAGTTTTGATAGCAATAATATTTAACCTGCCTTGAAGGAGCCAGCCATCACCTGGGATGGAGACGGAAAATATGCTAAGTTTCAGTTAGTTACAATGGGTGAGTGGATATCATGGTGTTTTTTTAAATCTTATTGTAAAAGAAGGGTTTTTATATAAAAACCCAAACCACGCACACATTAAGACCACAAAGAATTATATCAGTTCATTCAAGTGGTCATAAAAATCACCCTGATTTAAATCAAAGTGCTATCATACACATAAGTCTACATTCCAACTCCTAGCAATATGCATTTTATCCTCTAACAATAATTTAAAATCTCTTTATCTAAACTTCTTGTTTGAACACTTGAATAATCAAGAAAGTCTCAGAAGAAACACCACAATAGTAAAATAAAAACCAATGTTGCAGATATGGATGGTATTTGTGTACAGGTATGAGTAATTCACGAGAAAAAACATTGGCAGCATTCAAGTATAGTTCTCAGAAGCTTTGCTCTGAAACAGCCATGAGGGATTTTGTTACGCACTAGGCTGTGGTCTTTTGCAGTTGATTAAGTAAAGCAGTGCTTTTCAGTTCTTTACATACCAAGATCCCTTTTCCCTTGCTAGCCCCCTTCAGAATTCCTCATTCCTCTAGGTACGATCTAGCCAGGACTGCTTTCCCATTTAACAATATGGGAAAGGCAGAGTGACCGTGATCCCTGATACAGTTTCCAGGTTGAGAGCCCATGATTTAAAGAAATTAATAGAAAAAGATATGTTTAATCACTCTCTAGAGAGTTCTTTAGCAGGGATAGAATTCTCTAATAAGTTCTGCAAAATGTTTTTTTAAAAAACCTATGGCAAGGTCATCATTTCCTATTATAGTCCACAGGACTTTGCCATCAGGTGCAGATGCTCTTTTCATGCAAATGCTGCCTATTTTCAATAAAAGTCTTTCAGCAAAAGTTACAATGTGAAACATTCAAGACCAGGCCAGGCCGATCTAATTTATTTCTGTAAGGGATAAATTAGGAGAGGTTCCTCTTTTCTGTGAAATCTCCAGCACATAATTAGATATCTGTAGTTTTCCACCAGAGTTAATTTATGATTTATCAAAGACAATTAACATGCATGATTGCAGTACCCGTATGCTGAGAGCTTCTTGAGAAGAGGTTGCAAATTCCTCATCCTCAGAAGGTAATGAATGGATGTTTTTAATCCATAAGGTAAGGGAGTCCTGGCAGCACTTTCTCAGCCTCCCTCTGAAATGTCTTGAGAGGCCATTCACAGAGTGTGCCAATCAGGGAAACAATCGCAGGCTGATTTACTACTGTGGGCAAAATACTCCAGCAGCCTTGAAGCTGTCGAACACCTCATCCATCTATAATAGCTGCCACTAGGGAATGCCAGGGAGGAGGTGGAGGAAAGAAGAGATAATTTACTAGGGAACCAGGAGTCCTTTGGAAGAGGTGTCAGGTACTGACTCTTCTATAAGACAGTCTGAAGGAGGAGGACTGCCCAGCACAACAATTTGCAGGGGCAATATTTTTTTAATATACCATGGAAGAGGCAACTCCCACAGCCACCCCTTTGAGATGCAGGGCACTCAAAGCCAAGCCTGGAAAGAGCTAGCCCTCTTTAGGTCCTTCTTACCTGGAAATCTCATTTTCTCTCTATACACTTGCCAGCTGACCAGAGACACTTTATCTACAGTAAAGGGGAAGGATCAGGACTGCATACGTTACTGTGTAGTTCTCAAGTATTGTGTTGGTAAATAGCAAAATTGTTTTAAATCAAATTGCTGAGTCAAAAGTGAAGAAATCGCTGTATTAAATTTCAGCTGTAAACACAAGAGAGTACAGCTCACATAAAACAAATCACTATATGCATGACCCTGCCTCAGAGTCCTCACCATGCCAGGGCATTCTTTGGGGCAGGTGAGATTCCCTTGGGTTGTCCAGAATCCTTATGCTTCGGTGCATGGCACATGGGCTGCCACATGCTGGGTTGCGTCTCTCCTATGGAATGGAGCCCTTTAGGAATCAGTCACCTCTCGCTCTGCTTTTTGACAAGCTAAAAGGATTTGTCACCCTACTCCTACCCTCCAGTTTGGGCAGCCCTAGTGTGGCTGTGGTGGGAGCCTCCTGAGAGGCCAGGGGGCAGAACCCTTGGTGTTTTACTGGTTAGTACAGTGGTGTGGCGCTGTGGTTATGGTTGTCTGGTACTGGTGCTAGGCGTGCTTCCTTTTGCCAACAAGTGTCCAGGGCCTCAGGCTTCAGCAGTGTCCTGGGATCAGTCAGCATTTTGAACTGCCATCTGAGTCAGCAGGAAATGCTAGCCATGGCTGCTCTCTGGTGGTAGGTGCTCTTACAGTGGAATGTTTTGGACACATCACAGACAATTTTCTTTGGCAGCTTTGCACAAAGGGGTGAGGTACAGTCAAGCAGTGGGCTGAAGGCAAAACAGCAAGCCCAGCTACTAGGTGGGAAACTCTGCAAATTGGTTAAATCTTCTCTAGAGTTAATGACAAAACTCCAGATGACTTCAATGGGGCCAGGATTTCATCCCAAGAGGCTGCCCATCAGCAGCAGACAACATTGGGTCATTTCAGCCCCATTGTCTTGGGGTACTCCCTCTTTAAACAGGATGCAGAGTAACCTCCTCTTTTCCGTGTCTACGAAGAATGTGACAATTTAAGGGACTGCAGCCCTGCTCGGAACAACAGTGGTCAGTTTTAGCAGTGTACAATCCCAACACTTCTCTCTTTTGTTTCAGTTTTCACCAAGAAGGTTGGTGGTGATTGGATGTCTAACATAGTGAATGCCAGTGAAAATAGGTAGGATCAGAGGCTAAAATAGGGAAAAAAACAAGTCAAAAATTACTTAGACAAGTTAGATGTCTTCAAGTCACCAATGTCTGACAATATATATCCTAGTATACTCAAGGAGCTGACTGAGGAGCTATCTGAGCTATTTTCGAAAAGTCATGGAAGACAGGGGATATTCCAGAGGACTGGAAAGGGGCAAATATAGTGCCAATCGATAAAAAGGGAAATAAGGACAACTCGGGGAATTACAGACCAGTCAGCTTAACTCCAGTACTTGGAAAGATAAGGGAGCAAATAATCAATTTGTAGATACCTAGAAGATAATAAGTTGATAAGTGACAGTCAGCATGGATTTGTCAAGAATAAATCACGTCAATCCAAACTAACAGCTTTCTTTGACAGAGTAACAAGCCTTAGGGATGGGGGGAAAGTGGTAGATGTGGTATATCTTGACTTTAGTAAGACTTTTGATACAGTCTCACATGACATTCTCATAAATAAACTAGGGAAATACAACCTAGATGGAGCTACTATAAGGTGGGTGCATAACTGGTTGAAAAACAGTTCCCGGAGAGTTGTCATTAGTTGTTCACAGTCAAGCTGGAAGGGTATATCAAGTGGGGTCCCACATGGATCAGTTCTGTGTCTGCTCTGTTTAATAGAATAGTAAATATGGCAGGCGACCAGCTTGGCTTAACGGTGAAATCCTAGCGGATCTTAAACATAAAAAAGAAGCTTACAAGAAGTGGAAGGTTGGACATATGACCAGGGAAGAGTATAAAAATATTGCTCAGGCATGTAGGAATGAAATCAGGAGGGCCAAATCGCACCTGGAGCTGCAGCTAGCAAGAGATGTCAAGAGTAACAAGAAGGGTTTCTTCAGGTATGTTGGCAACAAGAAGAAAGCCAAGGAAAGTGTGGGCCCCTTACTGAATGAGGGAGGCAACCTAGTGACAGAGGATGTGGAAAAAGCTAATGTGCTCAATGCTTTTTTTGCCTCTGTCTTCACTAACAAGGACAGCTCCCAGACTGCTGCGCTGGGCATCACAACATGGGGAGCAGATGGCCAGCCCTCTGTGGAGAAAGAGGTGGTTAGGGACTATTTAGAAAAGCTGGACGTGCACAAGTCTATGGGGCCGGGCGAGTTGCATCCGAGAGTGCTAAAGGAATTGGCGGCTGTGATTGCAGAGCCATTGGCCATTATCTTTGAAAACTCGTGGCGAACGGGGGAAGTCCCAGATGACTGGAAAAAGGCTAATGTAGTGCCAATCTTTAAAAAAGGGAAGAAGGAGGATCCTGGGAACTACAGGCCAGTCAGCCTCACCTCAGTCCCCGGAAAAATCATGGAGCAGGTCCTCAAGGAATCAATCCTGAAGCACTTACACGAGAGGAAAGTGATCAGGAACAGTCAGCATGGATTCACCAAGAGTAGGTCATGCCTGACTAATCTAATAGCCTTCTATGATGAGATTACTGATTCTGTGGATGAAGGGAAAGCAGTGGATGTATTGTTTCTTGACTTTAGCAAAGCTTTTGACACAGTCTCCCACAGTATTCTTGTCAGCAAGTTAAAGAAGTATGGGCTGGATGAATGCACTATAAGGTGGGTAGAAAGTTGGCTAGATTGTCGGGCTCAACGGGTAGTGAACAATGGCTCCATGTCTAGTTGGCAGCCGGTGTCAAGTGGAGTGCCCCAGGGGTCGGTCCTGGGGCCGGTTTTGTTTAATATCTTCATAAATGATCTGGAGGATGGTGTGGATTGCACTCTCAGCAAATTTGCAGATGATACTAAACTGGGAGGAGTGGTAGATACGCTGGAGGGCAGGGATAGGATACAGAAGGACCTAGACAAATTGGAGGATTGGGCCAAAAGAAACCTGATGCGGTTCAATAAGGATAAGTGCAAGGTCCTGCACTTAGGACGGAAGAACCCAATGCACAGCTACAGACTAGGGACCGAATGGCTAGGCAGCAGTTCTGCGGAAAAGGACCTAGGGGTTACAGTGGACGAGAAGCTGGATATGAGTCAGCAGCGTGCCCTTGTTGCCAAGAAGGCCAATGGCATTTTGGGATGTATAAGTAGGGGCATAGCGAGCAGATCGAGGGACGTGATCGTTCCCCTCTATTCGACATTGGTGAGGCCTCATCTGGAGTACTGTGTCCAGTTTTGGGCCCCACACTACAAGAAGGACGTGGATAAATTGGAGAGAGTCCAGCGAAGGGCAACAAAAATGATTAGGTGTCTGGAACACATGAGTTATGAGGAGAGGCTGAAGGAACTGGGATTGTTTATTCTGCGGAAGAGAAGAATGAGGGGGGATTTGATAACTGCTTTCAACTACCTGAGAGGTGGTTCCAGAGAGGATGGTTCTAGACTATTCTCAGTGGTAGAAGAGGACAGGACAAGGAGTAATGGTCTCAAGTTGCAGTGGGGGAGGTTTAGTTTGGATATTAGGAAAAACTTTTTCACTAAGAGGGTGGTGAAACACTGGAATGCGTTACCTAGGGAGGTGGTAGAATCTCCTTCCTTGGAAGTTTTTAAGGTCAGGCTTGACAAAGCCCTGGCTGGGATGATTTGATTGGGGATTGGTCCTGCTTTGAGCAGGGGGTTGGACTAGATGACCTCCTGAGGTCCCTTCCAACCCTGATATTCTATGATTCTATGATTCTAATATCTTCATCAATTATTTGGATAATGACAGACAGTACACTAATAACGTTTGCAGATGATACCAAGCTGGGAGGGGTTGCAAGTGGTTTGGAGGATAGAATAAAATTCAAAATGATCTGGAGAAACTGGAGAAATGGTCTAAAGTAAATAAGATGAAATTCAGTATGGACAAATGCAAAGTACTCCACTTAGGAAGGAACAATCAGTTGCACACATACAAAATGGGAAATGACTGCCTAGGAAGGAGTACTGTGGAAAGGGATCTTTGGGTCACAGTAGATAGCAAACTAAATATGAGTCAACAGTGTAACGCTGTTGCAAAAAAAGCGAACATCGTTCTGAAATGTATTGGCAGGAGTGTTGTAAGCAAGACATGAGAAGTAATTCTTCCACTCTACTATGTGCTGATTAGGCCTCAGCTGGAATATTGTGTCCAGTTCTGGAAGCCACATTTCAGGAAGGATGTGGACAAATTGGAGAAAGTCCAGAGAAGAGCAACAAAGATTAGTAAAGGCCTAGAAAACATGACCTAAGAAGGAAGATTGAAAAAATTGGGTTTGTTTAGTCTGGAGAAGAGAAGACTGAAAGGGGACATGGTAACAGTTTTCAAGTATGTAGAAGATTGTTACAAGGAGGAGGGAGGTGCATTGTTCTCAACCTCTGAGGATAGGACAAGAAGCAATGGGCTTAAATTGCAGCAAGGGAGGTTTAGGTTGGACACTAGGAAAAACTTCCTGTCAGGGTGGTTAAGAACTGGAATAAATTGCCCAGGGAGGTTGTGGAATCTCCATCACTGGGGATTTTTAAGAGCAGGTTGGACAAACACCTGTTAGGGATGGTCTAGATAATACTTAGTCCTGCGATGAGTGCAGGGGAATGGACTAGATGACCTCTTGAGGTCCCTTCCAGTCCTAGCATTCTTCAAATATAACACTCCGAGGCTCAAAAATAAAGGTGAATGTAAAAGTGCTGGAAGATGGGGGTTGAGTTGAGAAGAGATTTCCTTTAAGGGCTGATCCTGCTGGTTCACACTGACTTCAGGGACAGCTGAAGGTACAGAGTACTCAGTGGCCCCCAGGATCAGGCTTCAGCAGCAGCTCCAGAATGGTGACTCTGCTTTTGCTGCAACTCAAACAGAATTCAGTGCACCATTCACAATCCCTCACTGCTATTGCATTCAAGATCAGTAAGAAAAAAGATTCTCCGCAGAGCATGTCACTAGCCGACCAATTTTAATTCTCCTTTAGGGCTGAAAAAATCTGCTTTGCCAAAAAATTGGATTCTGGAATTTGGTTTTATTCTGCAGGAGAATGGAACCAAGACTTTTTCTGAGGGGGAAACAAAAACAAAAAAACCTAGAGCGAGATGAAGAGACAGACCCGTCCCAGAATAGCCAGTAGCTCAGTGATCAGGGCACTAATTCAGAGTAGGGACATTAACTTTATTTCCCAGATGAGTGAAACACACATATCCTGGACCTCAGAAAATGGCCTGGGAAAAGTTTCAGTGAAACAGATTCGTTTCCACAAAGAGTTTAGGTTTTGACCAAAAAAAAACAAAACCTTCCATCAAGGAGTTTCTGATCAGGTCTACTTTTCTTTTTCAGATACTAAGAGCCATATAGCCCTGGTGTAAAGGGATGCAAATAGACCGAAGTCAGCAGGGTTACACACCCTCTTAAACCTAGGCTGGATTTGGTACTAAATATGCACCACTGGATTAGAAAAACGAGAAGAGGGAACAGTGAGAAATGATGTTCTTCTTCATTTCAGTGCTCCACCATTCATAGACGCTTATTACTGTCACTACTCCTCAGCCCTGTCGGTTTGAAGCAGACAGGTCACTCACTCCTGTGCATGAGCAGACAGGAGATTAAAACCTTCAGAGAGGGAAGTGCTGTACTTATCATATGCGTCCAGAAGCTGCTTCTAATCTGAATCCCATTTTTAAACTGTAATCTTGTTTTCTCCCCACAGAAAAGTCCCCCAATCACCTTTACAAGGTAAGAGTCTGTAACTGAAAGCTACTCTTCACTCACAACAGCGCAAGAACGTTCTGAAACTGTAATATGTCTAGAGGTGCTTTCCGTGTTCATGAACCTACCGTAAAAATGGAGTATCTGAGTCCTGGTACTCAGATAAATTAAGCTACACATTGTCTTTGGTGTTAAGAGAAGATGCATTCACAGGCTTTTCTCTTCTCCTAAAGATTCCATTCTGAAAGCATGTTTCAAAGCCATGACGTTCAGGTGATGTCAAAATGTACTTGATCGTACTTTCCCATGATTAATTCTCCTCCTCACAACCATAGGAATGCTATTGACAAACGGACATTTCTAAAGTTTGACTCAATATTGCTCAGTGATTTAAAAAACTTAAGTCTCTGGCGAACAATATGCATCACATTATGAACACTGCTCTTCTAGGTTTAAACAATGAGGAGTCCTTGTGGCACCTTAGAGACTAACAAATTTATTTGGATATAAGCTTTCGTGGGCTAAAACCCACTTCATCAGATGCATGGAGTGAAAACTACAGTGGGCATATCATATCATATTATATTATATTCACCCCTTCTTGTCAACTGTTGAGAATAGGCCATATCCACCTTGATTGAATTGGCCTCGCTAGCACTGACCCACCCACTTAGTAAGGCAACTGACATCTTTTCATGTGCTGCAGTATATATACTGCTTACTGTATTTTTCACTCCATGCATCTGATGAAGTGGGTTTTAGCCCACGAAAGCTTATGTCCAAATAAACGTGTTAGTCTCTAAAGTGCCACAAGGACTCCTTGTTGTTTTTGCTGTTACAGACTAACACGGCTACCACTCTGAAACCTCTAGTTTTCCATTAAATCCCAGTTTGCTCTCCTCAGAGGCTGCTACCTACTTCTTTAAAAAAAAAAGATAACTTTCAATTAGTGGCACGTGTTGAGACACACGTAGTACCACAATGCACTGAATTAGCTCATGTCTGGTGCATCATAACCTGAGCTGACGCTCAAATATCACATAACCATTGCATTAGTCCAGGGGTTATCAAACTGTGGGTTTCGACTCCGTTTGGGGTCACTAGGGCTGGTGCTAGACTTGCTGGGGCCTGAGGCTGACGCTGAAGCCTGAGCCCCACCACCTGGATATGAAGCCGAAGGACTTCAGCAGGGCTCAGGTTACAGCCCCCCTGCCCAGGTCTGAAGCCCTTGGGCACTGGCTTTTCCCCCAGCCTGGGGTGGTGGGGCTTGGGGCCCCCCAGCTCAGGGTAGCAAGCTCAGGCTTCAGTCCCTGCTCCTGGGGTTGTGTAGTAATTTTTGTTGTCAGAAGGGGGGTCATGGTGCAATGAAGTTTGAGAACTTCTGCATTAGTCATTAAAAACAGAGCTTCAATAAAAATAGGTAAATATTTGCGGACACAACCAGACTGAAAGCATGGGGGCTATTGCCACACAGCTATAGGGCTCTGAAATGTCACCACGTACCATCCAGCATCTGACGGAACTCTAGCATACCAAATTGTTAGCATGCGAATGTGTGTATGTAAGGCATGTTAACTGAATGTGTTCTTCTCTCCCTATAATTCTGTTCACCGATGTCAACTATCCACAAAACTTTGCAAGCTAAAGTCAACTATGGCATTAGAAATTGGAGGCCTGTTAGTGCCAATCTACATGAATGGTGTGTCCTACCACAGATAGGAATGTCACTCTACACCCAGCTGGTTTGGAATGAAGTATCCAAAACAGAGATAAAAAAAGTACAGAACAAAACAAAGTTAAGGAACTGTTACAAACCGTTCCTTAGTTCCTTTAGTGATGTATAAACAGTTTTGTAACTTGTGCATTTCAGCTAGCAGTATTTAAAGGGTGATTTTACATCTTCAAAGCATACCTGTGTAAGGGGAACATGCTGCAAAATAATAATTGCTTCCCAAAAGGAGCATATGTAGGTTTCCTTTTTGTATTGCACTGCTCTGTCCTTTGACAAGGAATTTGGCTAAGTTTGGTTACTTGGTCTCTTGAACATTTTTAAGAACAAACTGCTAGTGTTGTCAAACAATCGGCTGCACTGGGTCAGTGACCCAGTGACCCATTGTTTGAGAGCTCAAGCTCCGTGAAATTTGGAATGCCAGGGCATTGGACATTTTGCTAGCACACTCATTTATAAGAGCAGTTGTGTCACTATTCACATTCAGAAGCAAGCAGTAGCTGTTACTGATTCACTAATATAAAGCAGTCTTCACATTTTATATAGCAGAAGAAAGGTGATTCAAAAAACAGAGCCATGTGCACATTGGTTCACCTGCACCTTCAAATGCCTAATTTATGATCAGTTGGGGAATTTTCATAGATCCAGATTCCAAGGCTGGAAGGGACATTGTGATCATCTACTCTGACCTCCTGAATAACAAAAGCCAGAGAACTTCCCCCAAATTATTCCTGGAGCGGAGCTTTTAGAAAAACATTCTATCTTGATTTAAAAGTTGTCAGTGATGGAGAATACAGCACAACCCTTGGCAAATTAACCATTGGAACAATTGCCTTCATGGTTGAAAATTTATTTGGGCATGCACATGGCCAAGTGAGTGCCTGACTAGGGTATTTTTTGTTCTGTGTTTGTACAGTGCCTAGCACACTGAGGTCCAGGTCTAGGACTATGGCTCCTAGACACTGTGCTAATACATATAATTAATAACTATTCAGGTGAGCACACCAACAGCTTGCATCAGGCACTGGGTGTTTGGATGTCTATATTAGGCATGTGAACAATTACATGTCTACATTGGAAAGCGTGGTCCGCAAAGACAGCATGAGCACTTCCCCACTCACCGGGATGTTGCATGCACACTAGAGTTTCACTGTTACAAGGAAATTTCACAGGTTTCTATTTAGGATTATTTCCTAGTTTCATAGATTTTGAGTCTAGAGGAGGCCGTCAGGATATCTTGGCTGATCTCCTGTACGTCATGGGCCATTACATTTCACCCGGTTACCCCTAGTCCCCAAGACACCCAGTTACCTAACAACTTATTGAAACCAAAATGTTTCAGCCCTTTAGAAACGAGATTGTGTGCCATGGACAGAACAGGAGAGACCAAGGGGCCACCAGTGCCCAAGCCCCTACGATGGCAGGGAATGGATTAGGAGAGATGTACCCAGATGATCTCATCAATTAATTCATGCCCCAGGTTGTAGAGGAAGGCAAAACCTCCACAGTTCCAGCCAATCTGGCCTGAGGGAAAACTCCTTCCAGACCCTGAATCTGGTGATCAGATAAACTCTGAGTGTGTAAGCAAGACCCACCAGCCAGTTGCTGGGGGCTAAAATGCGGCCCAGCCTCCCCTCAGCACCCACAGATCCAGAATTGTGCAGGGTGATCCCTCCAAACTCTGGGAAAAAACAGGACCCAGGGGCTACCTTACTTCTCTTCTTCTCTCCCTCTCCCCACAATGTGGTCTTTAGGAAACACTACAGCAAGGAGCTAGCCAGAGACGCCAGCTGGTTGGTCAGAAGCAGCCAAAGCCAGGCCTTCTGGACATGTAGAGTACTGTCTGTGACTTTCATTGGACTGTCTCTGACTGGTGCCAATTTACTTTTTGCTCCAATCCCCAGTCTCTTCACCTCAGCTTCATTCCACACCTGCCCCTCTTATCCCCCTCCCCATCTCACCTCCTTCCCTTAAACCTCCTCACCTGAGCTTCTCTTTCAATGTAGCCAATCCCCCCCTCACCCAACAATGATCATGACATGAACATGCCCCTTCCTGCCACCAGACTATTCCCTCTGCTGGAGGGCCCTGCTCCTTCCCCCACCCCAGATCTGTCTGGTCACATTACACCATAAGCTTCAGGGTAGGGGCTGTCTGCTGCCCGGTGTTTGTACAGTGCCTGGCACCATGGGGCTCCTTTGGTACTACAATAGTAAACATGGTTGTTAATAATGCACACCTCACACACGTACAGCAGCTGGGTGACACCTTACACCACAAGGGACCCCGTTGGCCTCAAAGGGTCAGGTTCTGGAGCAAGGCCCTGCTCAATATGAGGAATTATATCTGAGAGTCTAGCCAAGGCCTTTTGTATGATAGCTAATGAAAAAGTTCTAAAGAACAATGGGACACATACAGCCCGCTGCAAATAAACCGGCGGAGAGCACAGAACAAGACCCACAGTTTCCAACTCATCATGTATTGCAAGTTGCACATTTGTTTTTTTTTTAAAATCCCCTGCTCCTGGAGTCACGTGATCCTCAGAGAATCTCAGCTTTCACTGACAGAAGTAAGTTTCTAGCCCTCGTAGATGCAGAGAAATGCCTGGAAACATGACCTGAATGCACCCTAGCAGCTCAGAAACCAGAAGGAAAAGAAAAGAACCTCACATTGGTTAAGTCTCATGATCTCTGTGCAGATCTCATGATTTATGGGAGGGGCTGACATGTCTGTCTGTCTGCCCTTCAAGCACAAAGGACCAGTGAGTGGAGTGCAGCCACGGTGAACCGAGGACATCACTCCTTTCTGTACTGCTCTGGCCTCCCGCTGCTCAGAGATTTGCAGGCCTGAGCTCCTGCAGAGCACAGTATACAGGATCTCTCTGCATTAATTCCTGTTTGAACTAGCGCATCCCTTTGAGAACAACATTCACCTCTTGACAGAGCCATTGCCAGTGATGGAGAATCCACCTCTTGGCAGCCTGTTTCTGAAGGCAGCTGTGCAAATGGTGAACCATACAGCTGCCTTTCTATGGCGTGGTGTCGGGGGGAAAACACACACCTGGCGTTGGGCTTGCCGCTGGTGTCAGTAGCAGTAACGACTGGGCACCCGGTCATGTCTCAAAGGAAGCATGAGAGGGAGCGGAGAATCTCCCTTGCTCCACCTCCCCGATGCAGCACCGCCCCGAGGCTCGGAGCAACAGCAGCCTGATCTGACTCTGCTGTTTGGCCAGGGTGGCATGGTTTGGCCCGCTTACTGTTTCTTTATTTGGGGTATGCATTTAATTTGGGTCTCTCTCTCAAGTCTCATTTGTCAATATAGTGTTTCCTGCAGCTTGCAGGAATTTCACTCTTCAGACCATTCCTTTTAATTTCCATTTAACGAACCTCCTAGTTTATGTGTAGTTCCCCTTTTTGATGCTGAACGTTACTCTGGTGGGTTTCCTTTGGTATTTTGTCCTCTATAAGGATGTTAAACTTGATTACCTGGTGGTTACTATTACCGAGCAGGTTTCAGAGTAACAGCCGTGTTAGTCTGTATTCGCAAAAAGAAAAGGAGTACTTGTGGCACCTTAGAGACTAACCAATTTATTTGAGCATAAGCTTTCGTAAGCTACAGCTCACTTCACCTCATGCATACTGTGGAAACTGCAGAAGACATTATATACACAGAGACCATGAAACAATACCGCCTCCCACCCCACTCTCCTGCTGGTAATAGCTTATCTAAAGTGATCACTCTCCTTACAATGTGTATGATAATCAAGTTGGGCCATTTCCAGCACAAATCCAAGTTTTCTCTCCCCCCCCCCGCCCCCGGCCCATCACACACAAACTCACTCTCCTGCTGGTAATAGCTTGTCCAAAGTGACCACTCTCCTTACAATGTGTATGATAATCAAGGTGGGCCATTTCCAACACAAATCCAAGTTTAACCAGAACGTCTGGGGGGGGGCGGGGGTAGGAAAAAACAAGGGGAAATAGGCTACCTTGCATAATGACTTAGCCACTCCCAGTCTCTATTTAAGCCTAAATTAATAGTATCCAATTTGCAAATGAATTCCAATTCAGCAGTTTCTCCCTGGAGTCTGGATTTGAAGTTTTTTTGTTGTAAGATAGCGACCTTCATGTCTGTAATTGCGTGACCAGAGAGATTGAAGTGTTCTCTGACTGGTTTATGAATGTTATAATTCTTGACATCTGATTTGTGTCCATTTATTCTTTTACGTAGAGACTGTCCAGTTTGACCAATGTACATGAGGTACATGAGGGGGAGGTTTAGATTGGATATTAGGAAAAACTTTTTCACTAAGAGGGTGGTGAAACACTGGAATGCGTTACCTAGGGAGGTGGTAGAATCTCCTTCCTTAGAGGTTTTTAAGGTCAGGCTTGACAAAGCCCTGGCTGGGATGATTTAACTGGGAATTGGTCCTGCTTCGAGCAGGGGGTTGGACTAGATGACCTTCTGGGGTCCCTTCCAACCCTGATATTCTATGATATTCTATGATACATGGCAGAGGGGCATTGCTGGCACATGATGGCATATATCACATTGGTGGATGTGCAGGTGAACGAGCCTCTGATAGTGTGGCTGATGTTATTAGGCCCTGCGATGGTGTCCCCTGAATAGATATGTGGGCACAGTTGGCAACGGGTTTTGTTGCAAGGATAGGTTACTGGGTTAGTGGTTCTGTTGTGTGGTATGTGGTTGTTGGTGAGTATTTGCTTCAGGTTGGGGGGCTGTCTGTAGGCAAGGACTGGCCTGTCTCCCAAGATTTGTGAGAGTGTTGGGTCATCCTTCAGGATAGGTTGTAGATCCTTAATAATGCGTTGGAGGGGTTTTAGTTGGGGGCTGAAGGTGACAGCTAGTGGCGTTCTGTTATTTTCTTTGTTAGGCCTGTCCTGAAGTAGGTGACTTCTGGGAACTCTTCTGGCTCTATCAATCTGTTTCTTCACTTCCGCAGGTGGGTATTGTAGTTGTAGGAATGCTTGATAGAGATCTTGTAGGTGTTTGTCTCTGTCTGAGGGGTTGGAGCAAATGCAGTTGTATCGCAGAGCTTGGCTGTAGATGATGGATCGTGTGGTGTGGTCAGGGTGAAAGCTGGAGGCATGTAGGTAGGAATAGCGGTCAGTAGGTTTCCGGTATAGGGTGGTGTTTATGTGACCATTGTTTATTAGCACTGTAGTGTCCAGGAAGTGGATCTCTTGTGTGGACTGGACCAGGCTGAGGTTGATGGTGGGATGGAAATTGTTGAAATCATGGTGGAATTCCTCAAGGGCTTCTTTTCCATGGGTCCAGATGATGAAGATGTCATCAATATAGCACAAGTAGAGTAGGGGCGTTAGGGGACGAGAGCTGAGGAAGCGTTGTTTTAAGTCAGCCATAAAAATGTTGGCATACTGTGGGGCCATGTGGGTACCCATAGCAGTGCCGCTGATCTGAAGGTATACATTGTCCCCAAATGTAAAATAGTTATGGGTAAGGTCAAAGTCACAAAGTTCAGCCACCAGGTTAGCCATGACATTATCAGGGATAGTGTTCTTGACGGCTCGTAGTCCATCTTTGTGTGGAATGTTGGTGTAGAGGGCTTCTACATCCATAGTTGCCAGGATGGTGTTATCAGGAAGATCACCGATGGATTGTAGTTTCCTCAGGAAGTCAGTGGAGTCTCGAAGGTAGCTGGGAGTGCTGGTAGCATAGGGCCTGAGGAGGGAGTCTACATAGCCAGACAATCCTGCTGTCAGGGTGCCAATGCCTGAGATGATGGGGTGCCCAGGATTTCCAGGTTTATGGATCTTGGGTAGTAGATAGAATATCCCAGGTCGGGGTTCCAGGGGTGTGTCTGTGCGGATTTGATCTTGTGCTTTTTCAGGAAGTTTCTTGAGCAAATGCTGTAGTTGCTTTTGGTAACTCTCAGTGGGATCATAGGGTAATGGCTTGTAGAAAGTGGTGTTGGAGAGCTGCCGAGCAGCCTCTTGTTCATATTCCGACCTATTCATGATGACAACAGCACCTCCTTTGTCAGCCTTTTTGATTATGATGTCAGAGTTGTTTCTGAGGCTGTGGATGGCATTGTGTTCTGCATGGCTAAGGTTATGGGGCAAGTGATGCTGCTTTTCCACAATTTCAGCCCGTGCACGCCGGCGGAAGCACTCTATGTAGAAGTCCAGTCTGCTGTTTCGACCTTCAGGAGGAGTCCACCTAGAATTCTTCTTTTTGTAGTGTTGGTAGGGAGGTCTCTGTGGATTAGTATGTTGTTCAGAGGTATTTTGGAAATATTCCTTGAGTCGGAGACGTCGAAAATAGGATTCTAGGTCACCACAGAACTGTATCATGTTCGTGGGGGTGGAGGGGCAGAAGGAGAGGCCCTGAGATAGGACAGCTGCTTCTGCTGGGCTGAGAGTATAGTTGGATAGGTTAACAATATTGCTGGGTGGGTTGAGGGAACCATTACTGTGGCCCCTTGTAGCATGTAGTACTTTAGAAAGTTTAGTGTCCTTTTTCTTTTGTACAGAAGCAAAGTGTGTGTTGTAAATGGCTTGTCTAGTTTTAGTAAATTCCAGCCACAAGGAAGTTTGTGTGGAAGGTTGGTTTTTTATGAGAGTATCCATTTTTGAGAACTCATTCTTAATCTTTCCCTGTTAGCTGTAGAGGATGTTGATCAGGTGATTCCGCAGTTTCTTTGAGAGCGTGTGGCACAAGCTGTCAGCATAGTCTGTGTGGTATGTAGATTGTAATGGATTTTATACCTTCATTCCTTTTGGTACGATATCCATCTGTTTGCATTTGGAAAGGAAGATGATGTCTGTCTGTATCTGTACAAGTTTTTTTCATGCAGTTGATAGATTTCCACTCCATACGGCTAAATGCAGTGCCTTGCATAATGACAGGTTTCAGCCACATTAGTCTGTATTCACAAAAAGAAAAGGAGTACTTGTGGCACCTTAGAGACTAACCAATTTATTTGAGCATAAGCTTTCGTGAGCTACAGCTCACTTCATTCCCCTCTTTGCCCAGATCAAGAATTGCCTCCCCCTTGGTAGGTTCCAGGACTAGCTGGTCCAAGAAGCAGTGAAGTGTCTAGAAGTTTTCTCTCTGCATCCTATCCTGAGGGGACATATACCCAGTCAATATAGGGATAGTGTAAATCCCCCATTATTATTGGGTTTTCTGTTTTTTTCTCTCTAATCTCCCTGAGCATTTTACGATCATTGCCATAGACTCCTTTCCTCCTGTGACTTCATTTTTGGGCCATTGTTCACTGTAAAACAGTTCTGTACTAATCATTCGATGGTTTGGATTACTCAACTCATAGGACTCAAGGTAAGTCCAGGGGCACAGGACAAAGCGGTAATCATTTGTCATTAGTGTTCTTACAATACTGTGCAAGGCAACCAAGGTTACCCCTGCAACTGCTTCTCCTGCCCTAAAGGTATAAACATGAAAATGGGGGAGGTGGAGAGGGGGGAAAAATGGAATAATTGCCGGGAAAACCTTCAAAACAATTTCCTCGATTGCTATAGTAAACGCCTGCTAGCTTAATTCCTGTAATCTGGTGCAATAACTGAATAGAAAAAAGCAGCTGCAGTCAGCAAAGTCTTATTCTCAAGGGTTAGAGTTAATAGCCAGATAAATACAATTTAGCAGTTTGTGTCCAGTAGCATCCACCATGTTCCAAATGCTGAAAAAAGCATAAAAGGAGGCCTCGCTCCTGCCCCAAAGAGTTCACAGTCTAAAAGAACCAGAAATAGGGAATAAAAGCAGAACATATCAGTGAAGTGGTCAAGGGGTTCACTGGCCACACCTTGGCCGTGCCATGTCTGATAACACACATGGGGATTTTAAATGTATCCTTCCTTTACAGATTATGCTCAGTTACTCCTCCTTGCCATTATCAGCCAGCTAGTTCCTTTTAGGTATCACCGTATGAGGGAACCTGCAGGAGGAGGATTTGAATGTGGAGAGGACATAATATTGTCTTGGGAAGAGAGTGTTTGTAATGGTGACATGGAAAAAGAAGTTAAGGGGCATGTCTGAGCTGGTGGAGTGGAGAGGACAGGAGTCATGGAATTTCTCATACCACATTCCCTGATAAAGGTAATTTCCTTTCTGTTGCAGCTTCTCTCCACATTGGTCACTCATGGGCTAAGGCCTACCTCCTGTGGAGTTCAGAGGTAGTCCAGTGGTGCGGGACTGGGCTCTACCCTTGAGTTCAGCCAGAAGAAGATTTTTTCCACAGCTGCAGAAAGTCTCCAGCAACCAGCCAGTCAGTAGCATTAAGACACCTTGACAATGTATTAAATTCTCATTAAGAGAGTATATGTCGAAGGCTCTCTTCAGAGAAGATTTTCAATTTATTCAAGTCATTTACCAGACTACCAGGGTGGGTTGAATTCAGAGAAAAGTCATGCAAAAAATGAGAAATTTCTTACCTGATATTGTGCTGTGTCTGTTACATTCGGTCTCATTTGTTACTTGTGGGAAACAGCGAGCAAGGAACCCCAGAAGTAGAGAGGGAAAGGATAAGCAGTGTTCAAATCATTATTCTCGAATAGGCAATCATGGCAGTTCCCCCAAATAAAGTGAGAGATTTATAACTAAGGAGTTGTGTGCGAACTGGCTGAGTGGCACCTTCCTACCCAAGGAAGCCTCCGCAGAATAGAAACTTATTTGTAAATCTTCCTCAGACGAGGCTCACACGCGTTCCCCCCGGTGCCTCTAGGAACTTCCGTGAACAGTCTCCCAGATGGGAAGAAGGATAAAGGATGAGCACAAGTGCATGGGACCGGGTGCACTGCATCCAAGGGTGCTAAAGGAGTTGGCGGATGTGATTGCAGAGCCATTGGCAATTATCTTTGAAAAGTCATGGTGATTGGGGGAGGTCCCGGATGACTGGAAAAAGGCTAATGTAGTGCCCATCTTTAAAAAAGGGAAGGAGGAGGATCCGGGGAACTACAGGCCAGTCAGCCTCACCTCAGTCCCTGAAAAAATCATGGAGCAGGTCCTCAAGGAATCAATTCTGAAGCACTTAGAGGAGAGGAAAGTGATCAGGAACAGCCAGCATGGATTCACCAAGGGCAAGTCAATTCCTGACTAATCTAATTGCCTTCTATGATGAGATAACTGGCTCTGTGGATGAGGGGAATGCAGTGGACATGTTATTCCTTGACTTTAGCAAAGCTTTTGACATGGTCTCCCACAGTATATTCTTGCCAGCAAGTTAAAGAAGTATGGGCTGGATGAATGGACTATAAGGTGGATAGAAAGCTGGCTAGATCGTTGGGCTCAACGGGTAGTGATCAATGGCTCCATGTGTAGTTGGCAGCCGGTTTCAAACAGAGCGCCCGAAGGGTCGGTCCTGGGGCCGGTTTTGTTCAATATCTTCATTAATGATCTGGAGGATGGCGTGGATTGCACCCTCAGCAAGTTTGCAGATGACACTAAACTGGGAGGAGAGCTAGATACACTGGAGGGTAGGATAGGATACAGAGGGCCCTAGACAAATTGGAGGATTGGGCCAAAAGAAATCTGATGAGGTTCAACAAGGACAAGTGCAGAGTCCTGCACTTAGGACGGAAGAATCCAATGTACGGCTACAGACTAGAGACCGAATGGCTCAGCAGCAGTTCTGCAGAAAAGGACCTAGGGGTTACAGTGGATGAGAAGCTGGATATGAGTCAACAGTGTGCCCTTGTTGCCAAGAAGGCCAATGGCATTTTGGGATGTATAAGTAGGTGCATTGCCAGCAGATCGAGGGACGTGATCATTCCTCTCTAGTCGACATTGGTGAGGCCTCATCTGGAGTACTGTGTCCAGTTTTGGGCCCCACACTACAAGAAGGAGGTGGAAAAATTGGAAAGAGTCCAGTGGAGAGCAACAAAAATGATGAGGGGACTGGAACACATGAGTTATGAGGAGAGGCTGAGGGAACTGGGATTGTTTAGTCTGCGGAAGAGAAGAATGAGGGGGGATTTGATAGCTGCTTTCAACTACCTGAAAGGGGGTTCCAAAGAGGATGGATCTAGACTATGCTCAGTGGTAGCGGATCACAGGTCAAGGAGTAATGGTCTCAAGTTGCAGTGGGGTGGTTTAGGTTGGATGTTAGGAAAAACTTTTTCAGTAGGAGGGTGGGGAAGCACTGGAATGGGTTACCTAGGGAGGTGGTGGAATCTCCTTCCTTAGAGGTTTTCAAGGACAGGCTTGACAACATTTAGTTGTGGATTGGTCCTGCTTTGAGCAGGGGGTTGGATCACATTACCTCCTAAGGTCCCTTTCAACCCTGATATTCTATGATTCTATGATGCCCAGCATGCCAGCTAATGCGGGACTTTTCCATCTTGCCTGCACCAATACTGAAGCTCTAAAGCCTTGACATTTTGGATAAAATGAAGTAAACGGGGTACAGTTAACATACATACTTCCTATGCTGAGATATCCATGAGGCTCTAGGAATGCCCAGTTATGCTACAATCTTCCAAGGGTTAGAACACAATGATGGGAGACCCATTTCCCAGGAACCATGGAAAGAGGAACTTACCTGGGACAGAAAGTTATTCTTAGAGTTCCAGAAACTTATTTCCTCCTGACAAAGGCAGTGTGTACACGGAAACTTATTCCAAAGCTTGCCTTTGGAGGTAATGGCAACCAACAAGCCAGCCACGGGCTTGTCTAGCCTGACATTCTGTTTAAATTTGAATCCTCCATTTGAATACTAGATGCCAATGTGCCTGTCTACAAAACGTTGCTTTGGCTGGGATCCACATTTCTAAGTTGTTGGATTCCAACTACAGCTCCTGGAGACACTCTAGTGTAGCTGAGAACACCTGACCTTTGGGATAACAAGAACATTTGTATCACAACAGCATCTAGGTGTCGGGGCCCCATCATGCTGGATGTAGCTAAGATCGACCTGACATGAGTAATTAACACACAAAGGGAATCCTTATTTCTTGGAAGATAGAATTAGGTAGATAAATACATAAGGTTAAAAACAGAATGTTTGTGCTAAATAAAATAAGTAACTACGTCAATAGGCTAAGATGACAACGTCTGAGCCAATTAAGATAAGAGGGAGAACACCCAGGAACTATTTACTGTGAACTAGATAACAAGGGACAAAATCTTTTAACTTAAAGATAAAGGTTAAGAGGAAGTCAAATCATGGTCAATGCATAAACATCACATGCTGCACAGGGATTGTTTCCTGCAAGTAACCAAGCGAATTAAAATGTGACGCAATGTATAGTAAATTAATAAAATGTGTAATGTACATAAAGAGAGGGGTTTTGTTCAACTTTGAAGCTGTAATATACCCAGAATCCATTCCTCCCATGTTTAAGTCTAATCAACTCAGCATAGCAGCGCTGTATGCCATACACAGATACCTGAGTGATGAAGGTGGAAGCCAAACTGAGTTCTTAAAAAGCTGAGTGGAAAGAGGTCTTGAAAAACAAACCCAATACTGGACACTGCACAAAGAGGCAGTCCTTGCCCAAAAGAGCTGTTTCCCTTTACACCAGGGACATAAGTTTGCTCAGATCAATGAATGGCTGAGTTGCCCTCTGGATACCAGACTGCATGAGATGTTAATGGAGAATCCATGCTGAACTATACTTCTTTTCCAGTGCCCGGGCTGTTAACTGTAGGTGTTCCTGGTCTGAATGAAGGAATCTCTGCTTCAAGACACTGGTGTTTCCTGCAGGTACAATGTGCGGTCTTTGGCTAGCTAGCAAGTTCAAAATGCCTTCTGGGCCGGGGGAGGACAATGAGGAGGACCTCAGCTCTCGCTTTTTGATATCATTTATGTGAACTATCTTAAAAGACTGTCTTTTCTCCCCAGGACATTATTTCCATTACCACAGAGAGGCTTTGCCTCTGTTACTACCTAGTTTTGGTAGAGATATAAATCACTTATGCCTCAATCATAAGCCTCTCCCCTAATGGGAAGTATTAGGAGGAGCCTTCCTTTGTGGAGTTCCAATATTGACCATTATGTGGTTGTTTGCAACTTCTTCTGATGCAGCTGGTACTGGTCACTCTCACAGACATGATGCTAGACTAGATGGACAACTGGTCCAATCCGTTATGTCCACATCTGTGCATTTTGTCTCTTCCTCTTTTTTAAACATACCCCTATAGAAAAGTTACACAAGGAAAAGTCCCACCCATACGACCAGCCACATGTACACTGTAATACAGAAACATGCTCCAAGCAGATCTGACACCACAAGTTCTCACTCCCAAATTCAGTAAAGATTCCATTAGAATCATAGAATATCAGGGTTGGAAGAGACCTCAGGATGTCACCTAGTCCAACCCCCTGCTCAAAGCAGGACCAATCCACAAATAAATCATCCCAGCCAGGGCTTTGTCAAGCTAGGCCTTAAAAACCTCTAAGGATGGAGATTCCACCATCTCCCTAAGTAACCCATTCCAGGGCTTCAACACATTCCTAGTGAAATAGTTTTGATTGATAATTACAAATGGAGCTGGTTGGAAAACTGAATGTTCATGCCCTGGGAAGCACCAATATTTGTAAATTGGTTTTTGTTCTGAATCAGATACAAAAGTCGGAATGCCAACATTTACCACTGAAAATTTGCAAAATATTTGTTCTGAAACATTAAAATGACATCTCAAACTAAAATATTTTGATAAGGTCAATGTTGTGACCTTAAGTTAAATTAATAATGTAACACGAGTCAAAGAATATTGACCTTATTGAAGTGAAACATTGATCACTTCCTGGAGAGAACATCTCATAAGAATGGCCATACTGGGTCAGACCAAAAATCCATCTAGCCCAGTATCGTGTCTTCTGACAATGGTCAATGCCAGGTGCCCCAAAGGGAAAAAATAGAACAAGTAATCATCCAGTGATACATCCTGTTGACCATTCCCAGCTTCTGGCAAACACAGGCTAGGTACGCCATCCCTGCCCATCCTGGCTAAAAGCCATTGATGGACCTATCCTCCAAGAATTTATCTAGTTCTTTTTTGAACCCTGTTATAGTCTTGGCCTTCACAACATTCACTGGCAGAGTTCCACAGGTTCACTGTGCATTGTGTGAAGAAATACTTCCTTTTATTTGTTTTAAACTTGCTGCCTATTCATTTCATTTGGTGGCTCCTAGTTCTTGTGTTATGAGAAGGAGTAAATAACACTTCCTTATTTACTTTCTCTATACCACTCATGATTTTATAGACCTCTATCATATTCCTCCTTAGTCATCTTTTTTCCAAGCTGAAAAGTCCCAGTCTTATTAATCTCTCCTCATACGGAAGCTGTTCCATACCCCTAAACATTTTTGTTGCCCTTTTCTGAACCTTTTACAATTCCAATAGATCTTTTTTGAGACGTGGCGACTACATCTGCACACAGTATTCAAGATGTGGGTGTACCATGGGTTTATATAGAGGCAACATGATATTTTCTGTCTTATTCTCTATCCCTTTCTTAATGATTCCCAACATTCTGTTCGCTTTTTTGACTGCTGCTGCACATTGAGTGGATGATTTCAGAGAACTCTCTGCAATGACGCCAAGATCTCTTTCTTGAGTGGCAACAGCTAATTTAGACCCCATCATTTTATAGGTATAGTTGGGATTACACTTTCCAATGTGCATTACTTTCATTTATCAACATTGAATTTCATCTGCCATTTTGTTGCCCAGTCACCTAGTTTTGAGAGATCCTTTTGTAGCTCTTCACAGTCAGCCTGGGTCTTAGCTATCTTGAGTAGTTTTAAATCATCTGAAAATTTTGCCACTTCACTGTTTACCCCTTTTTTCTAGATCATTTATGAATATGTTAAATAGGATTGGCCCCAGTACAGACCCTGGGGGACACCACTATTTACCTCTCTCCATTCTGAAAACTGAGCATTTATTCCTACCCTTTGTTTCCTATCTTTTAACCAGTTACCAAACCATGAGAGAACCTTCTCTCTTATCCCATGACTGCTCATTACAACTTCTAAATGTTGATTCAGTCAAATCAGCATTTTCCAGTGGAAAACTTTGTGAGAACATTTCAATCAACTCTAATTACAACCTCCTCTCTTGGGCCTTGCACTCTGAGCACTCCTCCCCACAAATCCCACTGAGATTTCAGGACAGAAGTTGTGTGGATGTATTTCAGGATCACAGCTCTAAAGCTTTACAGTTTTCCTGCAGCAGTGAAACAAGAAGCGCTTTCTCCAGCCCTATTTAAACTCTTAGCCTGCCCCACATGGAAGGTTTTGTAGACAATAGAGGTGCATGTATTTTCCACAGTATTAAATTAAATAAGCCTGATATCCAGGGCTCCCGAGTTGGAGCAATGAAGAACATGAACACCTTCAGCATATTCCTGCCTTATTTGATTGCCAACGGAAATAGAGACGTGATTAAAATATCTTCCAGGCACTCTTCAAAGCACAGTGCAGTTATCACCTGCTAGCACTGCTTCTTGTGAAGAACAGAGAACCATTTATGCACCATTTGTTTTATTATACAATATGTAACTTTTTTCTCTGCACCTATGAAAAGTGGTGATTTATATAAGGCCTTCACAGGGGCTGAGCACCATGACTCCAGGCAAAATCCATGGCAGGTGCAGCTGCGCTGCAAGCGTTGTAAAGCATGAGTTTTAATATTTTTATATATGAAATTAATTTACAGTACTTTAGAGGTTGTATATAACAAATAATATATATATTTGTTATATACAAATAGATAGATGTTCATTAAGTGGTCTACTCATTTTCCATCAAGATGTCAGGATAAAGCTGCCATCACCACCAGTGTTAAAAGAATGAGCTGAACAAAAAAAACTGAGTTTTCAACTTCATAGCATTCTATATTACTCATTTGGAAATGTAATTACCTATTCATTTAGCTAATGCGTAGGGTGTAAAAATTAGGAACTCCCTGACCCAACAGAGAATGCATCTCTTGTATCTGTATTTCAGTTTATGTCCACCTCCAGAATATGTTAATCAAATGTAGGCTAGAAACCTGACTGAAATTTAAAACACCACTCTGCTTTTTGTATCTAGAGTGTTTTAGAGCTAAGCAAACAAGGCCTGATAATCTGAGTACTGTTACCCATAGAAAATTTAAACATTAATTCTTAACGGGATGCTGTTCTGAGAAGGACTGTGAGCAGAGATGGGATCCACCTGCCAAGGAAGGGGAAGACCATCTTTGGAAACAAACTAGCTAACCTAGTGAGGTGGGCTTTAAACTAGGTTCAACAGGGGCAGGAGACAAAGGTCCACAGCTAAATCCAAAACATGGAGCCCTGAGTGAAGGATCAGAATCTGGGGCAGGGACCATAGGCAATCACAACAGTAACAAAGAATACAAAAGGAGGGGAGAGAGAGGGAAGCTAACAAATATCTTGGCTGTCTGTACACTAATACCATAAGTATGAGAAGGACTTGGTGGGATAATTCACATGATGGGCATGTGACGGGTTCGGTCACAGAGACCCCCTTGGGACTTTCACTTAATGTGCTGAAATTACCTCCGAGTCCATTTTCCCTGCCAGCTTGGGACTCCAGAACCCTGCCTTGTTGAGCCAGACAGGCTAGCCAGCTGTAACACAGTCCCAGGTCTGAACTGCGCCCCCAAAGCTGCAGGCTTTAACTGAAAACCACTCAGCAGGTTACCTATCTCCAGCACTCAGACACCCAGCTCCCAATGGGATCCAAACCCCAAATAAATCTGTTTTACTCTGTATAAAGCTTATACAGGGTAAACTCATGAATTGTCCGCCCTCTATAACACTGATAGAGAGATATGCGCAGCTGTTTGCTCCCCCAGGTATTAATCACTTACTCTGGGTTCAATAATAAACAAAAGTGATTTTATTAAGTATAAAAAGTAGGATTCAAGTGGTTTCAAGAAAAAACAGACAGAATAAAGTAAGTTACCAAGCAAAATAAAACAAAACACACAAGTCTAAGCCTAATACATTAAGAAACTGAATACAGATAAATCTCACCATCAGAGATGTTCCAATAAGCTTCTTTCACAGACTAGACTCCTTCCTAGTCTGGGCCCAATCCTTTCCCTGGTACAGTCCTTGTTAGTTCCAGCTCAGGTGGTAACAAGGGGATTTCTCATGACTGGCAGCCCGCTTGTTCTGCACCACCCCCTTTTATAGCTTTGGCCCAAGGTGGGAATCCTTTGTTTCTCTGTAACATCCGTGTTAGTCTGTATTCGTAAAAAGAAAAGGAGTACTTGTGGCACCTTAGAGACTAACCAGTTTATTTGAGCATGAGCTTTCGTGAGCTACAGCTCACTTCATCCGATGAAGTGAGCTGTAGCTCACGAAAGCTCATGCTCAAATAAACTGGTTAGTCTCTAAGGTGCCACAAGTACTCCTTTTCTTTGTTTCTCTGGATCCCCACCCTTCCTAAATGGAAAAGCACCAGGTTTAAGACAGATTCCAGTAACATGGTCACATGTCCTTGGAGTCCCCAGCCTTCATTCTTCCAGGGCTGGTCTACATGTACCCAGGAAGGTTTGCAAGTAAACAGAGTCATTCACAACCAATTGTCCTAGTGAATGGGACCCATCAAGATTCCAAGCCACCAATAATGACCCACATTTTGCATAATTACAATAGGACTTCAGAGTAATACTTCATATTTCTAGCTTCAGATACAAGAATGATACATTCATACAAATAGGTCGAACACACTCAGTAGGTTATAAGCTGTGTAATGATACCTTACAAGAGACCTTTTGCATAAGGCATATTCCAGTTACATCATATTTACACTCATAGGCATATTTCCATAAAACATATGGAGTGCAGCATCACAAGGCATCTTGGTACAGATGGGTACAGCTGGTTCAGGGAGGGCAGGCAGGGAAAAGGGGAGGAGATGCTGCTTTTGTGTATCAAAGATCCATACAGGATACGCAATTAGATCTACACATGGGTCGATTGGAGGATCTTAGGACAAGAAGCAGGCCATTGCGCAGAAAGCTGCAAAATAAGCCACCACTTCAGGTGCCAATCAATAAAGACCTTGATTGCAACATAAGTATTAATGTTTCTATCTTTTAACAACATTTATAAATCAACATTGCTACCTGGGCTTTGGTTTCCAAATGGGGCAGGGGATATGGAAGAGCAGTGCTGCCCCCCCCATCCCTCTCTATATGCCATGTGCATGTGTGTGTGAATTTTCCACCCCACCTGATCCCTTGCTCCCATACAAAGGGGTTGTGGTCTCCACCACCTGAACCCAGACCTCTCCACTCTTGGCCAGGATGGGGGCACCTGCTCTGCTGGAATCCCCTGTGGGGAAGAACACCGCACTCTTTGCTCAAGGGGGTGTGAGATTTGGCCCAGCTCTCACCTCCTCCTGGTGTGGGTCTCCTGCAGGGATGGGCTGAGCAGTGCCCCCTCCCCACTGAGCATGGCTGCTGCTGGAGGCTGCAGCAGCCTGGATCACGGGCACCATCGTGGGGTGAGTGACACCCCCAGGCCAGAGCACACAGCTGCCGCTCTGCCTGGTGCATCTGGCGTGCCCCGCTCTGAATGCTCCGTGCGTCTGCTCTGCCTCCCCTGGCAGAGCCTTGGCTGCGGGGCCACCTCCCGGAGCCTCCCTCCTGCCCTGCACCCCAGCTGCACGGTCACCTCCCTAGTCCCTGACACCTCACTTCTCCCCTTGCTGCCAGCTCTGGGGAGTCTCTGCCCCTCTGGGGCCTTCCAGGGGGCAGTGCCTCCTTGCAGGAGTTCCCCAGGAAGCCAAGGGGGCAGTGGTACTAGTGATACTGGGGGTCCCCACTTCTATTTCAGTCTTCCTTCATGAGCCTTGGGAAGAACAGGATTGCATAGATTGCCCACAACTTGCTAAGAGCACTTGCACTGGGGGGAGAGCAAAGGCACTAGGAACCACTGATCTAGGCAGCCTGAGGAAACAGGAGCTATTGGGAAGAAAGTTGATGGCTTGTGGGTTTTGTAGGGTGCTGTTATGATTGTTCGTTCTCTCATGGTTGGGGTATGGGAAGCTCTATGCAGGACAGGGCATTAGAACCTATTTTAGGTACCTCTCTAGGCCCGCATTACCCTAGTGTCTGAGCACCTTATAACTTTTAGGGTATTTATCCTCACAACACCCCTCAATGCCATTCTCCCCTTTCTACAGATGGTAAACTGAGGCCTTGGTCTCTCTGGGACTAAGGAGCATTGCAAAGCCTGAGTGACTTAGCCAGTCAAATGCATTGATTTCGGTACTTACATCGCTTATGAAAATGGCACTTGGCTGGCTAAGCTACACAGGCCATGATGGAAGCCAAAACACCTGAAAAGCTGGGCATAAGTGTCTTGCCTGAGGTCACACAGAAAGCCTTTGGCAGAGCCAGGAATTGAACTGAGGTCTGCTCTGATACATCCTCCTTTTCAAAGAGCTCTCCGCAGGGAGAACTGGATTCCCGTTCTCAATATGGGGAGTTCAGAGAGAGACACATTTCCATGAGAAAGTTTCATCCTGGTCAGAAATTGCTGTTGATCTTAATTCAGTTGCAAGCACAGTAGAAATCTTAACTTGACTAACAAGAAAGAGAAACCATACAAGGGAAGCTGCTTGGGAAGTTTGTAGGAAATTCTCTTAGCTCCATGAAACCAGAGTAATGAGGCTTTATAAAAGTGATGTGCACAGAGAAAACCCACCTCACTTGGGGTCAAGGAAGTAGCTCATCCATTCCCTGTGCTTTCCTCTGCCCACCCTGAGCCCACTCACTTGATGGACCTATGCAGTACCAGAGTAGAAGCCACCTCAGCATTGGGCTGTGAATGCGGAGACCCCAGTGTTGGCTGCCCTGCCATTGTGGGGCTGCAGAGGGCCAAGACCCTTGCATGAGCCATCCCATCAGTTGGAGGCCACTCCTGTGCAGAACAAAGACAGAGGGAGGAGCCATTTTAACAGAGACATTACGCACACACAGAAAGCAGAAGGGTGATCCAACAGGTTGGTCTTCCTATGAAGGAAACTGCAGGGATTAACCAGGTAGAGAGCTCATGGTGAAAGTGGAAGAATTTGACCAACTGAGCATGTTCACCCATGTTTCATGAAGTTGCACATTACCGCTATTCTGACAAAAATTAAACAAGTTTCACCTATAGCCATTTACCACATTCTAAAGAGATATTTATTGTCCCCTTCTGCCCCGGAGGAGTGGAATACCTTGCAAAAATGCATGAATTGGTATATTTTGCAGTTTCTTTAAATGAAAAAAGAATTGTTGGAGGCTTCGCTAGGGTTTGGATTTCTTCATATGGCTCATTAGGTACAACAAACAGTCATAACTCTATGAATGTCATGTTTTAAACAGGTTTCAGAGTAACAGCCATGTTAGTCTGTATTCGCAAAAAGAAAAGGAGTACTTGTGGCACCTTAGAGACTAACCAATTTATTTGAGCATGAGCTTTTGCGATGAAGCTTTTCTTTTTATGTTTTAAACAGAGCACATTTTCAAAGAGATTTGTCACCATGTCATAGACATCTGCAATGGAACACTAAAACTGATGTTTTTTGCACAAGAATGAGTAAAACTAAAAGAACTCCACCACAAACACACACACAGAAGTGTCTAGATACTGCAATTGCCAGCCATCAATCGAAAAAAAGAATGCTGTTTTTTGTAGCAAACACACAAACTACAATGAAATCAAATCAGAGCTGGAATAATGATGATTCACTTCATAAGAACGGCCCTACTGGTCAGGCCAAAGGTCCATCTAGCCCAGTATCCTGTCTTCGGACAGTGGCCAGTGCCAGGTGCCCCAGAGGGAGTGAACACGTCACAATGGGGAGAGTTTGTATTTTCATTTGCTAAGAGGTTAGAGACAGCCAGGTGATTGCTGGGGTGCCCCTTCTCTGTAACCTATGCACTATGCTGCTGTAACGAAGAAAACCATGCTGTTAGTGGCTTGGCTGGAGGGGCAGCTAGAAATAACTCACCCTTTGGAGCAAGAGAGCTAACAAAACATGTGGCCCAACAGCACCCAGCACACTGGGCTACCACCATTTATCCTTCGCCCCTCCCCATCCCCTTGGTAAATTCGTTGTGGTAGGAGCGTGTTTTACATGCCGGTGCAGCTTCTAGGGCAGTGGGGCTTCAATCTGGAACCAGACACACTCAAGAGAGTCAATGTCTTAGTTGTCCAGGCAGCCAAATGGTAACATCATCCTAAGTCCCTCTCTCTGTATGCCAAAGGCTGGTGCTCAGATACCACAAGGATAGGTGGAGTATGGGGTAAGAGAGGTGGATGGATTAAAGGAGAGAGGAAAGTGCTGGGGAGAAGTTTGACGACATACTACAGGGATGGTTCTTGCAGTTTATGAATTTATCCTACATCTGCTAAGCTTATATGTAATATTTACTATACTTAATGCGAATACACTCATCCTTCTTCCTAGTTCCTCTCTGTTATGCAGTATTAAAAGTGGTCAGAAGTATCTCCTGCACCATGTACAAAGGGTTGCTTGACTTCAAGGAAAAGGGCAACGGTGATATAAGAGTAAATGTTTTTTTTCTAACACGACTCTCTGTGTTCAGTATCCGTGCTTTGGGATTTAGTGCTCAGACACAGGTCCGGGACCCTTCTTTCACCTATTGAAGACTGTTGTAGAGTACAGTTCCCAAGAGTATTGTAGAAAGTGAGTCAGAGAGAAATCTGCATGAGAATACAGAGCATCCTACACCCTGGAAGCTGCAGGTGCTGCAGAGTCCAGTGGGAAATATTACAGTTCTCCATTCATTTCCGCTGTATTAATCTGGCTCCCTTCAGTCCTGCCAATCATGTTTAATGGTGTTTCATTGCAGTGGCTATTACATGCTAATAGTTTGAGGTATTGCTTAATTACTGGACTAGCTTGTTACACTGGAGCCATCTATCAGATGCTGCAAGTCTTTTGGCACAGCCCTTTGGACAGCTGCTGCAAAATGAATAAGCAGAATTTGCCAAGGTGACAAACATTTAACCTGACAACAAAGTGGACAGTTTCAGTATTCCATCCAGAGTGCTCTTCAGATAGTTTCAGGGTGCTCCAGAGAGATACACTCAGTTATTAATTAGAGCTGGCCGAGAATACAATCTTATATTCACAAAAAAGATTCCTGGTCATGTTGCAAAGGGTTCAAAACACTTGCTTTCCTGTTAAAAAAATTTGGTGAAGTTTTAACTGAGGACTCAGTAAATATCTAGAACATTTTTTAAAAAAAGCTGGACAATGTTGGCAATTAGGCCTTTAAATTAATTAAATAAATAAACAAACTTTGTCGAAGATTTTCTACCAGCTCTACTATTTATCAATATATATGCATCAGATTTCTTTATAGTAAGTCTGGATAATGTGAAGTGTGACAGGGTTAGGCCAGATGGCTACAAGAGAGTGCTAGAAGGCAGATATATTAGCCCTAGGTTAAGTAGGTCCCTTTTTCCTGGGTAAGGAAACAGGAAAGGTTCCAGAACAATCAGGAACTTTCTGGAAACAATTAAGGCAGACAGGGTGATTGGAACACCTGCAGCCAATCAAGAAGCTGCCAGAATCAATTAAGACAGGCAGGCTAATCAGGGCACCTGGGTTTTTAAAAAAGGAGTTCACTTCAGTTTATGGTGCGCATACGAGGAGCTGGAAGAAAAAGGCACAAGAAGCTGAGAGTGAGAAGGTGTACTACTGGAATATTGAGGAGTACAAGCATTATCAGACACCAGGAGGAAGGTCCTGTGGTGAGAATAAAGAAGGTGTTGGGAGGAGGCCATGGGGAAGTACCCCAGGGAGTTGTAGCTGTCAAGCAGCTGTTACAGGAGCCACTGTAGACAGCTGCAGTCCACAGGGCCCTGGGCTGGAACCCAGAGTAGAGGGCGGGCCCAGGTTCCCCCCATCCCTCCAACTCCCGACTTGATACAGGAGGAGTTGACCTGGACTGTGGGTTCCACCAGAGGGGATGGTCTCTGGCCTGTTCCCCGATCCACTAGCTGGATCAGCAGAGACTGCAGGGTTTGTTCTTATTCCTTTTCCCCATGCTGGCCAGTGATGAGGCTAACTGAGTGAACGGCAGATTTGAGCCACGAAAGTGGCCAAACTGAGGGCTGCTGTGAACCTCTGAGGCAAGCAAATCCGCCAATAAGGAGGAGGAACTTTGTCAGAGAAGCAATGTAGTTCTTTAGCTTTGTTTGAAGATGTACAGAAATTCCTGGAGACTGTAAACAGTAGATCTCAATTTGGTGTTGAGGTCTGGAGCTACATCACAGCCATTTACATCTGGTCAGTTGTACTTTGGTGTTTTTTTTTTAAAAGCCATGTGGTAAACACTAACAAAATACCCACATCTTATTTTGCCATTAACAGGGGAAAAAAGCAATTTCACTTACACAGATGTTTAACAGTAAGTAAATTAACATTTCTACACAAGCATCAAATCTCTGTGTATGCTCAGCTACTCCTTGCAGTCAGTCTAGATTTTTCTAGATAGTGAAATTAAGCATGGAATTTTCCTCATACTATGAGAGGTGTGTGCACTGCAGTGTACAAGAGCATTATTGTAGAATAGGGTATCATGAAAACATTGTTGCCATGTTCTACTCATAGTTCTTTGCAGAGTTTGCATCTATTTTCTTGTCCCCTTTGGTTGGCTAAACACACGGAATTGACTTGGTTCCTTGCTGTTGCCATGCTCTTACAAACTGCTACTATCTCCAGTTGGGTGGAAGACTATGCCCTATTGATGGATGAGAACGACATCTCCCCCAGCCCTTTGTCACTGTCCATCTGTACTACAGCAATGCAGTACATCTGGATTTGGAACCATCAGCCCTTGGTAAACTCCAGCTAGCATGAAACACGGCAGTGAATCAGCTACATGGTCAACAGGGAGCAGAGCTGGGTAAATAACAGATTTTTTTTCAGTTTGCTAGAAGTTTGGAAAAAGTAAAAGAGACTTGCTCAACCTGAACCTTCTGGCAAATTCAGAGTTCGACACGGTGACTGGGGCCTTGGGTTTCGTGGACACAAGGGGAATTTAAGGACTAAATTCACAGAACCTGAGGAGGAAGAGGAGAATCTCCACCTTGTGCTAGGGACATTTCCATTGACTTCAGAGCTGATGAGACATTACAAGCACAGCTTTCCACCTAAGCCACTCCAAAGCCTGGCAAGTTCAATTACCAGGCTGAAAGCACTATACCCAGCTGGCCTTTTCCATTACAGCATGGTTGGAAGAGCATGTTTAGCGGGCGAAGGCAAGCCTGACTCTTAGATGGCAAACAGAAGTGAGGTTGAGGGAAAGTAAAGAGACCCACTGGAAGGGATGGAGAAGATGCACTAGCATGAACTTCAGCTCCCCATCCCATGTATAGATAACTGAATTGGACGGAGGTGGTGATGTCAGCGGATTCTCTCATCAGCAGACTGGTCAGGAAATGGATGGCTCAGGGATGTGATGGAGGAGCCCTGCAAGTAGCTGGTCTCAGCATTCATACTGGAGAAGCTCATTTCTTCTGTAAACTAATCTTTCCACGCTAGAACAGTTGTTCAGTGACCAGTTGTTTAGTGATCAGTTGTTCAGTGACCCCCCCACAGAAAAACAACATCCAGGAAGTGTGAGAGTCATCTTATCCCATCAAAGTTATCCAAATATCAACCAGAAATTCCAGTTATAAATGTGTCATCTTAACTCCTTCTTTGTCTGTTGCTATAACAATTGTGTAACCTAAACAGGAAATGGTAAAAAACTTGTCAGTGCTTTTAGCTTAAAACATCCGGTTTGTGCCAGTCTACGTTTTATTTATAATTAGTTTAACAGCCTGAGCTTTAGCCACTCTATTTTTAAAAATCAGATTTTTAATTTTTTCTTTAAAAAGAAGCCTATTTAAAATTTCAAATTGACAACCTATGTTAAGGCTGAGATTTAGAATCATTTAAATTAAATTATCAGGCATTACATTTTTGTTATCAAGTTTTAAAGAATTTCAGATCACTGACCTGGTGGAAGTCACTGGCTTTGATTCCAGGTTTCTTAATCTGTTGATGTGCTAAACCAACAGCAGGTGCAGTGAGAACATTTCATTTCTATTTATCCAACTAGTTTAGTTCAGTAACCAGTTTATTTAAAGTTAAGAAACCAATTGGGAATTGAAAAAAAAGCAGAAAAGCTTGTTTTCTTCTTCTAATTTGTGAATTAAAACTAGATGGAAAGAGGAGATCTACTAGTTGTAAAGTTAGTTCAATTATTAACTACACAATAGCAGTTTCCTTATCAGTTTTAAGTGCAAAACATTGATAAAGTTTACATATTTAGCATATTCAAACTAGTTTTATTTAAAATTAGAATGAACTTTGTGCATTTTAACTTTAATTTCCAGATAGATGGACACAAATCAGAAGTTAAATCTAGTAATAAATGCATCAGTCACCATTTTTGAACATAATTAAATGTAAAAATGAATACGAATAAGTGAAAGTTAAGCTACATAAATTACTTAACTAAGTGGGTTGTAACAGTGTCGAGCCAGATGGCTACAGGAGAGTAATAGAAGGCACATATATTAGCCCCAGGTTAAGTAGGTCCCTTTTCCCTGAGTAAGGTAACAGGGAAGGTTCCAGAACAATCAGGAACCTTCTGGAGACAATTAAGACAGACAGGCTGATTAGAACATCTGCAGCCAATCAAGACACTGCTAGAATCAATTAAGGCAGGCTAATCGGGGCAACTGGGTTTAAAAAGGCGCTCACTTCAGTTTATGGTGCGTATGTAAAGAGCTGGGAGCAAGAGGTGCTAGGAGCTGAGAGTGAGAACGCGTACTGTTGGAGGACAGAAGAGTACAAGCATTATCAGACACCAGGAGGAAGGTCCTATGGTGAGGATAAAGAAGGTGTTGGGAAGAGGCTATGGGGAAGTAGCCCAGGGAGTTGTAGCTGTCACACAGCTGTTCCAGGAGGCACTTTAGACAGCTGCATTCCACACGGCCCTGGGCTGGAACCCAGAGTAGAGGGCAGGCTGGGTTCCCCCAAACCTCCCAACTCCTCGTCAGACACAGGAGGAGTTGACCTGGACTGTGGGTTCACAAAAATGGCCAAACTGAGGGCTGCCGTGAAGCTCCAAGGCGAGCAAATCTGGCAATAAGTGCAAGACCCACCAAAGTAGAGGAGGAACTTTATCACAGGGTATAGATATTATGTATCCCCCTGCTTAACAGACAGAAGCACCACATTTAGTGTAGAAGCGATATTCAGGTTCAAATCAATGTTTTAATGGTTATCAACCAAGGAGAATCAACCTTTCTTTAGGAGAAAAAAGTACAGTTGCAAAACAATTAAAATAGGTGATTTAAATCAAGGGTATCCTGCTTGCTGACTTAAATTGTGATTAAAACTGGTGATTCAAGTCACTCGGATTTGAATCAATCCACCTTGCACTCAGAGGAAGTTAGAATAAGCCTTTGGCACAAGAGGTAGGCTGAGGAGGATCGTGATGGATGGTATCAGAGGCCGCATAGAGATTGAGGGGAAGGATCAAGTACAGCCATGAGACTTGGCCAGGTATTTGGTCATAAAAAACCCAGCATTACAGCTCCTATGCCAGCACAATTTTTCCTAATTTAGGTCTGATTTCGGTCTTTTGCACTAAGAACTCAAGTGAATTTCATTCCAATTTTGGGTGACTAAGGAATTCAAGATTTGTCCCGAGATTTAGATCTCCTGTCCTGTATTTGACTTCAAAATAAAAGTCTAATTCTCTCATTTTAAGTCTCACTATTCAGAAAGTCTGCAGAATTTGTTCATAAGAAGAAAACATACCACGTTGAAACTGAATATTTTCTGATTTAGACTACAGGATCAAAACATTCTGCCATGCTTCTTTGGAACTTCAGTCTATGAGATGTCAGTGACATTACACATTTTTCTTCTTTGTATAGGCCTTAGCTAATTTAAAAGGTTATATTCAAATGGCTGTATTTTAAAGAATCCTAATTGAGGTTACAGGGACAAGCCATCCCAACATGTAGAAAGAACAGTAAATATGACAAGCGACCAGCTTTGCTTAACAGTGAAATCCTTGCTGATCTTAAACACAAAAAAGAAGCTTACAAGAAGTGGAAGATTAGACAAATGACCAGGGAAGAGTATAAAAATATTGCTCGGGCATGCAGGAGTGAAATCAGGAAGGCCAAATCACATCTGGAGTTGTAGCTAGCAAGAGATGTTAAGAGTAACAAGAAGGGTTTCTTAAGGTATGTTAGCAACAAGAAGAAAGCCAAGGAAAGTGAGGGCCTGTCATAAATATAAAGGAAAGGGTAAACCCCTTTAAAATCCCTCCTGGCCAGAGGAAAATTCCTCTCACCTGTAAAGGGTTAAGAAGCTAAAGGTAACCTCGCTGGCAACTGACCAAAATGACCAATGAGGAGACAAGATACTTTCAAAAGCTGGGAGGAGGGAGAGAAACAAAGGGTCTCAGTCTGTCTATATGCTGTTTCTGCTGGGGATAGACCAGGAATGGAGTCTTAGAACTTTTAGTAAGTAATCTAGCTAGGTATGTGTTAGATTATGATTTCTTTAAATGTCTGAGAAAAGAATTGTGCTGAATAGAATAACTATTTCTGTCTGTGTATCTTTTTTGTAACTTAAGGTTTTGCCTAGAGGGATTCTCTATGTTTTGAATCTAATTACCTGTAAAGGTATCTACCATCCTGATTTTACAGGGGGGATTTCTTTATGTCTATTTACTTCTATTTTTATTAAAAGTCTTCTTGTAAGAAAACTGAATGCTTTTTCATTGTTCTCAGATCCAAGGGTTTGGGTCTATGGTCACCTATGCAAATTGGTGAGGCTTTTTATCCAACATTTCCCAGGAAAGGGGGGGTGCAAGTGTTGGGAGGATTGTTCATTGTTCTTAAGATCCAAGGGTCTGGGTCTGTAGTCACCTAGGCAAATTGGTGAGGCTTTTTACCAAACCTTGTCCAGGAAGTGGGGTGCAAGGTTTTGGGAAGTATTTTGGGGGGAAAGACGTGTCCAAACAGCTCTTCCCCAGTAACCAGTATTTGTTTGGTGGTGATAGCGGCCAATCCAAGGACAAAGGGTGGAATATTTTGTATCTTGGGGAAGTTTTGACCTAAGCTGGTAAAGATAAGCTTAGGAGGTTTTTCATGCAGGTCCCCACATCTGTACCCTAGCGTTCAGAGTGGGGAGGGAACCTTGACAGGGCCCCTTACTGAATGAGGGAGGCAACCTAGTGACAGGGGATATGGAAAAAGCTAATGTACTCAATGCTTTTTTGGCCTCTGTCTTCACAAACAAGGTCAGCTCCCAGACTACTGCACCGGGCAGCACACCATGGGGAGGAGGTGACGAGCCCTCTGTGGAGAAAGAAGTGGTTCAGGACTATTTAGAAAAGCTGGACGAGCACAAGTCCATGGGGGCCGGATGCACTGCATCCGAGAGTGCGAAAGGAGTTGGCGGATGTGATTGCAGAGTCATTGGCCATTATCTTTGAAAACTCATGACGATCGGGGGAGGTCCCGGACAACTGGAAAAAGGCTAATGTAGTTCCCATCTTTAAAAAAAGAGGAGGAGGATCTGAGGAACTACAGGCCAGTCAGCCTCACCTCAGTCCCTGGAAAAATCATGGAGCAGATCCTCAAGGAATCAATTCTGAAGCACTTAGAGGAAAGGAAAGTGATCAGGAACAGTCAGCATGGATTCACCAAGGGCAAGTCATGCCTGACTAATCTAATTGTCTTCTATGATGAGATAACTGGCTCTGTGGATGAGGGGAAAGCAGTGGACATGTTGTTCCTTGACTTTAGCAAACCTTTTGATACGCTCTCCCACACTATTCTTGCCAGCAAGTTAAAGAAGTATGGGCTGGATGAATGGACTATAAGGTGGATAGAAAGCTGGCTAGCTGGTCAACAAGGACAAGGACAAGTTCAGAGTCCTGCACTTAGGATGGAAGACTCCCATGCACCGCTACAGACTAGGGACCGAATGGCTCGGCAGCAGTTCTGCAGAAAAAGACCTAGGGGTTACAGTGGACGAGAAGCTGGATATGAGTCAACAGTGTGCCTGTGTTGCCAAGAAGGTCAATGGCATTTTGGGATGTATAACTAGGGGCATGACCAGCAGATCGAGGGACGTGATCGTTCCCCTCTATTCGACATTGGTGAGGCCTCATCTGGAGTACTGTGTCCAGTTTTGGGCCCCACACTACAAGAAGGATGTGAAAAAATTGGAAAGCGTCCAGCGGAGGGCAACAAACATGATTAGGGGACTGGAACACATGACTTATGAGGAGAGGCTGAGGGGACGGGGATTATTTAGTCTGCAGAAGAGAAGAATGAGGGGGGATTTGATAGCTGCTTTCAACTACCTGAAAGGGGGTTCCAAAGAGGATGGATCTAGACTGTTCTCAGTGTTGGCAGATGACAGAACAAGGAGTAGTGATCTCAAGTTGTAGTTGGGGAGGTTTAGGTTGGATATTAGGAAACAGTTTTTCACTAGGAGGGTGGAAAAGCACTGGAATGTGTTACCTATGGAGGGGGTGGAATCTCCTTCCTTTGAGGTTTTTAAGGTCAGGCTTGACCAAGCCGTGGCTGGGATGATTTAGTTGGGGATTCATAGAATATCAGGGTTGGAAGGGCCCTCAGGAGGTCATCTAGTCCAACCCCCTGCTCAAAGCAGGACCAATCCCCAATTCATAGAATCATAGAATCATAGAATATCAGGGTTGGAAGGGACCCCAGAAGGTCATCTAGTCCAACCCCCTGCTCAAAGCAGGACCAAGTCCCAGTTAAATCATCCCAGCCAGGGCTTTGTCAAGCCTGACCTTAAAAACCTGTAAGGAAGGAGATTCTACCACCTCCCTAGGTAACGCATTCCAGTGTTTCACCACCCTCTTAGTGAAAAAGTTTTTCCTAATATCCAATCTAAACCTCCCCCATTGCAACTTGAGACCATTACTCCTCGTTCTGTCATCTGCTACCATTGAGAACAGTCTAGAGCCATCCTCTTTGGAACCCCCTTTCAGGTAGTTGAAAGCAGCTATCAAATCCCCCCTCATTCTTCTCTTCTGCAGACTAAACAATCCCAGCTCCCTCAGCCTCTCCTCATAAGTCATGTGCTCTAGACCCCTAATCATTTTTGTTGCCCTTCGCTGGACTCTTTCCAATTTATCCACATCCTTCTTGTAGTGTGGGGCCCAAAACTGGACACAGTACTCCAGATGAGGCCTCACCAGTGTCGAATAGAGGGGAACGATCACGTCCCTCGATCTGCTCGCTATGCCCCTACTTATACATCCCAAAATGCCATTGGCCTTCTTGGCAACAAGGGCACACTGCTGACTCATATCCAGCTTCTCGTCCACTGTCACCCCTAGGTCCTTTTCCGCAGAACTGCTGCCTAGCCATTCGGTCCCTAGTCTGTAGCGGTGCATTGGGTTCTTCCGTCCTAAGTGCAGGACCCTGCACTTATCCTTATTGAACCTCATCAGATTTCTTTTGGCCCAATCCTCCAATTTGTCTAGGTCCTTCTGTATCCTATCCCTCCCCTCCAGCGTATCTACCACTCCTCCCAGTTTAGTATCATCCGCAAATTTGCTGAGAGTGCAATCCACACCATCCTCCAGATCATTTATGAAGATATTGAACAAAACCGGCCCCAGGACCGACCCCTGGGGCACTCCACTTGACACCGGCTGCCAACTAGACATGGAGCCATTGATCACTACCCGTTGAGCCCGACAATCTAGCCAGCTTTCTACCCACCTTATAGTGCATTCATCCAGCCCATACGTCCTTAACTTGCTGACAAGAATGCTGTGGGAGACCGTGTCAAAAGCTTTGCTAAAGTCAAGAAACAATACATCCACTGCTTTCCCTTCATCCACAGAACCAGTAATCTCATCATAAAAGGCGATTAGATTAGTCAGGCATGACCTTCCCTTGGTGAATCCATGCTGACTGTTCCTGATCACTTTCCTCTCCTCTAAGTGCTTCAGGATTGATTCTTTGAGGACCTGCTCCATGATTTTTCCAGGGACTGAGGTGAGGCTGACTGGCCTGTAGTTCCCAGGATCCTCCTTCTTCCCTTTTTTAAAGATGGGCACTACATTAGCCTTTTTCCAGTCATCCGGGACTTCCCCCGTTCGCCACGAGTTTTCAAAGATAATGGCCAAGGGCTCTGCAATCACAGCCGCCAATTCCTTCAGCACTCTCGGATGCAATTCGTCCGGCCCCATGGACTTGTGCACGTCCAGCTTTTCTAAATAGTCCCTAACCACCTCTATCTCTACAGAGGGCTGGCCATCTCTTCCCCATTTTGTGATGCCCAGCGCAGCAGTCTGGGAGCTGACCTTGTTAGGTCAATTAAATCATCCCAGCCACGGTTTTGTCAAGTCTGCTTTCCTGAAGTCCAGGGTCCATATTCTGCTGCTTCCCTTTCTTCCCTGTGTCAGGATCCTGAACTCGACCAACTCATGGTCACTGCCTCCCAGATTCCCATGCACTTTTGCTTCCCCTACTAATTCTTCCCGGTTTGTGAGCAGCAGGTCAAGAAAAGCTCTCCCCCAGTTGGTTCCTTCAGCACTTGCACCAGGAAATTGTCCCCTACATTTTCCAAAAACTTCCTGGATTGTCTGTGCACCACTGTAGTGCTCTCCCAGCAGATATCAGGATGATTAAAGTTGCCCATGAGAACCAGGGCGTGTGATCTAGTAGCTTCTGCGAGTTGCCGGAAGAAAGTCTCGTCCACCTCATCCCCCTGGTCCGGTGGTCTATAGCAGACTCCCACCACTACATCACAGGATTGGTCCTGCTTTGAGCAGGGGGTTGGACTAGATGTCCTCCTGAGGGCCCTTCCAACCCTGATATTCTATGATTCTGTCATTTCTCAGTAAATTGGATTAAAGTATACGTAAAGGTAAGCATAAAACAAAAATGAACTAACAGTGTAAAGCCATTAACTACATCTTAGTTATTACTACTGAATGGTTAACAAGAAAGCTAAGCTGTTGCAAGTATTAAGGAATTAAATAAATGGAAGGACAATAGGCTGAGATTAGCTATTGTCTGAATATTCAAGTATTAAGTAGTAATCTTGAGAGGCAGAAAATCTGGTTAAGTGTAGATAGCAGGTTCAAATCAGGAACTTGATAAGTATTTCACCTGCACAACAATCCAAGAATGCATGCATATGCATGGAGGGAGAGTTTCTATTAGTAACTAGAAATAATCACAGGTTCAACATAATTCCTAAACAGCAGCTCTCGTCTGGGGAGAGCCATTCTAGGTGAGCGCAGGCTCTTGAGTAGCTCCAACACAATCCAGACACGGCAGGATTTTGCAAATTTGGTGTCAGGTTGTCACCTGGACAGAGTATCATTAGCAGTCCCAGTGAAGTTTCTGGGTATGTTAGCAGACGGGATTGCTCAGCATGAGTACCAGCCCAGCCCTTTGAAATGTAACAAGGTATTTTAGCGACAGAATCTGCAATAAGACTGTACAGACAGGTTTCCAAACTGAAATGGCAACCTGTAACTTCACATTTTTCACTCAATCTGCATGTTTATTCTTTAGGCTCATTACATTGCTAGGCTGGTTGAAGTTGCAGTTTTTATACCCAACATGGAAGAAACAGAAGCTACATACAACCCCCCCAGCAAGACAGATTTCCACCCCCTGCCCCCATTATATAGCTGGGAAAGGTGGCAATGATTTATGTTCCTAACGGATGAGCATCTGCAGTGTAAGTTGACTACACAGGGTCCTGGGTTAGGTGCATATTCAGCACTTTGATAGTCCTGTGGAGCTCTCGGAGCCAATTTTGTTTTGAAGGGGGGCAGTGGAAATACTACAGGGCTGCTCCCCTCGAAAGCTGTCCCCTGACGCCGCTGCTCTGGAAGCATGAGTGGCAGCGCTCTTCCTCTTCTTGCAGGTTGGGTTGAGGGGAGGGGGCGCCTCAGCAGGCCCAGGTGGCAGTGAAGCCACTGTGGGTGGCAGTCTGTACAGGGAGACACAGCACGGTTGTTTACCTGGAAGCATTTTCCCCTTTCTGTTGGGCCGTGGCTAAACAAATCCTGATGTTGAACTATTTTAATTCTGAACATTAAATGGTAGAGCTCGGGTTTATCCATCTGTTACCTTACTGCGTGTGCGAACACCACATCCGGCTAGCAAAACTGATTTTGCACACGTTCATACACATGAGCTCCTGTGACTTCTGTAGAGAATAGATTTAGTCTTCATCAGCCTCAGACTCTTGCCTGGTAGAGTGAGGGGGAGATCATTTCACAGCAGAGACAAAACGAGAATGCAAATTCACAATTGGCTCTCGTTGTCTAGGCTGCCTTGCCAACAGCTGTCCCTGTTCTACTGGTCCCTTTTTATAAGAAGAGGAATGCCAGGTTTCAAATAGCCCTCAGGGAAGGCATTAAAGAAAAACCCTCTCCGACAGTTCCTATATCAATAATTCACTATTGTGACTAGATTGTTCTCTCCCCAAATCAGCTAACACACAACAGAAGTTCAGAGGAGCCATAAAGTCCTGCGACACATTTAGCCTCAGATAAGAGCCAACTTGGACTTGTCAGTTAGAGCTTGACAATTAACCAAATCTTTTCATGTTTCAGTACATTCTGGTTCTGGCTGGGACTGGAAGCAGATGTGACGAGGCATTACGAGGAGGCTAGTCTTACTGTATTTCCAGCCCAGAGATTTGATTTTTGTCCAAATTCACATCAATAAGATGCCTATTCATTTCATGAGGAGAGGGAGTCCCAGTGCCAAATACAGAGGTAATATGATTCCTGCCACTAGGATGAGGTCACAGAAAATCCTTCCCCTCCCTCCCACCACAACAGAACATCTGTCAGGGACTTTGGAACTTCTGATTCACTGGCCGTTGCAACTTGGGTGTATCACACAACTGTTATTTTCTTGATTGCCAAAGCAGCATATAAGTTTCTTGACATGGAAATATTTGATTTTGTAAGCCAGTGCCCTGGAAGTCTTAGAAAACTGATGGAAATGCTTATAAAAATCCACAGCTTTTATGCATTCTGTGCATGCAAAATTTAAAAGAAATACATTAAAATGTTACAAGACATATCCCCTACCATAAGAGAGAATGAAAGCTTCAAACTGCTGCACTTTGCATGCACTGAATATCCCCCGCCACATACACATTCCTGTGTGTCCTTAGAAGCAGAGCAAAACTATGCAGTATGCAAGACCCAGCACAGGCTGGCCTTGGTTTCTTGTATCTGAAAGTGGGTCAGATAAGCAAGAACGAGAGTGAAGTCACTGAACTCCATGTGATCTGTGTGATATATTCTCATCAGCATTTCCAACTCCTATGATTTTTTTGGCGGGGTGGGGTGAAAGCAGGAGCTAGAGGGGGGATTGGCTCATGATTTGTGAATGCTTGGGGCTGGGGATACAGCCATGTGTTCTAAATATTTTGTTTTATTGTTCAAAGCAGCTTCATTCTGAATTCCTGAGACAATGCAGTGTGCTGCCAAATTGTGTCTGGTTGAGTCAAATTATAGTTTTGACTATTATGAAATTTTCTTCAAATTGATAGTTTTTGGTAGTAATAAGTAGGGATTATTTTTCTACTGTGGGAAGCAAGCTACATATAACATTTTGCAGTAAGCATTTCAAGTTGTTATGATTTTCATTTCTTTTTAAGTGAAAAGTCAATTATTGTTTTGAAGCTTTGTTTAAAGCTACAGCAACTTCTGAACCCTGACATGATGGTTCTAAAAAACCCATGCTCATTAGCAAACATCTGAGTTTCTTCACTGAGGATCCAATTCAGCAATATAAATATAGGTTAACTCCACTAAAGTCAATGGAGTTACTCCAGATTTACGTTGGGTACCAGATTAGAACTTTAGCTCCATGGTTCTGATCCTGAACTCCTGTACTCTAGCAAAGCCCCATTGACTTCAGTGTGTCATGAAATCAATGCGAGTTTTGCCAGAGCAGAGAACAGAGTAATAAGCTTTGTTTTTTTGTTCCTTAGGGTTGAGTTTTGCCTATGGACATGTGCTTCCTTGTTATGCTCCCAGCATACCCAAAGGAGCTAGATACAAACAAGTTCTCTTGCTGGAAGGTTGCCATATACCACTATTTTCTTTAGAATTTAGAACACCCAAGAACCCCCAAACAGGAAGACAAAGCAGGCTGCTCCCCAAAACCAGGCACTACTCACCCCACCTTACTCTAGACTCTCTGCTGACTGACTGCAAGCTCTCGTACAGAGCCCTCTAGTCTACAAGCAGCACCAGGAAACCCCTTACAAATTAATGTGACAACCTACAATTCCCACAGCTTTCAAATACACCACATGCCTCCCCTCCCTTTCTAGTAGGATCTCTTGATACGCCTCTGTTCATGCACAAGGCACCCCAAAGAGCTGTTCACTGCATTTGGTTCCAAGTGTGCAGCGACTATGTAGAATCCTAGAATATCAGGGTTGGAAGGGACCTCAGGAGGTCATCTAGTCCAACCCCCTGCTCAAAGCAGGGCCAATCCCCAACTAAATCATCCCACCCAGGGCTTTGTCAAGCCTGACCTTAAAAACCTCTAAGGAAGGAGGTTCCACCACCTCCCTAGGGAACCCATTCCAGTGCTTCACCACCCTCCTAGTGAAATAGTGTTTCCTAATATCCAACCTAGACCTCCCCCTCTGCAACTTGAGACCATTACTCCTTGTTCTGTCATCTGCTACCACTCAGAACAATCTAGATCCATCCTCTTTGGAACCCCTTTCAGGTAGTTGAAAGAAGCTATCAAATCCCCCCTCATTCTTCTTTTCTGCAGACTAAATAATCCCAGTTCCCGCAGCCTCTCCTCATAAGTCATGTGCTCCATAAGTCATGTAGTTTCAACAATGACTGTAACACCAATTGCCAGCAAGATTCAGCCATGCTGCTACGAAAATGCAAGCTCAGCACTCTGGAGTGGGCCCTCACTCTCAGGAGGGTTGGGTGCTTCCCAACTAATGGAAAGGGAATATTGGCCATTACACAAGCTTTATCCTCTTCCCTTTTCAGAAGGGATCAAGGGCCATTAACAGCCTCCCCACCCCACCCAAAAGGATATTGGCTTAACTTTGGATCTGCAGGATCGGACCTCTGGCACCACATGACTGGATGAGGGTGCCAATGTGACATCTCAATAAAAAATTCAAAGTTCCTCTGAATGTTCTCTATCACGCCCTCCCCGTTTCCACCCCTGGGTTATTGTCCTGCCAGACAGCTCATGACCTAGGATGTTTGACAAACAAACAAGGGCATGGAGAGGAACAGGGTGGAGGCTAACAGAACCTGCCTGGGTTCTCCCCACAACCATAGTAACATAAGTCACTGCAATGTCTGGATGTTCCCCCCATGCCTCTGTTGGCCCACAAGTCCCTCCCAATGGAGGAATTCCATTGGCATGGGAGAGTGGAAACTGGGCATTCCCGCATTCCCACACAGATCAGTCCCATGTAGGGGATAACAGTACTGGGGATTTTTTAATTCTCAAGGCTTACTATCCCCACGAGTTTCTATGTTGTGGTGAACACAGCTGTATCTCTTTGAAGTTCAGATGCACTTGAGGTCGGGTGCCAACACACGAGCATTGGTGGTGCATAGTGTGTCAGTTTTGCTTGCTACATGGAGATGCATTTTGTCTGGTGATGTTAGAGGGCAACCGCAAAGGAGTTAAGCCTCAAGACCAATCTGCATGAGTCAGCTCAGACATCTTTGCATCGTGAGCCCTCCATGCCTGAAGACGACGTTGATTGTGTTTTCTCGTCTGCTGAACAGCTTGCCTTAAGGTGCCACCTACAACAAAAATAGCTTTCCCCTTCCTTTCACCTCAGCTCGCTCACCTACGAAGAGAAAACAGCACACGGCTGCTGTGAGAATACGTGTTGCTTAAATCTGCTCCTTCCCTTTGGGCCTGTGAGGTAAGCAGGCAGGCAGGCCTCTCTGTCGCCAGGTTGTTGGACAAAGAGGGCAAAATACCCCCATTAATGAAAAGCCAGTCTTCAGCCCCTGCCAGGTCAAAGCGCACTCACTCCGCCAGAGGCAGCCTCTAGAACTAGGCAATCTGGAAGAGACAAATAGAGCCAAAAGCTCAGTTTATAACGGCAATGCCACTAGCCTTGGTCAGTTCTGGACGGAGCTGGCGCTCAGGAGGGGAGCTCAGCAGGCAGCACTGTTCTGCTACTGGTTACAGCCTGGACACGCTTCCCTAGGCCTCAGAGCAGGTGCAGAATGGAAAGCAGGAGGGGAGTTCCCTGCACTGCCCCATTAGCGTGCCTTAACCTCAGACTCCAGGAGCCAGACGGCAGCTCAATCCCCACAGAGGTTCACTCCTGTGCTGTGGCACTATCGCGGGAAGGCTCAGGACGAGCGCTGACCTCAGGACAACAATTACTTTTCACAGCAACTTTTGCAAGTGTGGCCCCAGACTTGGGAGACCCAGGCTCAAGGCTCCACTCTGCCTGATTCAGAGCAGAGCTTGTTGTCATCCCAGGTCACACTCAATCAGGTAGAGCGGGGACTTGCAGCTGGGTCTCCTGCATCACAAGGCCAATGCTGTAACCACCAGGTTAGAGCATCCATCTCAGCGGCTCCCTCTAAAACCTTCTGGACAAACATCAAAACATTTGATCTCCATGGAGCATTTCAGCTTTGGTGAGACAGCATCATTCACTGTCATTTCGTTCCATCAGCGTTCTGCACTGCTCTTACCCAGAGCCCCGACTCTCAGGGTCGGCAGCACAGAGGCCAGCACACCACTTCACACAGGTGCTGGTTTATCAGACCCTGTACTTGGGGCATGTGCTAACCTGCAAAGGCAAATCAACACCTAATTCCCCATTCTAGGAGCGCTACCCCGGTTCTGACAGAGCCAGCAGAGATGTTGGGCCAAGTTAGCTGCCTTCCCACGGTTAGTTCTAGTCTGGTTTATGCTGGTGTAAAGTCGGCAGTAGCTCAGTGTGTAGTGAGAACACTGCGCAGGCAGGTAATGTCGGAGAGAAAGAGAACACGACAAAGCTTAATCTTTGCTGCAGCAATTCTCTCCCACAACGAGGCGGGGGGGGGGGGGGGGATCCTAGACCGTCTCCTCTATTCAGCAAGGGTGGTGGCTGCTGCCACAACATTTAATTTTGATACTTTTACTGCTAGCTGTAAAATCAAGCTAAGACGTGCAAAGCAGAACAGGTTGTGCTCGTGCCCGAGTACCAGTTATTGAATTACACACACTTAGCAACTGGCTTTACAAAGTGGATTAAAACCAAACAGCAGCAGGATTTTCAGTCATGACATTTGATTTTGTTCACAGCTCCTTGTGACTTTCACACCCGTTATCTAATGAGCCGTCACCATAACTCCTTCTGACAACGCATTGTGTTCTGTTAGCAGCCAGGTGACTAAAGCCCTTTATCTAGAGGGCAGCAGCAGGGCAGGGTTCCCCACACACGCTGCCCTGATCGGTGCGAAGGGAACTTCGGTCTCCACGGGCCTCTCTGCTGGGTCTGCCAGTTGGCACAAGAGCGGTGAGCTGGAAGCGAGACCCACGAAACCCATCTCAGACAGGGGCTACCAGGCATCTCGTAGATGGGAACAATTGTTAACCCTCCTGTGTGGTGCTGGATTCACACTGGTGACCGACAGACAGGCCAAAGGCTCAGAAGCCCCTGATTAGAAACACCTCCCGGCTCCAGCTCCCCGCGCGGTAGTGTTACACAGTATGGGTTATGCCTGGATACCGATTTTGGTAAAAACCTGCACCCCTGATCAAAGTAGCTGCCTGGTACAAAACCCATGTGTAGTCCAGCCCCTACACAGCCAGGATGTGCCCCTCTCCACACACAGACAATGTCTTCAAGGCGCTCAGTCTGCCATCCCCTGCTCTTAGAGTGAGTCCCCATTAGCCAAAATACAACTAATATGAACACAACATCCAGATTCTCTTCTGAATACAACATACCACCATGTCAACATTTATCCCAGGGTCCTCACACAACATACCCCCCCAAGAAGGGTCATCTGCTAGGTTGGAGCCCAGTCTTTAGATAGCCCAGGCCTCCTACTTCAGCTCCAGGAGTAACTTGGGGGTGGGGAAGATGTGTGCGGTCAGGATCACCTGTCAAGAGCAGACCATAAAGAGAGACACCTCTCTGAACTATTAGGGCATTGGGTTACCAGGATTCCTAGCTCTGAGAGCAGATTATGGCCTAGTGGTTAGACACAGCATAGCCAAGTGTCAGAACAGTGCCCTTTCTGGGCCGAGTATTGAACCACTCAGCTCTAGAGCTAAACAAGTGGAAGCCTCTACATTTGAGCTAAAGGCAGTAGCAAATTCAGCCCACAGAGGGATTTACATGCTCAAGAGAGACAAAGATCCCCATTTACCATGGGTTCATTGAGCACATAATCTGGCCCATTTCATCTGAAAGACAGTGGGGCACAGTGCATGAGAGTCAGGTCTGTGGTTCCAGTCCTGTTCTGCTTGCAGGTATTTCTCCAGCCTTCCTGCTACGTTACCCCTGGGGTGGGGGAAGGAGACGCGCCTCCCCTCAGGCTGGGCAATCAGGCCTTGACTAACTAGGACTGAAGTGCATGGACCTGTTAAGATATTTAATGAACTGAGTTTATTGTAACCACGTAGTGGCTGCGAGCTGGGAAGCGTCTGCCTCATAGCGAGGTTCCCATCCTTCATAGGGAATACGGATTTTTATTCAGTACACTTCTGACATTGAACATTAATTTGTCGGGCATTTGGTAAATTCCTTTTTGTATGACATGGCAAACTATTAAGAATTAACGTTAATGACTTTGAAAGAGATATTTCTCATATTTCCCACCAACTCACTGGCATCCAGAGAGGGAGGTTAAGATTTTGCAGTCCTGAAGGAGTTAATTCTATGTCCTTCCCCATTCTCACTGGGATTAGTTAAAGCACCCTCGGTTTTCATGCCTTCCATAGTCCTATAGTGCCCCAGAAAGTTGGCAAAAGGCTATAGACTGTTTTACAGTACAATACTTTAACTGTGGCATGCCAGAATCTGGAGCTCCTCCAAGAAATAACTGAAAAAGCAGAATTTTCACTCACATACCCCACAGGGAGACAGCTGAAGCCGAAGGGTGTGTCATGCAAAAGGCTACTCCTGAAGTAATTTGTGGGGCTCTGTGCAGTTCCTAGTGGACAGGTGGCTATGCCCCAAAGTACTAAGGTGCACCCTTAGTGGAAGTCCAGCAGAGAGCCAAGAACTGAACAAAAAGAAAAGGAGGAGGACTTGTGGCACCTTAGAGACTAACCAATTTATTTGAGCATAAGCTTTCATGAGCTACAGCTCACTTCATCGGATGCATACTTATAAAGCTTATGCTCAAATAAATTGGTTAGTCTCTAAGGTGCCACAAGTCCTCCTTTTCTTTTTGCGAATACAGACTAACACGGCTGTTACTCTGAAGAACTGAACAGGCACGGAAGCTAAACAGGAATGGATATGAAGAGCATCCAGAGCCATCATGACTAACACACACACAATATAAGGCAGTGGCTCTAAACCTTTCCAGGCTACTGCTCCCCTTTCAGGAATCTGATTTGTCTTGCGTAACCCCCCCCCACCCCGCCCCTCAAGTTTCAGCTCACTTAAAAACTATATGCTTACAAAATTAGACGTAAAGAATACAAGTGCCCCAGCACACGGTTGGTGAAATATCGCCGACTCGCTCAGTTTTACCAGCTAATTATAAAATAAATCATTTGGAATATAAATATTGCACTTAGGTGTCAGTGGGTAGGACACAGAGCAGGACAAACGAGTCATCGTCTGTGCGAAATTTTAGTCTGTACGGACTTTGCCAGTGCTTTTTGTGTAGCCTGTTGTAAAACCAGGCAAATCTCTAGATGAGTTGATGCACCCCCTGGAAGACCTCTGCGTATCCCCAGTGGTACACATACCCCTGGTTGAGTACCACTGCTATAAGGGATCTTAAGCTTCATGCATCATGGCTGAAGTCAGTCTCTCTCAGCAAGAAAAATCTAATATGGGGCAGATTTCCCTATAGCTGCCCCGGGGAGGGGGGGAGGCGTGTTTCTAACTTACACTTTCCTCTGAACCATTTGGTTCTGGCCAGTGCCTGACTGACTCCAGGACCAGCTGGACCTCAGGTCTGGCACAGTCTGCTAACTTCTAACCCCTGGCTCCTAACCTTTCCAGTTACTAGGGCTGGACACAGGAAAAATTAAACTGCACAGGAACATGGAGCAATGCAAGGACTGAAGTCAGCAGGAGACAAGGAGGAGGATCTTATAAGAAAGCCAGTGTGGAAGATGGTAACACAACAGACCTCCAACACTGCATAAGAGAGAGTCAGTAACTATTAAATCCTTAGACCCAAGCTAGAAAGTCTAAATATAATTGCACCTAATAGGCCCATCCACCAAAAAACCCAGGAACACCCTGAAAAACAGCTAACCACTAAGTTCTCTCCAAGGCTTTCCCTGAACTCTATGAACTCTTTCCCTATGGCCTCAGCATCATCAAAGCAAACAACTCCCACAAACCACCACCCATGGGGCTCAAACACACACTCACCACTGTGTCAGAGACTCCTGCTACAAGCACCCTGCTTTCCCCTGGCTGGCTCCCTAGGCAGCCCCAGCAGCTTGTCCCCGACTTCCTCTGCCTCCCCCTCCTGTGTTTTGCCCCAGAATAGTTTACAGGGAGGCCAATGGACTCCAGCTGCTGCTGATTCCGGCCCATTAACTCTTGCCGCTCCACTCAGAGCCTTAGCCCAGAACTCGGCTGTTCCTGAGCAGCCTGCTTCCAGACAGCAGTAACCCCCTGCAGGAGAGATAGCTACAGCCTGGGTAAAAACAAAGCAGTTCTGCATCCTACTTAGGGCATTTTCTTCTCTTTCCTCTTTTTAGCCACACTTCGCTTACTTAGCCTGGTTGTCCGGGGGGAAGACTCAGACACAGCAATCACTATCCACTGCATGCCAGCTGGTGCTGGGACATACAGCAAGGCTGGACAAGTGTAACCAATCCATGGGGAGCCATAGATCATGCTCCCAGCCTACACCTCTCTCAGGGCTATTTCGTGGCAGTCTGTCACTGTGATTCTTCCAGGCTCCTGGTGCTGTCCCCAGCACTCGCTGCTGTGGCGCCTTGTTACAAACTGCTCACAAATTGTTATCGTTATGTGGATTATGACAGTGTCCATTGGCCCCAGTCAGGGCCCCCTTGTGCTGGGCATTGTATAAACCCTTATTAAAGTGTTCCTGCCCCTTGGAACTCACAGTCTGGGCCCAAGATTCAGCAAGGAGGAGATCACGAGAGACTTGGCGGAGAGTGGTGTATTGTACCGTAACAGTACTAATAATCTGCTTGCCTCCATGCAATGGAAAAGATTTGCACCAGTCATGTATGACACTACAGATCTCCCCGACCCTTTGCTGCTGTGCAGGGGCCCCGGTAGCGGGGGACCTGGTGTGGTTCTGTGAAGAGAGGCAGGTCTCAGGCCAGATGTAGCGGGGGACCTGGTGTGGTTCTGTGAAGAGAGGCAGGTCTCAGGCCAGATGTTGCGGGTAACATGCACACCACTTTCATAGTGCTGAGCCGCATGCAGTGTGAGCTCCCTGGGCAGCACTGGGCACCACTGTGAGGGATGGCCTGAGGCAGGCAAGGCAAGAAACTCGCATCATCTGCCCCAGAAAGGGGCCAGGTATGAGCCCCCAGAGGCATCTTCAGCTAGACAGTGGGCAAGAGTGGGAGTAGAAGAGAGGGAGAAAAGTTGCGTGTAAGAGCAAGAAAGACAGAGCGTATAGATTCATAGAGTCCAAGGCCAGCAGGGACCATTCTGATCAGCTAGTCTGACCTTCTGCATAGCACAGGGCACAGACCTGCTCCCAAATAATCCCTAGAGCAAATCTCAGAAAATCATCCAATCTTGATTGAAGAATTGTCAGCGACGGAGAGTCCACCACAACCCTGGGTAAATTGTTCCAGTGGTTAATTCCTCTCACCATTAAACATATACACCTTATAACTGCTGGGAGGAGGTAGGAAGAAAGGGATAGTTCAACAGGGAAACCTCTCCTCCGCAGTACATACACATGGGATATATTTTGTCACAGCAATCATGCATTGCAATGATCTTAAACACCCTAGTCACCCATCCAAATACTAATTTGTTATCAAAATATAAATATAAAATTGATTAAAATCACCCAAATAAAAGTATTTGAAATGTAGCTGAGATGAAAAGATGAGGAGATGTATGTGGAATCTAATGAGGTTATTTAAAACACTTTAAGATTACTTTGATTCTTCATACTAATTGCATCAGGATTAAAATTTAGGCAGGCAGCGATGTTCGCTTTGAGCAGTCCTTTCAGTCTGTCATTCTCGGGCAACCACAACGAAATTCCATACAGGCATGAGACTCTTTGGGGATATCTAGGGTGAACCACTGGTCCCACTGAAGTCTTGAGGGACCCAATCATGCTCCCAGTGATGACAGCACCAAAACTCCTACTGATTCTACCCACTTTTGCAGCACTTTAAAGTTATGCAAACCTAGGCACTGGGTCACGGCCTATTGAGCCATCACCTAGAATCGATATAGCGCATTGGTGCCGCGGACACCATACACTCCAAAGTCATGATGATCAGCGTCTGTCCTGAACAGTTTACAGTCTAAGGCCCTGATCCCGCGCTTGGCAGATAGACACCTCTCCACCGTCAAACCTGCCAATACAGGATGTCCCACACGGGACAAAACGGCCAGGATGTGGCGGAGTTCCCACCAGAGCAAGTGCTCTGGGATACCATACTGTATATTGTAGCTCCTTCTTTATTCGGCCTGCAAGGGCAGGGCTCACAAAGGGGAGGGCTCTTTTGGCAAACTGTGCTTTCCCTGGAGCGCTCACTTAGCTGAAAACTCAGCAGCCTGTCAGTTTCAAACCCCATTAAAGGAATGAGAATCTGCCAGTTATTAATGGTAGCTAAATCCCATTAAAACCAGCTGTTATTAAGAGCATTGCCACGCTCCTCCTTCCCTTCACTTAGCCCTGGTCTACACTAGGAGTTTAGGTGGAATTTAGCAGCATTAAATCGATGTAAACCTGCACCCGTCCACACGATGTAGCCCTTTTTTTCGACTTAAAGGGCTCTTAAAATCGATTTCCTTACTTCACCCCTGACAAGTGGATTAGCGCTTAAATCGGCCTTGCCGGGTCGAATTTGGGGTACTGTGGACGCAATTAGATGGTATTGGCCTCCGGGAGCTATCCCAGAGTGCTCTATTGTGACAGCTCTGGACAGCACTCTCAACTCAGATGCACTGGCCAGGTAGACAGGAAAAGGCCCGCAAACTTTTAAATTTCAATTTCCTGTTTCCATGGTCACCTGCAGCTTGCCACGCTGGCCAGAGCTGATCAGCAGAGGTGACCATGATGGAGTCCCAGAATCGCAAAAGAGCTCCAGCACGGACCGAACGGGAGGTACGGGATCTGATCGCTGTGCGGGGAGAGGAATCCGTGCTATCAGAACTCCGTTCCAGTTTTCGAAATGCCAAAACATTTGTCAAAATCTCCCAGGGCATGAAGGACAGAGGCCGTAACAGGGACCCGAAGCAGTGCCACGTGAAACTTAAGGAGCTGAGGCAAGCTTACCAGAAAACCAGAGAGGCAAACGGCCGCTCTGGGTCAGAGCCCCAAACATGCTGCTTCTATGATGAGCTGCATGCCATTCTAGGGGGTTCAGCCACCACTACCCCAGCCATGTTGTTTGACTCCTTCAATGGAGATGGAGGCAACACGGAAGCAGGTTTTGGGGAAGAGGAAGATGATGATGATGAAGTTGTAGATAGCTCATGGCAAGGGGAGAAACTGGTTTTCCCGACAGCCAGTAACTGTTTCTCACCCTGGACCTGGAGTCAGTACCCCGCAAACCCACCCAAGGCTGCCCCCTGGACCCGCCAGGCGGAGAAGGGACCTCTGGTGAGTGTACCTTTTAAAATACTACACATGATTTAAAAGCAAGCATGTTTAATGATTAATTTGCCCTGGCCTTTGCGACTCTCCTGGATGTACTCCCAAAGCCTTTGCAAAAGGTTTCTGGGGAGGGCAGCCTTATTCCGTCCGCCATGGTAGGACACTTTACCACACCAGGCCAGTAGCACGTACTCGGGAATCGTTGTAGAACAAAGCATTGCTCTGGCGTTTGCTGGCATTCAGACAACATCCATTCTTTATCTCTCTGTGTTATCCTCAGGAGAGTGATCTCATTCATGGTCACCTGGTTGAAATAGGGTGCTTTTCTTAAGGGGACATTCAGAGGTGCCTGTTCTTGCTGAGCTGTTTGCCTGTGGCTGAACAGAAATGTTCCCCGCTGTTAGACACGGGGAAGGGGGAGGGGCTAGCCACACGGTGGGGGGAGGCAAAATGCGACCTTGGAATGAAAGCACATGTGCTATGTATGTATGCATGCTAACAGCAAGGTTTACTGTGAAAGAGTGTAACCATTGTTCTAGAAAATGTATCTTTTTAAATACCACTGTCTCTTTTTTCCCCTCCATCAGCTGCATGTGTTTCAAGGATTACAGGATCTTCTCCTTCCCAGAAGCTAAGGAAGATTAGAAGGCGAAAAAAACGCACTCGTGATGAAATGTTCTCTGAGCTCAGGCTGTCCTCCCACACTGACAGAGCACAGATGAATGTGTGGGGGCAGACAATGTCAGGGTGCAGGAAAGCACAAAATGAATGTGAGGAGAGGTGGCGGGCTGAAGACAGGGCTGAAGCTGAAATGTGGTGGCAGTGTGATGAGAGGAGGCAGGATTTCATGCTGAGGCTGCTGGAGGATCAAACCAATATGCTCCAGTGTATGGTTGAGCTGCAGGAAAGGCAGCAGGAGCACAGACCACCACTACAGCCCCTGTGTAACCAACCGCCCTCCTCCCCAAGTTCCATAGCCTCCTCACCCAGACGCCCAAGAATGCGGTGGGGGGCCTCCGGCCACCCGGCCACTCCACCCCAGAGGATTGCCCAAGCAACAAAAGGCTGGCATTCAATAAGTTTTAAACTTTTAAAGTGCTGTGTGGCCTTGTCCTTCCCTCCTCCACCACCCCTCCTGGTGCTTCTCTCCTCCACCACCCCTCCTGCTCTAGCTTGGTAGTTATCCCCCTATTTGTGTGATGAATGAATAAAGAATGCATGAATGTGAAGCAACAATGACTTTATTGCCTCTGCAAGCAGTGATCAAAGGGAGGAGGGGAGGGTGGTTAGCTTACAGGGAAGTAGAGTGAACCAAGGGGCAGTGGGTTTCATCAAGGAGAAACAAACAGAACTTTCACACCGTAGCCTGTCCAGTCATGAAACTGGTTTTCAAAGCTTCTCTGATGTGCACCGCAACCCCCCTGTGCTCTTCTAACCACCCTGGTGTCTGGCTGTGCGAAACCAGCAGCCAGGCAATTTGCCTCAACCTCCCACCCCGCCATAAATGTCTCCCCCTTACCCTCACAGATATTGTGGAGTGCACAGCAAGCAGTAATAACAGTGAGAATATTGGTTTCGTTGCGGTCTAACTGAGTCAGTAAACTGCGCCAGCACGCTTTTAAATGTCCAAATGCACATTCTACCACCATTCTGCACTTGCTCAGCCTGTAGTTGAACAGCTCCTGACTACTGTCCAGGCTGCCTGTGTACGGCTTCATGAGCCATGGCATTAAGGGGTAGGCTGGGTCCCCAAGGATAACTATAGGCATTTCAACATCCCCAAAGGTTATTTTCTGGTCTGGGAATAAAGTCCCTTCTTGCAGCTTTTGAAACAGACCAGAGTTCCTGAAGATGTGAGCGTCATGTACCTTTCCCGGCCATCCCACGTTGATGTTGGTGAAATGTCCCTTGTGATCCACTAGTGCTTGCAGCACTACTGAAAAGTACCCCTTGAGGTTTATGTACTTGCCGGCTTGGTGCTCCGGTGCCAAGATAGGGATATGGGTTCCATCTATGGCCACACCACAGTTAGGGAATCCCATTGCAGCAACGCCATCCACTATGACCTGCACATTTCCCAGGGTCACTACCCTTGATATCAGCAGATCTTTGATTGCATTGGCTAGTTGCATCACAGCAGCCCCCACTCCAAATTGATTCCCGACTGACCGGTAGCTGTCTGGCATTGCAAGCTTCCACAGGGCTATTGCCACTTGCTTCTCAACTGTGAGGGCTGCTCTCATCTTGGTATTCTTGCGCCTCAGGGCAGGGGAAAGCAAGTCACAAAGTTCCATGAAAGTGCCCTTACGCATGCGAAAGTTTCGCAACCACTGGGAATCTTCCCAGACCTGCAACACTATGCGGTTGCATAGTCTGTGCTTGTTGCCCACCAGTCTGTGCTTGTTTCCCGAGCCCAGAATCCGCATTCCACCACATGAACCTGCCCCATTAGTACCATGATGCCCACATTGCCAGGGCCCGTGCTTTGAGAGAAGTCTGTGTCCATGTCCTCATCACTCACGTCACCGCGCTGACGTCGCCTATTCGCCCGGTATCGCTCTGCCAGGTTCTGGTGCTGCATATACTGCTGGATAATGCGTGTGGTGTTTAATGTGCTCCTAATGCCAAAGTGAGCTGAGCAGGCTCCATGCTTGCCATGGTATGGTGTCTGCACAGAAAAAAGGCGCGGAACGATTGTCTGCCGTTGCCCTGATGGAGGGAGGGGCGACTGACGACATGGCTTACAGGGTTGGCTTACAGGGAATTAAAATCAACAAAGGGGGTGGCTTTGTGAGAAACTAAATGGACCCCTCAAGGATAGAACTCAAAACTGGGTTTAGCAGGCTGTTGATTTCACAGAGGGAGGGAGGGAGGGAGGAGAAAATGAATGCAAACAGATCTGGTCTATTTCTTATTTTGATCCACTTCATCTATCTTTAGACATCTTGCTGGCAGCAGACTGTGCAGTACCAACACTAGCCGTCAACATCTCCTGGGTGCTCGGCAGAAGACGGTGCAGTATGACGACTAGTCATCATCTTCTGCTAGCTGGAGGTTAAAAGGCAGTGCACTGCCGGTAGGACTCAATCGCCGTGAGACGAAACAAGGGAAATGACCTGGCTGAGTCACTCCCATGTTTGCCCAGGTGCCCGGTTAAAAGAGCACCCAGGACTACGTCGATGACGGCTACCAGTCATACTGCACTGTCTGCGGCCAAAAGGCAATGAGCTGCTGCTGTGTAGCAATGCAGTACCGCGTCTGCCAGCACCCAGGAGACATACGGTGACGGTGAGCTGAGCGGGCTCCATGCTTGCCGTGGTATGGCGTCTGCACAGGTAACTCAAGAAAAGAGGCGCAAAACGACTGTCTGCCCTTGCTTTCACGGAGGGAGGGAAGGGGGGCCTGACAATACGTACCCAGAACCACCCGCAACAATGTTTTAGCCCCATCGGGCATTGGGATTTCTACACAGAATTCAAATGGGCGGCAGAGACTGCGGGAATTGTGTGATAGCTACCCACAGTGCAACGCTCTGGAAGTCAACGGTTGTCTCGGTACTGTGGACGCACTCCACCGACTACATGCACTTAGAGCATTTGTGGGGAGACACACACAATCGACTGTATAAAAACGCTTTCTACAAAACCGACTTCTATAAATTCAACCTAATTTCGTAGTGTAGACATACCCTTAGCTTCTCCCTTCCCTGCCTTCCTGGGAGCAAACAGCACTGAAGGACCAAGTCAGGGGCAGGAGCTGTGGGGGCAGCGGCCTCTCTCCATTGCCCCTTGCTCTAGGATGCTGCAGCAGCTGCCCCCCTCCTCTGGCAGGGGGCGGCACTTGACTTTGCAGGTTGAGTGGTAGGGCTGAATTCAGCAAGGACCTCTCTTCTCTGGGTCAGGGGGTACATCGCTGTGGGGTGTGGGAAGGAATGGCAGAAGCAGAGGATATTTGACAGGTAAAGGCCTTTCAAAGCTGGGATGATTTTCAAAAAGATCTGCTCTAGTTCAAACAGGAATTATTCTGGGGAAGTTCTAGGGCCTGTGCTATGCGGGATGTCTGACTAGATGATCACAACAGTCCCTTGTGCCTTTACAGTCTAATGAAGGAGTTGCAGGATCTCCAGTGTAGTTCACAGGGGCCTTGTACACAGAGTATCAAAGGCTCACCCCGCTGCATGCAAAGACAGTAACAGAGGTTTCTAGCCTGCTCTTCAATGGAAATTAGACTGTTCCGGGGGAAATATTTTAAAATCTTTATTTATTTGTTAAAGTTTGTAGAGTTTAAATGTGATGCTAGTAATCAGACCATACCAGAGTTTGATTACAAATATACTCCTGTCTGTTTCATATGCATTAGCTCCCTTAGCTTGGAGTATTTTTGAAGTCTTTGGTGGAGTCTACAGATGGGCAATTATCTTTAATGGTAGCTGGGGGGAAATACTTTTTAGAGCTTTTGGATAAAACAGAGAGAAAAGATGTAGCAAGCCAAACAAACTGCATTTAGTCAAGCAAGTGTACAAGAAAAAAGTTTCACACCATCCAAACACACAGATGGTGGTAAGGACCTGCAGATGGACTGAAACACACTGGGGGATTGGGCAGTGTGGTGGCAGATAGAATTCACCGTGGATGTATGTCTCTGTCCACCTGAGTAGACAGCATCTGCCTGATTTACAGGGTTATAAAAATGACTTGACCTGAATTTTTTTTCTCCCCCCTTTTTCAGGGGCAGATAAAACTGCCAACAACATCATTCCCCTTATCCTCACATTCAGTATGAGGTAAAGGCAGAGTGACCTGTACTTTTCATATACATTGATATCCACTGATCTTGCAGAAGCTTCTAAAGACTGAGATGCTGGAATTAGTTTGGGTAACTCCATGAGGGTGTATCTAAAATTCAGCAATAATTTAAAAAGCAACTAGGGCGCTTGATTCCATTAATAAAGGATAAATAAACAGAGGTCATGTGAAAGTCATGAGACACAGGACAGACATGCATTATCCATTGGAACGTTGTGTTCGGAGTATGTCCTGTATTCATTCAAATGAAGCCACTGGAGCTGGAAATGTCCAGAGAAGGGCAAAAGAGATGCCTCAAGGGACAGGACTGCAGGTGCTATGCGAGAGATTATGTAGTCTGCAAAAAGATGAGCTAGGTTCTGACTTCACAAGGGGAAACTGACCAGTTTTAAGCTGCCTCATTATAGAAAAACAATTCGCCACTCAATGAAATGAAGGGAAAATGAAACAGAAGAAGTGCAAGGAAAGGCTGCAAATACACTCTGAGAAGCAGCATATTGAATCCCCAACCCCCTGTGGTCAGTGCCACTGAATTGTTTTTTTGTTTTTTTTTTAAATCCCACCCATTTTGTTCTTTAAGCATCATGTAAAAACCGTAACTGTGTGGTCAGGAAAGCCTCAGTCCAGCAAAGCACCGACGTGGACACTTCACCTGGAGATTGAGGAGTCCCACTGACTCCAGCAGTACTTTAAAGCTCAGCACATCCTCAAACGCCTGGCTGAAAGGGGGCCTGACACAGGAGCTGGGTCAACAGGGAGCCGGATAACTCCGTGAACAACAGTGGTTCCAGGCCACCAAAGGGACAATCGCATCACGTGGTTCAGGGTATAAGCTGATCCCACATGAGTGATGAAAGATATTCTACCCATTACGCCCGTGCACAGCATTGCACAATTGCTGCACATATTATCACGCTTGCTCAGCTTCTTCTTGTATGTTCAGATACTAGCCCCTATCTGATGCCGGACTCATCCAGAATAGCAAACCCTGGGTGCCCGAATGACGTTCCCTCTCTGCTTCTGGGGCTGGTAGGTACTTGTATGTTCCATGACACCCAGCAGTGTGCTCATCTCGATTATTTATATTACTGAATTTTAAATTTGAAAAAAGAAAAAGAAAACTTTGGAAAATTTCCAGAGGATTCTCATTTGAATATATTTTTTAAAGTGTTGTTGATGAGACCTCACCTTCAAGATTTAGCAGACTTACAGCCAGAGAAGAAATTTTCATTTCTTTGGTGAGAGACTTTAGGTACAAATTGATCTGAGGTAAGTGACTTGTCTCTTGGGACTGGGAGCTACTTAAATATTTTGTGATTTTTGGTGTAAGTGAACACTGATCACTAAGTCCTACTTGCCTGCGTGGCAAGTGCCCTCAGGCACTGTCTGACTCCATGGTAAAACTGTTACAGTGACCCAGGAGTTCACATTGGTTGGATAAATCTAATTAGAGAACATACCACCAGTCCGGGGTGTCTGTCCTGCCTTTGACAGAATGCGCTGGGGTTGGCACTTGTGGCCGTGAACTGCTCAAGGAAGCGTGACACCGTCCTCTCTGTAAATTGCCCGGCTGCATTTACTTGCTCTGGTGCGAGAAGCAATTCCCAGATCCAGGCATGAGAAGCTTCAACCCACTGTACAGAGCTTGGGGCTAATCAGACATTTAATGTTACTCAGTTATTCTTTTCAAAGAATTGCTCTAAACATTTTCTATTCGTATCATTTTTCTTACTTCCCCACAATCTGTTGTGACTGTTCAGATCACCACAGGTAATAAAGTGGCATGTGACATCTGCAATTAATTCTTTCAAGTCCATAGCTTCCAGTTTCCTGTCTGGGTTACAAACATCATAAAAAAAGTCTTAGAAATGCAGAATTGCTTTGTATTAGTAGCTGAGTATCATTTCAATTTTTAGCTTTTTAAACTTTACTTCAAGGTAGTTCAGGTTCTCCTTAACCAGCAGACACTCCACCCTTTCCTAATTCTCTATCATGTCACTATACACCATACCCCAGGATTTTATAGTGTAGTTTTTCTATTCGCCAAGTCTCCTGTATATATAATATATCTGGCTTTTTTCATATCAATAATATTTTTCTTTCATTCCTGCCCCTGTGCTATTAGGCTGTGGGCATTCCAAATGAGAACAGCCACCACCATTCTTTTAACCGTCAATATTTCCCTCACTTGCGTTGCTAGCCTATAGGTCCTTTTCAGCAGCTTTAATAACAATTCTCATTTTCTTTCTTGTTTGAGACACAGCTTAGAACTTCAACCATAAACACAACAAATCTGTTTCACTAAGTGGCATGTCGTCATCTCCTTTTACCCCAAGGTCACTCTGTACTTCGTTCCCAGTCATTTGTTGCTGGCTATTCCCTTTCCCCATATCAGGTTCTCTTTCCTTCTAGATCTTTCCTAGCAGCTTCTGCCCATGAGATATCAGTAATTTCACGTTCCTCCAGTACATCCTCCATCTGCCGAGCAGCGTTTTCCTCCACAGTTGCAACATTTTTGCCCTGTCCTTTCCTCCCAATCAATGTTCACTTCCATACTTACTGCACTGTATTTTCCCATTGCAATTACTTGCTACGTAACCAAATCTGTGTGATGCTACAGGTGTCAAAGGAGGAGGAATATAGAGCTTAGTCCAGAGTATCGGATAGCCCAAAGTTACTGTACCAGGTAGCGTGAAATGTGACCAGCACAGCTGTCAAGGGCTTGCTAGCACCTCCTCTTTTGCTAAACAGCCTCTTAACAGTTCTTACCTTATCTTCACCTCATCCTTGCTTTATTTCCTCTTCTGGCATTTCATTTCGCACACCATATACTTCCCCTCTGGTTCCTGAGGAATCTCGGTAGCTGACAGCTTATTTTCATTTTATCTAGTGCCATTGTCTTAAGAGGGTTTTTAACATTCCATTAACAAGTCTCCACCAGGTAGTTTCTTAAATCCTACTATATCTCTTGCACTTTTTTTTTGATACCAACCCCTGGAGGACTAGAGAGAATCTCTCCTATCTTTATGCCCTTACCAAGGGATTTTACTATTATGTAATTTCCCCATTTCCCCCTCCTATTTGCTGGGCCTTCTTCTAGTTCCCGAGTATCTACTAGTTAGTGGTTTCTTGTTTGCGTACAGTCTCCTCAATGCTTTCCTGACCCTCGCTGGCAAGCCTGGTTTCAGTTCCATTTGTTGTCTCTTCCCTCGCACTCTGCCTAGCCTGGCGCCCTGTGGTTCAGCCAGCCAGCAGCCCCCGCCCAGACACTTCCCTCACTGATCACAGACAGCCAGGCCAGGCCAGTCTTATGCATGGCCAACCACCAGCCTCAGGTCCCACTGAGCACTGGAATGGGCTACCTAGGGAGGTGGAGGAATCTCCTTAAAAACCTCTAAGGAAGGTCAGGCTTGACAAAGCCCTGGCTGGGATGATTTAGTTGGTGTTGGTCCTGCTTCGAGCAGCGGGTTGGACTAGATGACCTCCTGAGGTCCCTTCCAACCCTGATATTCTATGATTCAGCCCTTCTAACTCCTCCCTCCAGGCTTGACAACTACCGCAGGGGCACCAGGGTCAAGCTGATTGGGACTACAGGCTCTCATTAACCCCTGTGGGCCCAGGTGGGATTCATAGAATCATAGACTATCAGGGTTGGAAGAGACCTCAGGAGGTCATCTAGTCCAACCCCCTGCTCAAAGCAGGACCGATCCCCAACTAAATCATCGCAGCCAGGGCTTTGTCAAGCCTGACCTTAAAAACCTCTAAGGATGGAGATTCCACCACCTCCCTAGGTACACCCTGTCACACCTTATTACTACTTTCCCCTGTGAACAATTGCTGTGGATACCACAGGAATATTATGTAATTGTGAACGGTTGGAGAGTGAGCCTGCAGAAGCATCAATGGCTGGAGTGCCAGTTCATGAGATAATTCAGATCCTCTTCTTGTAAATTGTCTCTCTTCTCCCATTAGGGAGACCAGATAGAGAGGGTAAAAAAATCGGGACAGGGCGGTGGTGGGGAATAGGTGCCTATATAAGACAAAATTGGGACTGTCCCTATAAAAATCGGGACAGCTGGTCACCCTATTTCCCATTCTGAGTGCCTTGTCTACACAGATTATAAAACACTTTGGGACTGGGACATTAATCTATGTTTATACAGCAGCTCGCACAATCCCATTCTTGGTCGTATCTTAGGCAATACAATAAATAACACCTCTGAGGTGAAATGCAGTCCAAGCCTTGACAAATTCTGTGTTAAATAAGTACAGTGGACTATAGAGTGCTTTATTTTTAGCATATAATATATGCAAGAGCTTGTAGATAAATCCCAGGTTGAGTTGAGATTGAAAAAGCTGCCTGGATAATTTCACTGTAGAACGACTGCCAAAGTCTTTACTTTTGGGGGGCAAAAAATGAATAACCTCTTACTAATTCATAAGGAATTTACAAAACACGCAAAAAAGTATTTAAAGATAGGTTTCAGAGTAGCAGCCGTGTTTATTTCAAACAATGCATCAAACACTACAACAAATTAACCACCACCTAGGCCCACAATCCTGGCACTAGCTCCAAACAGCATAACCAGCAGATCGGACATAAGATTAATTACTTCCACGTTGGGAGACTGTTTGCTTACTAAAACAATCAGCGGTACGCGAACTACTGAGCTCCACAGTGGCATGTCAATTGGAATCATCCCTGAATGGAACTACTTGTTTATGCTTTTTCATATAATTAAACTAAACAGTTCATGTTTCTTGTTGTTCAGAGAAATGGACTCTCTCCGTTTGCATATTGAACAAAGATATATCGGACACTGAAGTTTACCTGATGTTTTAATGAAAGTACTTTGTATACGTTCTGCTAATGAATGTGCCACAGGCATGACGATGCAGGAGTGGTGGGGCAGAGTACGCGTTGGAACAGTGTGTGGGAACACAGGCCTCAGTATGGAAAATGCAGAAACAGGTATTTGTCAGTGCATGATGAATATGCAAATGCTAATAAAAATAACTGACTATTAACAGCATTTTTCACCAGCAACTAGCATGAATAATCAGTTAATAGAATCTGAATCCTCTGATGAGGACAAAAATGATTTATGCTTACTAGGGCTTTCCAATCAAAGTCATTTAGAAAGAGACAACTGTATTCCAGGTATCACAAGTATCACAATTACTCCAATTACTAGCTTTTGTTTGGTTATTAGTCATTCGTTTGCAGATGACAGTAAACTGGGAGGAGAGGTAGATACGCTGGAGGGCAGGGATAGGATACAGAGGGACCTAGACAAATTAGAGGATTGGGCCAAAAGAAATCTGATGAGGTTCAACAAGGACAAGTGCAGAGTCCTGCACTTAGGACGGAAGAACCCAATGCACCGCTACAGACTAGGGACCGAATGGCTTGGCAGCAGTTCTGCAGAAAAGGACGTAGGGGTTACAGTGGACGAGAAGCTGGATATGAGTCAACAGTGTGCCCTTGTTGCCAAGAAGGCCAATGGCATTTTGGGATGTATAAGTAGGGGCATAGCGAGCAGATCGAGGGACGTGATCGTTCCCCTCTATTCGACATTGGTGAGGCCTCATCTGGAGTACTGTGTCCAGTTTTGGGCCCCACACTACAAGAAGGATGTGGAAAAATTGGAAAGAGTCCAGCGGAGGGCAACAAAAGTAATTAGGGGACTGGAACACATGACTTATGAGGAGAGGCTGAGGGAACTGGGATTGTTTAGTGTGCAGAAGAGAAGAATGAGGGGGGATTTGATAGCTGCTTTCAACGACCTGAAAGGGGGTTCTAAAGAGGATGGATCTAGACTGTTCTCAGTGGTAGCTGATGACAGAACAAGGAGCAATGGTCTCAAGTTGCAGTGGGGGAGGTTTAGGTTGGATATTAGGAAAAACTTTTTCACTAGGAGGGTGGTGAAGCACTGGAATGGGTTACCTAGAGAGGTGGTGGAATCTCCTTCCTTAGAAGTTTTTAAGGTCAGGCTTGAGAAAGCGCTGGCTGGGATGATTTAGTTGGGGATTGGTCCTGCTTTGAGCAGGGGGGACTAGATGACCTCCTGAGGTCCCTTCCAACCCTGATATTCTATGATTACCATAGTCTCCAACCAAGTCTATATCTCCATTGAACTTGGCCTTGTGCAAATTGAGTAGCTGTCAGTGCCTGTCCTGGAGAGTTTGTGATCTAAGTAGAAGAGACAGACAGGATGGGGTAAGGGTCCTGGCATACAAGGAGAGGGGACCTGGTGATGAAGTCAAAGTGTGCTAGTTACATCATTTGGGGGCGGTAGTTAGCTGGGAAGCTAAATGGACAGAAAAGTGAAGGGCGAAGGAGATTGAGTGGAGGGAACAAGACAGGGGAGAAAAAGATGGTAAGAGAGGCAGGTGTTGGGGGAATCCAAAGGAAAAAGTGCTTGGGGCAAACAGCCAGTCAGCACAACGAAGAGAAAGTCCAGTCAAATAAAACAGTAGTAAATGTTATCAGTCTCCATTGGTTCCTGTGTAAGGGGCTTCTGCAACTGCTCCAGCTTCTCCCCACAGGGTTTCCCCACGACTACATAGCTGGAGGGTGGGGGAACCTGCATGGCTCACAGTAGTGCCCCAGAGAAGGGGCTCCCTCTGCACAGTTCTGGGGCCAGGAGGTGCTGGGAACAACAACAGCACAACTCTCCTGCTATAGGAGAGATCTTGGTCTACATTTCCTGAACTTTCAAGAAATGGGAAACCATAAGATCGGAGACCCTTATTTCCAGGAGTTTTGAGCATCCACAGCTTGACCACAATTTGCTTCAGCTGGGAGAGAGGGTGCTCAGCACATCTGAGGAAAAAAGGAAGTCCAGCCTAAGGTGTCACAGGTTGGGCACCCAAAACTGGGACCCCAAAATCATAAACCGCTTTTGAACATTTTTGCTCTTAGCACAACTCTGCTCCCATTGAAGTCAATGACAAACCTACAGTTAATTTCAATGGGGTCAAAGTTAAGGCCTTTAGAATAAGCAGAGCACAATAAATCTTGCAGAGGATCTGATGCTGCCCCCCTTATTCACAGGAAGTTGCCCTTTTCTCCATTCACAGTTCCCTTAGGACAGCTGCTCATGCAAATCAACTAATGCATGCACACATTAGATGGCTAATGGTAGCTCTGGAGAAAGCTTTCCATGGACATGGGTGGCAGACCTGGGCCTTTCAAAAATTACAATTTTTGGATAACAGAGTCCTGCTGCTGTCCTAGCTGGACCTCATCATCATTGGGAAGCTGAATCTCCAGGAACTCCTTCTGGCAGCTTTTAAAGCAGTGAGAACAAGGGATTAGGGGAAAATATCACATTAACATTTGCAAAGGAGAAATCCTCTTGGGGGGTCTAAAGAAAAAGACTGCGTACATTGACAAGACAGGTAAAGTTAAGGGCTTACAGTAGAGAGTTCATTCTTGCTCAGGGCACATGCAAACTAAGGTCAAATTGAAAAATAAGATTGAAATAATAAAAGTTTGTAATTGTGCCAGGAAAATATATGCCTCTACTGCTCCTGAAAACACATCAAGCTCTAGGGTTAATACAGAGACCATACTCAGAGGGGCAAGGGGACTCAGGCATTGAGCAGTTTCATGATCTCTAAGGTCATAGGAAAGCTGCCAACAGAATGTTAGATTAGTAGGATTAAAATTTGACAAGCAGCAATGTAAATTTTAGGTTTCAGAGAACATATATTTGGGAGAAGGACTCACAGAGCAGAGTCCAAATAGAGCCTAACACAGTTCAGGTAATTACAAACATGCCACCCCGGCAGACAAAGAGCAACACAAAGATTCTTAGGAATGGTCAACTTTGTGGGAAAGTTGTACCTATTTTGACTGCTAAACCCAGCAACCTTAGAACACTCTTGCACAAAAATAATCAGTGGACATGGGATGCTGTCATAAACATACAGCTAAGGGTAGCATAAAATCCCTCCTTTACCTGTAAAGTGTTAAGAAGCTCAGCACCTGATCAAAAGGACCAATAAGCGGAGAAGATCCTTTCAAATCTGTGGGGAGAAGGTTTTTGTTTTGGGCTGTTGTTGTTCTCTAGGGAGACAAAGAGAGAGACCAAGCAAGAAATCCAGCTCCTACTGAATGATACTTACTATTTCTGTAATTTTAGATGTAATAGCAAAGAAATGTGTTAGATTATCTTTTTTTTTATCTTGTGAATTTTCCCTGTGCTAAGAGGGAGGTTTATCCCTGTTTTTTGTAACTTTGAAGTTTTGCCTAGGGGGGAATCCTCTATGTTTTAGGTCTTATTACCCTGTAAAATTACCTTCCATCCTGATTTTACAGAGGTGCTTTGTTTACTTTTTTTTTTTCCTTCTTTATAATAAAGTTCTGTTTTTTAAAGAACCTGACTGGGTTTTGGGTTTTTAGGACACTAAAGAGTCTGGTCTGTGCTCACCTTGTTTACCTATCTGGTTGGTAGATTATTCTCAAGCCTCCCCAGGAAAGGGGGTGAAGATGCTTGGGGGAATATTTGAGAAACAGGAACTCCAAGTGGTCCTTTTCCTGAATCTTTGTATAACTCACTTGGTGGTGGCAGCAGTACTCATCCAAGGACAAGGAAGGATTTGTGCCTTGGGGAAGTTTTTAACCTAAGCTGGTAGAAATAAGCTTAGGGGGTCTTTCATGCAGGTCCCCACATCTGGACCCTAGAGTTCAGAGTGGAGAGGAACCCCTGACAGATGCCAAACTAGACAAGGGATTTCAAAACTTGAAACATTAATTAGGAGGGTTCCTGTCCTTGTATTTTATGATTGTATGAGACACAAAAGTGTCCACAGCTGCCTCAAAGGAAGGCATAGGGGCAACTTTACTATGAAAGTATGATGAATGTAAGACAGGAAGGGATTTAGTAGTAGCCAACACTCTAGCAGAAAACAATTTAGAATCAGATACAGCATATGTGAACCTTATAAGAAAAGCTACGAAGTCTCTGACAAATGTGGACTGTGTTTGCTGCAGCCACCACACAAGATAAGACCTTGCAAAGTACAACCAAATCGATAATAGGTTGGCCTGGACTCCACATACCTCATCCCTATTTTCACTTTGAAGAAGAACTTTCAGTGACGGATGGCATTTTGTACAGAGGTAACCGATTAATTGTTCTCCAAAAGTATTGCAATCTTGTTTAGGACTTGAAAAATGCAAAAGAAGGGCCAGAGATGTGATGTATTAACCTCGAATGAAGCTGGATATAGAAAAAAACAGTTAAACATGAAACATGTCAAAAATTCCAGCCCAGGCCTGTGAAAGAGCTCATGCTGGTACACCAGGAAGCTTTTGAAGCTTCATGTAAAGTTGGCATTGATTTATTCAGTTATGCTGGTAAACATTACGTTTTGATTTTAGACTATTATTCACAGTTTCCAGAGATTGCTTTACTGGACACTACCACGGCAAAACATGTAATAATGTGCATCAAACCCATATTTGCTAGACATGGTATCCTTTGCAGCAGTAATGTCAGACAATGGTCCACAATGCGCAGAGTACGAATTCAAAAAAATTGAGAGAAACTCTGGGTAAGGCATGTTACAGCAAGTCTTAGCTACCCCCGGTCAAATGGTTGAGTAGAGAATGAGTAAAAATAATAAAGAAGATACTCCAAAAAGTAAAGGCATCTAAGTCAGATCCTTAGTTGGCATTGCTTAGCTCTAGGGCAGCACCTTGAGACACGGGCTGTCTCCTGCAGATTCTGTTTAACAGAAAACTAAAAACTCGGCGGCCTCATTTCGCTGAAAACAATGCTAAGAACGAACATGGTGTGAACGGGTTGAAGAAAAACAAAAAATGTCCTACAGCCAAGGGTCCCGAGACCTGGGGCCTCAGCAGCCGAGGGATGAGTCGATACACTGGGGGAGCTGTGAGCAGAGTGGATTCCCCATCTAAGCAGTGACACCATATTCTGAGTTGCTGAGCCCATAATAAACTATATTCTCTGATCTTACTACCCTCGTTACGCAGAACCCACAGCCACCACATGTTGGATGGAGCAGACTCTGATGCCCAGTGCACCGGGCCAGTTCAGAGTCACCTGCTCCCCACCCTTCTCCCTCCCCATTTGGCAGCTTGAAGACAGGATCTGCATGTACCAGAAACCAGAATGCAAAGACAAAGCATTGGAGTTTTTAAATCTCATAATTTTGAGGGGGCAGGGGGGAAGTGACTCATGATTTTTGAAGGTGAGGGGTTGGTGATGCTGTACATGTAAATTTCAGGGCCTTCCACTAGCCACAGACATGGGGGTGTACTAGATCTCATGGGTTCACCTCCAAAACCCCAGGCTTCTGTATGGTGCGAGATCTCCACTAGCTCAACCGCAGAATGAACTGACAGTTCAGCAGACAGTGTGTGGGACACAGGGCAATTACAGGGGCTGATTCTCTGCTCCCTCCCACAGAGTTGTATCCGTTGCACTTTACACAACATACAAAATATAAAGGAATCACCGAGGCACAGCAAGGTCCAGAGAACTGTATTTACTAATTCTATAAAAACACACAAGGGTACACACACACACAAATGTTCTGGCAGCTTTCTGGTGGCTTCCGGAGCATAGAGACAGCAAAGTCCTCTATAGAGCTCAAAAAACTATTTAGAGATACACTACTCATTTCCTATACACTCCAAAGCTTTTACAGCAGTGCTTCTCCAAGGACTTCATGGGACTTACTCTGATTTATGGCAATGTTAGTGAATGGAGATTCTGGTCCTTTGAGTAGACAATACATGGTGCAAGATAAAAGCTCATTTATTCAGGGTCTGTGTGTACAGCATTTAAGGGACAGTTCTGTTTGTTACTTATGAGCTTAATCTCTTCAAGCATGAATGCTAGAGATGATGGACCTGATCTCCAGCAGAGCTGAGTGAGCGGAGACTAGAGCTGGTTGGGAATTTAACAATTTTGTTGTAGTTGAAAAATGCTGATTCATCAAAACTGAAACCGTTCATGAAACAGGGTCAGTTTCAACAGACATCCCAACTTGTAAGAGGGTGGAGAATAAAAGTTTCAAATTGGCAAAGCATTTCATTTTCACATCTGAAAAATTCCCTTTCCCAGTTCAAAAGGACTTTGTTGAAATAAAAGCTAATGATACAAAAAACGTTAAAGAAAAGGTCAAAATTGAACTATTTCAAAATAATCAAAACAAAATGTCTCTCGACCTGAATTGAAGAAAACTCTGGTTGCCTTGGGTTGCAAATATTTTCAAGTTTTTGACTTTTTGTCACAATTAGAGATGGGAAAAAGTCTGAACTGAAAATATTCACAGGACAAGAAGACTCCCTCAGGGAACAGATGGCCAGGATCCCCTGGGGGACTAACATGAAGGGGAAGGGAGTCCAGGAGAGCTGGCTGTATTTCAAGGAATCCCTGTTGAGGTTACAGGGACAAACCATCCCGATGAGTCGAAAGAATAGTAAATATGGTAGGCGACCAGCTTGGCTTAATGGTGAAATCCTAGCGGATCTTAAACATAAAAAAGAAGCTTACAAGGAGTGGAAGGTTGGACATATGACCAGGGAAGAGTATAAAAATATTGCTCGGGCATGTAGGAAAGATATCAGGAGGGCCAAATCGCACCTGGAGCTGCAGCTAGCAAGAGATGTCAAGAGTAACAAGAAGGGTTTCTTCAGGTATGTTGGCAACAAGAAGAAAGCCAAGGAAAGTGTGGGCCCCTTACTGAATGAGGGAGGCAACCTAGTGACAGAGGATGTGGAAAAAGCTAATGTACTCAATGCTTTTTTTGCCTCTGTTTTCACTAACAAGGTCAGCTCCCAGACTGCTGCGCTGGGCATCACAAAATGGGGAAGAGATGGCCAGCCCTCTGTAGAGATAGAGGTGGTTAGGGACTATTTAGAAAAGCTGGACGTGCACAAGTCCATGGGGCCGGACGAATTGCATCCGAGAGTGCTGAAGGAATTGGCGGCTGTGATTGCAGAGCCCTTGGCCATTATCTTTGAAAACTCGTGGCGAACGGGGGAAGTCCCGGATGACTGGAAAAAGGCTAATGTAGTGCCCATCTTTAAAAAAGGGAAGAAGGAGGATCCTGGGAACTACAGGCCAGTCAGCCTCACCTCAGTCCCTGGAAAAATCATGGAGCAGGTCCTCAAAGAATCAATCCTGAAGCACTTAGAGGAGAGGAAAGTGATCAGGAACAGTCAGCATGGATTCACCAAGGGAAGGTCATGCCTGACTAATCTAATCGCCTTTTATGATGAGATTACTGGTTCTGTGGATGAAGGGAAAGCAGTGGATGTATTGTTTCTTGACTTTAGCAAAGCTTTTGACACGGTCTCCCACAGCATTCTTGTCAGCAAGTTAAGGAAGTATGGGCTGGATGAATGCACTATAAGGTGGGTAGAAAGCTGGCTAGATTGTCGGGCTCAACGGGTAGTGATCAATGGCTCCATGTCTAGTTGGCAGCCGGTGTCAAGTGGAGTGCCCCAGGGGTCGGTCCTGGGGCCGGTTTTGTTCAATATCTTCATAAATGATCTGGAGGATGGTGTGGATTGCACTCTCAGCAAATTTGCGGATGATACTAAACTGGGAGGAGTGGTAGATACGCTGGAGGGGAGGGATAGGATACAGAAGGACCTAGACAAATTGGAGGATTGGGCCAAAAGAAATCTGATGAGGTTCAATAAGGATAAGTGCAGGGTCCTGCACTTAGGACGGAAGAACCCAATGCACCGCTACAGACTAGGGACCGAATGGCTAGGCAGCAGTTCTGCGGAAAAGGACCTAGGGGTGACAGTGGACGAGAAGCTGGATATGAGTCAGCAGTGTGCCCTTGTTGCCAAGAAGGCCAATGGCATTTTGGGATGTATAAGTAGGGGCATAGCGAGCAGATCGAGGGACGTGATCGTTCCCCTCTATTCGACACTGGTGAGGCCTCATCTGGAGTACTGTGTCCAGTTTTGGGCCCCACACTACAAGAAGGATGTGGATAAATTGGAAAGAGTCCAGCGAAGGGCAACAAAAATGATTAGGGGTCTAGAGCACATGACTTATGAAGAGAGGCTGAGGGAGCTGGGATTGTTTAGTCTGCAGAAGAGAAGAATGAGGGGGGATTTGATAGCTGCTTTCAACTACCTGAAAGGGGGTTCCAAAGAGGATGGCTCTAGACTGTTCTCAATGGTAGCAGATGACAGAACGAGGAGTAATGGTCTCAAGTTGCAATGGGGGAGGTTTAGATTGGATATTAGGAAAAACTTTTTCACTAAGAGGGTGGTGAAACACTGGAATGCGTTACCTAGGGAGGTGGTAGAATCTCCTTCCTTACAGGTTTTTAAGGTCAGGCTTGACAAAGCCCTGGCTGGGATGATTTAACTGGGACTTGGTCCTGCTTTGAGCAGGGGGTTGGACTAGATGACCTTCTGGGGTCCCTTCCAACCCTGATATTCTATGATTCTATGATTCTTCTTTCTTAGATCTAGTGGACATCTCAGCCTGTCATGCTGGCCAGGTTTATCCCCTTGTTTCCTTGTGCCTTCCCATCTGTCTGCCTGCATCCATCTTATGTCTCAGACTGTAAGCACTGTGGCGAATGGACTATCTTTTTGTTCTGTATTCGTACAGCACCTGGCGACTGCTCTGCGAGTAGGGCACTTAGGTGCTACTGCAATGCAAATAATAGTCTTAGACCCTGCGTACATTTCAGTGACTTCTGACGAGAATATTCTTTCGCTAATGTTATGCCAGCCAAAATTCGTTCATAGTGGTGTTTGTGGAAAACACAATTTCAGGTGCAATGCCAAGATTTCCTTTAGCATGAAACAAAGTCTGTTGTGGGTGGAACAAGGTGTCATTTATGAAGATCCCACTTGCCAAACAGAAACAAATACCGTGTGGGTTAGCGTGACCAGTTGAACAGTTCACATATTGAATTGCAATTGCCAAACAACAAAAGGGATAGACACAGTAACAATTTTATGCGTGATCCAGGGGCTTTTATAAGTCTGTAAGAAATATTCAACAAACAATTGCAAATAGGAACCAAATAGGAACAATTCAGCCTGTTCCAGACAGACTAGGGTGTAACGTCACAAGTGCGCTTTGAAAATTGTTCTCCCAACTCTAGTCTCCTGTACTATTAAATGTAATTTCATACCCAAAGAAATTTCATGAAGGTGAAAAAAAAAAGTACAGGAACTAATCCCCTATTGTACAGTGGAACTGTAAAGCAAAACAGCCCATTTAAGAATAACAGCACTACATTTGCTGCATAATGCATTTGGTTTTTTATCAATAGTTTACTGCAATACAAATCATCATATCGTCCTGTTTTAGGTCATTAAACAAATATTTGATTGGGTTTTTCCCAGACTACTGTCAGAACAGCATACATAGTAATTCTATGACTCTAATAAATTACTCACTTATTTCTTCTGCCAAACATTTTATTTAAAATGTGTGTGTAGTGAGCCTTCTACCACTCCATGACCAGGAGCTTCTGGGCTCAGGACAACCGCTGGTGTGGACTCCAGTAGAGAAGAAAGGTATATTGAGGGTTGTCACCCACCTCAGGTAGGCAGCAACTGCAACAGCCTTATGTGGACTGAAGCCAGTCCTAGGTAGAAAAGCAAATACAATAGTCCTATGCTAGACCTATCTACCTACCTACCTTCCCTCCGGAGGCTCTGGCTGCTGCAAGCAGTCTCTGAATTAGTCTTCCTCCCAGCTGGCCCTACTCTCAAGGAGTGTGAGATCTGCCTTTCCCTTTGCCAAGTGAGCTGGGCCCACTCTATACCTGAGGGTAGGTCCGATTGAACTCCCAGCCACTCGTTAACCCTTGAGATTCAGTGCGGGGGTTTGTATGCCCCATCACAAGCGCACACACACAAATGGAGGCTATTGGAGTACACATTACAAACAGGCAATCTAGTTGGGTCAGGTCCCCAGATAGTGTAAGTTAACACAGTTCTACTGAACCTAAGGACCTAATTTATGGTAATTCACATCAGCTGCAGAACTGGTGCCAGATGCCTAATTAGGATCCCACTTGAACACTGTGGAACCTAAAGTGTGGCTTGAATCCAAAGGTCACATTGTGCTGTGCAGAAGCTGTGAGAAAAGGTGCAGAGAGGAGGTAAAATGAAGGATAGATGCAGAGGAGGAGAAAAGGGGAGAGGTAGGGGAGAAAGAAACTCTAGTGAAAGAAAGAGTTTGAGTTTATACACCAAGTGCAGACCACCCGTTTGTGGGCTAGTGACAAGGTCAAAGTGTGGTTCTCATCTGAGAAATGACTGGTACAGTGTCATCCTTGGACTCTGCAGATCAACTCCCTATGTACTCAGAGTCAGATCTGCTCACACTAGTGACTAAAATCTGATTCCTTAGAGACTAACCAATTTATCTGAGCATAAGCTTTCGTGAGCTACAGCTCAGTGAGCTCAGCTGTAGCTCACAAAAGCTTATGCTCAAATAAATTGGTTAGTCTCTGAGGTGCCACAAGTACTCCTTTTCTTTTTGCGAATACAGACTAACACGGCTGTTACTCTAAAATCTGATTGTAACACTGGTGTTTGCCGAGCAGAACCAACACAGCTAAGGGTCAGAAGCAGTGTAAATCTCTGCTTTGGTAACCAATGCTGCAGAGGATGCCAAGATCCAATCAGTTACACCAGATGCCTACACTGTTGTATGCCCCACCCTTCTCTCTGATCTCAATCTTATTTCCCTTGCTTGGCCTTCAGGACCCCAATCTCCCTTCAAGGCAGTAGGTCTCGCCCTCTCCCTGCCTCTTTGTGATCTTAGTCTGTATACCTGGGAAAGGTACTTGATTCCTCTTGGATACTGGCAGGGGAACCCTGCCCTCCACACCCCTGCTGCCATGTTTGCGTTTTGGCTCCCACGGTCCCTCCTAGATCTGGAGCTAATTGAGAGGTTTGATTCAGGCCTTCTGCTTCCAAAGCCACAGTACTATTCCCCAAAGCGAAGCATGTGGAGTGTCTGACACTACACCCAGCACCCCAGCCCTTCCTGGGTCTGGATAGAAGTCTGGGCTGTAGGCAGAATGAAAGCTTTTGCACTAGGAGCTTTAACCCACATTTCACACCCTGGGAGCATGAGGTAGGGTTTCAGGACATGGGCTTCACTATAGCCTTAGCAAGCCTAGTGTCTCTCCATCCAGTGAATGTCACCCCATTAACTACCCCCTTCTGCTCCCATCATATAGGTCACAGTCCAGGACATGGATCCCCCTCCTCGGACCACCAAGGGCAGCCACTCTGGGCTCTTGGCTCCTCAGCTCTTACCTCTCTTGGGCAGAGAGGCACATTTCATGCTCTCCAGGTGGGGGCTTTGCAGGTTGCACAGTTCCCTGCCTATACCGTGATATTCCCAGCAAGCCAGTCAGTCTAAAGATGCCAGTGTGTGCACTTTGCAGCTGTTCATAGCCTTCGGAGAGAAACCATTTGCCAGCACTGATAAGATACCACACAGCTCTTTCTAAGCCAGCACACTTAAGGGGAAATTGTTACAGAGAAAACATATGAAAAATAGAACCTACATGCAGGCTAATAAGCTTACCAGAGGCCACCCCACCTCCACCAAGAGCTCTGGTAGGAGTCAGCACTTCAAACCCCAAACAAGGGTTTTTCTGTGATTGCAAGTTCATGACAGCCTTGGATCAGAACCAGAACCACCATGAATTGCAGGTGCTGGAACCATGGGTGCTGCCGCACTCTCTGGCTTGAAGTGGTTTCCATTATAGACAGGGTTTACTGTTTGGTTCAGTGGCTCTTGGCAACCCCACTACACAAATTGTTCCAGCATCCCTGCCATGAATAGTTCAGTCTTTCCTTGATAGGACTTGGGCCTTTGATCTTGGCCTCCTGTAACAGACAAAGGCCCACTCCTCAGGGCCAGCTTCAGCGGGCTGGATTTTTGCATAACCGAGGGTGGGAAGTTTGCATTTGCGTCTCCCTTGATATTTCCCAGGAAATCCACTTCACACTTCCCAAAAGACCCTCCTTGTCTGCCCCATTGTTCAGTAAAGCCCTTTGGCTATTCAGGCCCATGATAATATTCAACCTTTTCATTTATGTGATGGACTCCAGAGACACTTAACCTGAAGGCTATTGCAGAAAATTGCCATATTCATCACACTCAGCACTTCTGTAAACCAGCCCCGAGGGGCTCCGCTTGGGAACACAACAAAAGAGGAACACACAGTTAGTGACCACCAGTGAGAAGTTTGGTTTTGTGACTTGCCATGCATCACATAAGAACTCTGTGCCAGACACAGGGATGGACCTCAGGGCAGCATTCAGCTGCCTTAAGCCTCAGACTGCCCCTCCCCACGCTTATTTCCTGAAGTCCCATGCACACATCCCAACCTCTACAAGAAATACAGAAGGAGTCCCTCAGACGCCAGCCTCCTTCCCTGCAAAGCCCTGATTCATCCCCAGAGCTTGCCCATCCTGCGCACTAAATGGGGCAGGGGTCCCATAGAAAAACAACCACCTGTAATCATGTAATTAAAGACTGCATCATAATGCATACGCACCAGGAGGAGGAGGTCAAATTAAGGTCGCACAGGCAACTTTAATTCTGGCAAATCCTAAACTTTGCAACCTTAATAATGCAACTTTGCACAAAAACACCCCATACCATTCCTAAGATTGCAATTTCTTAGGTTTTTAAAAAAAACAAACTGAAAAACAGCAATTCCATCATGTGGAACCATATCGACACCCATGTGGATCAGCAGCAGGTTGGAAACTTTAGATCCATGGCACAGACATCTGCCACTTGAGCTCACAGAGTAACAGATAGAAGTCGTAAGTTGTCATCCTCTGAGGACCTGGACTAGAGGGGGCTGGGACACTTTGCCATGGGCCTCACCGATATTTGCTGACAGTAGAGGAATGGTGAGATTCAGGGATCCTGGAGCAGTGTAGGATCTGGTGTGCACAGACTCTTCTGCCCATTACCTCTCAAGCGTGACCCCTTCCCGTCCCCTCCAACCTTCCCTGCCCCAGTTCTGGCTCTTCCCTACTCCTGGCTCCTCATCCCAGTCACATTCTCTTCATCAGGCCAGTCCTAGGCACCACTCATAGAATCACAAAATATCAGGATTGGAAGGGCCCTCAGGAGGTCATCTAGTCCAACCCCCTTCTCAAAGCAGGACCAATCCCCAACTAAATCATCCCAGCCAGGGTTTTGTCAAGCCTGACCTTAAAAATATCTAAGGAAGGAGATTCCACCACTCCCTAGGGAACCTATTCCAGTGCTTCACCACCCTCCTAGTGAAATAGTGTTTCCTAATATCCAACCTAAACCTCCCCCACTGCAACTTGAGACCATTACTCCTTGTTCTGTCATCTGGTACCACTGATTACGCTCCTCATACATTACATCCCCATCCAAGTCTCCTTGCCCAGGAGTAGCAAGTCCTACTCTCTCCTCTCCAGACTCCTGATCCCAGTCCCCCCCCCCACAGCTCTCAGTCTCCCTCCCCAGCCAATCCCCGTACACCCTTCTTCGAGTTCCTCATCCAGTAGGTGTCTCTCCCCTAGCATGGCCTCCAGTTGTCATAAGAACAGCCACACTGGGTCAGACCAAAGGTCCATCTAGCCCAGTATCCTGTCTTCCAACAGTGGCCAATGCCAGGTGCCCCAGAGGGACTGAACAGAACAGGGAATCATCAAGTGATCCATCCCCTGTCGCCCATTCCCAGCTTTGGATAAACGGAGGCTAGAGACACCATCCCTGCCCATCCTGGCTAATAGCCATTGATGGACCTACCCTCCATGGACTGATCTAGTTCTCCTTTGAACCCTGTTATATGTTCCTTCTCCTATGCCCACAGTCAACAACCCCATTGGCTCCCAGTCCCATTTACCCCTCCTCTTCATGACTACGTGGTTTCTCCTTCCTAGAGTGCACTCCAGTACATCCCAATTTACTCTCCCTACCTGCCCGCAGGTAAAACACTTGTTCCTCTCTGCATTTGAATTAGACAGCTTCTGCCTCTAGGGAGAGAGTCTTCCTTCTCTTAGTGCAATTTCCTGGCCCTCAGACACCCAGAACTCCAATCGCAGGGAATCCTGCTGAGCCCTGGAGTGGAGCTTGCCCAGTGCACCTGGAAGCTTCAGGAAATTCAGCTGCTAAAATTGGAAAAGTCTCTACTGAGCATGTATGAACTGCATTTTCCCCAAAGGCTTATAACTTGGCCATATGGGGAGAGGTTTTCATGGAGGTGTCCATAGGCACATCGCTGACACAAAGGATGCTCTCCTGCCAAATTTCAAGTCCCTGCTCCAAAGCATGGAGACCACAGCATTTTTCATGTTAAGGTTTTCAATTTTATTTTTTAAGCGGGCACTGCTGGACCATTCTGAGTGATGACTCCCCCCTAAAAATTCAGCTTGAGACAGACACCATGTAAAAGTTCAGCCCAAATACTTAAAGTTTGCCAAAGTTCTAAGCAACAGAAAACAGATTCTTATAATGGGAAGCGTCAGATCGCATCTGTGGCCCGTGGTACCTCACCCCATCTACAACTGGCCAGGACACTACAGCCACTCTTTGCAATAGCCACTCCCCACACTTTTGGGACAGTATCTCCTGTAAGGAGTCCTACTCTGGAAATCAACCTAGTGACAACTCCATGCTGTGCACAATGGAGCTACCCATCCACCTCAGTGGTGATGGCCTGTATAAACCCTCAACCACTTGTAGACCCTCCCCTGAGGGAGGGAGAGGAGTTATTTAAGTTAACCACCAATTTGGCACAAAAACAAATGGATATAAACTGGCCATCAACAAGTATAGGCTTGAAATTAGATATAGGTTTCTAGCCCTCAGAGGAGTGAAGTTCTGGAACAGCCTTCCACAGGGAGCAGTGGGGGCAAAAAAACTATTTTTTTCAAGGCTGAATTTGATAATTTTATGGAGGGGATGGTATGACGAGACTGTCTACCATGGCATGTAGCCAATCTGTGACTGCTGTTAGCAAAAATCTCCAATGGCCAGAGACTAGGTGCGGAGGGCTCTGAGTTACAACAAAGAATGAATTTTCCAGGTATCTCGCTGATGGGTCTTGCCCACATGCATAGGTGCGGACTCCGTGGGTGCTCCGGGGCTGGAGCACCCATGGGGAAAAATTGGTGTGTGCTCTGCACCCATTGGAAGCTCCCTGCCCCGCCCCGCCTCTGCCTCCTCCCCCGAGCGCGCCGCGTCGGCTTCTCCCCCCAGCTCCCAGCGCTTGCTGCCGCAGCAAGAGCTGGGAGGGAGGTGCGAGGAGAGGGAACGCGACGCGCTTGGGGAAAAGGTGGGGCCGGGGCAGGGATTTGGGGAAGGGGCTGGAATGGGGGCAGGGCAGGGGTGGGGAAGGGGTGGAGTCGGGGTGGGGCTGGGGCATGGGGAGCGCGAGCACCCACCAGTGCGGGGGAAAGTTGGTGCCTATGCCCACATGCTCAGGGTCTAACTGATCATCAGATTTGGGGTCGGGAAGGAATTTTTCCCTGGGTCAGGTGGGCAGAGACCCTGGGGTTTTTTCACCTTCCTCTGCAGCATGGGGCACAGGTCACTTGCAGGTTTAAACAAATATAAATGGTGGATTCTCTGTAACTTTTAGTCTTTAAACCATGATTTAAGGATTTCAGTAACTCAGCCAGAGGTTAGGGATCTATTACAGGAATAGGGAGACAAGGTTCTGTGGCCTGCAGTGTGCAGGAGGTCAGACTAGATGATCACGATGGTCCCTTCTGGGCTTAAAGTCTGAGTGGTGTGGCTTACACCTCCTCTCTCTTCTCTCTGCTCTTTGCTACCGCCAATATTAGGAGCAGTTCCTCCTCACGTGGGTCAGGTCCTGGTATCTTCTCTGGTCCCTCTGATCCAAGTGTCTCCTCCCTGTGCCAAGTACAGGGGGGGCTGGTCCTTGAGAAGTCAATGCCAATATGGCACCTGGCAAGGAGGGTAAAGTCCTATACACAGGGAACAATACAGTAAGTAAAACAAATCCTAACAAAGGAATGTACTCAATGCTTTTTTTGCCTCTGTCTTCACGAACAAGGTCAGCTCCCAGACTGCTGCACTGGGCAGCACAGCGTGGGGAGTAGGTGACCAGCCCTCTCTGGAGAAAGAAGTGGTTTGGGACTATTTAGAAAAGCTGGACGAGCACAAATCCATGGGGCCGGATGCGCTGCAACCGAGAGTGCCAAAGGAGTTGGCGGATGTGATTGCAGAGCCATTGGCCATTATCTTTGAAAACTCATGCTGATCGGGGGAGGTCCCGGACAACTGGAAAAAGGCTAATGTAGTGCGCATCTTTAAAAAAGGGAAGAAGGAGGACCCGGGGAACTACAGGCCAGTCAGACTCACCTCAGTCCCTGGAAAAATCATGAAGCAGGTCCTCAAGGAATCAATTCTGAAGCATTTAGAGGAGATGAAAGTGACCAGGAACAGTCAGCATGGATTCACCAAGGGCAAGTTATGCCTGACTAATCTAACTCCCTTCTATGACAAGATAACCGGCTCTGTGGATGAGGGGAAAGCAGTGGACGTATTATTCCTTGACTTTAGCAAAGCTTTTGACACGGTCTCCCACAGTATTCTTGTCAGCAAGTTAAAGAAGTATGGGCTGGATGAATGCACTATAAGGTGGGTAGAAAGTTGGCTACATTGTCAGGCTCAACGGGTAGTGATCAATGGCTCCATGTGTAGTTGGCAGTCGGTATCAAGTAGAGTGCCCCAAGGGTCGGTCCGGGGGCCGGTTTTGTTCAATATCTTCATTTATTTAAGTTTGCAGATGACACTAAACTGGGAGGAGAGGTAGATACGCTGGAGGGTAGGGATAGGGTACAGAGGGCCCTAGACAAATGAGAAGATTGGGCCAAAAGAAATCTGATGAGGTTCAACAAGGACAAGTGCAGAGTCCTGCACTTAGGATGGAAGAATCCCATGCACCGCTACAGACTAGGGACTGAATGGCTCGGCAGCAGTTCTGCAGAAAAGGACCTAGGGGTTACAGTGGACAAGAAGCTGGATATGAGTCAACAGTGTGCCCTTGTTGCAAGAAGGCCAATGGCATTTTGGGCTGTATAAGCAGGTGCATTGCCAGCAGGGGACGTGATCGTTCCCCTCTATTCAACATTGGTGAGGCCTCATCTGGAGTACTGTGTCCAGTTTTGGGCCGCACACTACAAGAAGGATGTGAAAAAAATTGGAAAACGTCCAACAGAGGGCAACAAAAATGATTAGGGGTCTGGAACACATGACTTATGAGGAGAGGCTGAGGGAACTGGGATTGTTTAGTCAGCGGAAGAGAAGAATGAGGGGGGATTTGATAGCGGCTTTCAACTACCTGAAAAGGGGTTCCAAAGAGGATGGATCTAGACTGTTCTCAGTGGTAGCTGATGACAGAACAAGGAGAAATGGTCTCAAGTTGCAGTGGGGAACGTTTTGGTTGGTTATTAGGAAAAACTTTTTCACTCGGAGGGTGGTGAAGCACTGGAATGCGTTACCTAGGGAGGTGGTGGAATCTCCTTCCTTTGAGGTTTTTAAGGTCAGGCTTGACAAAGCCCTGGCTGGGATGTTTTAGTTGGGGATTGGTCCTGCTTTGAGCAGGGGGTTGGACTAGATGACCTCCTGAGGTCCCTTCCGACCCTGATATTCTATGATTCTAATGCCCATCATGACTACCAATGGAACAGAAGGGGGTGAGCGGGAACAGGACAGAAGGGAATAGGGAAGGAAGAGGTGAAGGTTAACTAATAATCAATAACCATTTATGAATAAGCCAATTCCCCAACTCCCCATACTGACTCTTCCAGCCCCATCTCCTTCCCTGGCCCCGTCCTGAGGTGGATGGCGTGGCTAAGGTGCTAAGGATTGGGCTGGAGGCTGCTATAGCCCTGGGGTAATAGCTGGCTTTAACAGAAGTCACTTGACTTTTTCTTCCCACTGGGTGAGGCAGGGTCCTCTCCCGACTCCAGCAGAGCTCGCTGGTTCTCTGGCCTGGACTCCTCCGGAGGTCTTGGCTGGCTCTCGATAGCTGGGCCGGGTGGGATCTCTCTGATGGATGCCGGTCACTGGAGTACTGGTGCTGCCAGATCCATGCAGCTAGAATTTCAGAGCAGGGCAAACACTCCCGTTTGGGGAGTGGGAGTTTAGCAGTGAGTCCCTGGGCTGAGTTGTCCCTCCCCAGCCTCCAAACTCAAACTCTCTGCCCCTGTGGGTGATCAGGCTGTTCTCCGGCACAAACTGCACAGTGCCTGTAGCAAGGACCCGCGGCCTCCTGCCCTGTCAGAAGGGGAGAGACCCGAGATCGCCCGCTGGTGGGCAGAACCAGGCCATCTGCGGCTGCCCCGCCAGAAGCGGAGGGGCGGGACAGGAAGCTGGACTATGAAAGGCCAGCTCCTAGCTCGGTAAGGGGAGAGCTGCCAGAGGAGCAGGACGTCTCTTCCTTGCTGCTGGGGCCCAGAGCTGAAGGAGACGGCTGCCTGACCAGAGGAGTTACCGGAGACCAGCTGATGAACTGCCAGGACTGCTATTGACTGTTTGCCCTGGGGAGACCGAGGATGACCCTGGAACCCAGGTACCCCAAACTGGGGAGGGTAGGAAGGAGCCCAGGGATGCCAAATAGGATTCAGGTGTGGAGCTATTGTCAACTGGCCAGTGTTGTGGGGTGGATCCCCACTGACCTCGTGGTGCACTGCCCTGCCACTAATAGGGCCCTGGGCTGGGATGCAGTGGAGCGGGAGGGCCTGTGTCCCCCTACCCAGGCTCTGGTGCCCACTGGAGCTAGGGTGCCAGGTGCATTTGCTGTTGCTCCCAGTTGGGAGCTAATTCCCCCCCATCCGCTGGGCTGTATCACACAGACTCGGCCTGAGCTATAAACTGTGAACTGCCCTGATTGAGGGACTGGGGTGGAAAGACTAAGGCCTGGGCTGATTGCCAGCCAGGTCTGCTCACTGCCCTGACTGAGGGATTTGGCAGAAGGACTAACTGCTAATTGGACTAGTCACCAGATGGACTCACTAGCTGTGAGCTGTGCCCTGCTCGTGAAGCAGCGAGGAGATGCAGCCTCCCACCCTGTCCGAAGGGGAGAGACAAGTGCCCCTCCTTGCAGTGTCTTTGTATTGTCCGGCATTTCATTAACTGGTTGTGTTTCATACTTCTGGTTTTTTTGTAATTAAAACATCTGGTTGCCATGGCAAGCGGTGCAACAATTCAATCTGCCTGCTTGCTGTTGGACACAGGACTGGTGCCTGAGTGACATGTGCAGCTGTCGGTCCATCTGCACCAGACTAAATGCCCTGTGCTTACTTGTGGCTGTGTGTAAAGGTAGCTGCATGGCTCTGAAAGTGAGGGCCTGAGAGGCGCGTCCTTCCGTTCCTGCAGTTAGTGCCTTCCCAAGGGGATAACGGGAGCGGGGTCCTCTTTTTAAAAAGCCAAATCTTGTGGCTGCTGTCAGCGTGGTAAAGCTGTAAAAAGTAGGACAGCAAACTTCTGGCCTTCAGAGCCCCATCTGCTACCAGTTTTCATACCTTCATGAAGGCGATGGAGCTATGGCTATTGGAACCACGCTGCCCTGGAGTGGTGACAGATGACAGCTGCCCGACTGTATTTCAGGTTTCTCCAGATCTCCTCCATTTCCTTGGGTGCATTGCTGAGTGTGTCAGCTCTTTTTGAAAAGTGACCTTTCAAGTAGTTGCTCTGACTTCACAACTGCAGCAATGCAGTGGGGATGTTAGAACAACTACCCTGCTCTGCAATCCTTTGTCACAGTCAGAGTAACAGCCAATGTTCCAGCTTGAAGGGCTTCCTCACGCCCTTATTGTGCATTCCTGAAGGCTCACGAGATCAGTCGGGGTTCTGACACCCCCTGCCTGCTGATTAAAGTACCCAAGTGCAGAAATGGAAGATGGTAAATTGTATCTAACCAGTGTGCAATGGCTGAAGTTCTAGTAACTGGCAAATTATTAGCCATGAGCGCACAAACGCGGAGACCTATGGCTAAATGTGGCGCATGCCCCTTGTACACATGCCACCTCCCAGCTGCCTCTTGTAGGGCCTCATGCAGAGAGTCTGTGAACAGCGCAGGGAGGGTGAGAGGGGTAGAGATTTGTCTCACTTAGCTGGGACTTGAGCTGGCTTTCTGCAGAGGGGTGAATGTCACCCAGAAAGGAAATACCCCAGGCACACTTAAAACCCATGTTTCTCTTCCTGCTGCTTCCTTACCTTGTCTTCTAAGCGCTCTCCATTTCATTCCCTCTCTTAGTCTGACCCCGAGGCACTGAATGATGATGAGACAATATTTGACCTAACCGCCAATGTTCATTTTGGAGGAATTAATTTGGGTTTCTATATTTGCTTAATACAAAGGTTACAGCTGCCTTGAAAAGTTGGTTTCCTTGCACAATATTTCTTAACTCGCATTAAATGCTAGAATGTCTAAACTCTTGAAACAGTCTGAGATCATGTGCATGCATTTCCCTGCTCTACATGACAGGAATGATGAAAAATTGATAGTTTTGAGCCTTTCCTCTAATTAATTTTTAATTGCTAGCTTGCTGGTAGCTATTAATATTCCAAATCTGTTTGTTTTCCCTAAAATGACCCACCTTTTGGGGACATTTTGGTGCTTAGTTAATAAATACTGACAGCACCATCCTGCCAACGCTGCATGAATAAAACTCCTGAAGGGACAAAACAAAACACAACTTTTCAAACACCATATCTGCAAGATGTGGAATGGAGACTGACTGAAATGTGTGCCCCAGGGATCTCTCCATCGGCAAGGTCTGCCGATACCCAGCGCCTGGCCTACCCTTCACTTAGTTTCCTAAAATGCCTCACCCTTGCTCACACTGATGCCACTCCTGTGATGGTTACAGTGCAGAGAACTCCTGTCTAGACAGGGCACCAACAGCTGGTCTGAGTTGGGTTTGATGACACATGTGGTTAAAACAATGTCAGCTGGTCAACATTAATGATCCCATCATTGCTACCATTAATTATTACCATTTACGCTGTGGTAGCAGCTAGAGGGCTCAGATTGTGAGCCCATGGTGCTAGGCCCTGTACAAACCTACCACAAGTGACTGGCCCTGCCCCAAGAGCTTCCAGACTAAAACACAAGATGTAATGTGTGGCTGGGACTGGGGTAATGTTGTATGTTCAGCACAGATAGCTGTGTGTGCAACTTGTGGCCAATTCACAGCAGCTGTCAAAGTAATCACAGATCATTACTGGCCATGGGGTTGTCATAGGAAGAGAGCCTGAGACATAAGCCCTTGTATCAGGGGCCTGGTATGAGGCAGGACCTGCTCACAGAATTTGGCAAGAACAGGGCTGATATTGCAGAAATACACATTCCTAAAGAAGTGCTAATTAGAGTGCTCATGCAAACACATCGTGATATCAAGGATCGTACAAAAACATTCCCCAATGATAACGGGCACACACTGACCCCTCCTAAAAGATCAGGTCAGGATGACTGTATAAAAGATGTTTTGATCAAACCAACATGTACAAGGTGATGGGTGATAACTAGCCACCTCAGGGGGCAGTAAGTATGTCAGAGGCAGCATGTAACTGACGTTCCTGACTTAACCTGTGACTGTATAGATCATTGTTGCAATCACTGCTATATATTTGCAGCAAATATTGTACAAGGGTTGTTGTGTAAGGTGTCTATGGAAAGGTTATGATTTCCTCTTTATGATTATGCTCTGTGTGTATCATTTTGTAGTTATGAATATTGGCTAAGTACTTGTATCTCAATGTGTTTTGATTCCAGGTAGCCTCAGTGAAGCATTTGCTCAGCTTCTTGAGAAGGGACTATTCTCAGGAAGCGCCCAATCAAGAAACACTTAACTGACAATGGACTTTGGGAGACGCCAATCCACATCTGAGCTTTCATAGAATATCAGGGTTGGAAGGGACCTCAGGAGGTTCTCGTCCAACCCCCTGCTCAAAGCAAGACCAATCCCCAACTAAATCATGTTTCCTGGGAACATTCAAACTAACATGTAAACTATTGCGTTGGCCTGTAAACAACTGAGTCATGCATGAACATGTGACTCCAAGCTTCGTCTTGTTGCTGTAATTTTCCACAGTAAGAACAAAGTGGGGTCCTTCCACCTGGAAGAGACTATAAAAAGCAGCTGCCTCACATCCATCTTGTCTTCAATCCTGCTTCTTACTTCTGGAGGAACCTTGCTACAAACGAAGCACTGAACAAAGGACTGAATGACCCGTCCCAGCTGTGGGTGTTCTCCAGAGACTTGATTTGAACCTGCAGCTTATTCCATTCCTACAAGTCTGAACCAAGAACTCTGTATGTCATTGATTCCATTTAACCAATTCTAGCTCTCATCTCTATCTTTTTTTCCTTTTATGAATAAACCTTTAGATTCTAAAGGATTGGCAACAGCATGATCTTGTGGGTAAGATCTGATTTGTATATTGACCTGGGTCTGGGGCTTGGGCCTTTGGGATCGAGAGAACTTCTTTTCTTTTACTGGGGTATTGGTTTTCATAACCATCTCTCCCCATAACGAGTGGCGCTGGTGATGATACTGGGAACTGGAGTGTCTAAGGGACTTGCTTGTGTGACTTGTGGTTAGCCAGTGGGGTAAAACCAAAGTCCTCTCTGTTTGGCTGGTTTGGTGTGCCTTAAAGGTGGAGAAACTCCAGCCTTGGGCTGTAACTGCCCTGCTCCTAAGCAATTTGTCCTGAATTGGTATTCTGAGGGGTCCCATCAAAGGCAGCATTGTTACAGTAACTTGTTAGTGTCCAGATATAAAGATGTGTCTCTGCCCAGCCGAGCGGGGGATGGAAAGTCCCGCCGTTCACTGAGCTGCGTCCATTGTCACAGGCATACATGTTAGTCTCCTTGTAGAGTCTGCCGGGGCTATTACCGTGCTCTGTCTGTACCTTAACAGATCTTGTGACCATTGGGCAGTTCGCTCGAGGTGGGGTGTGCTGTGCCGGCTGTCTGTGCAGAGCTGGGGCAGCTCACGGGGAGAACACCCACACGCAGCCAAACATCTAACCACAGGGGTTATTAGAGGGCACTTGACTAGACACATTATGGCAGAGATTAGTTATAAGGAGGGATTCGAAGGAGGTGAAGATGGTGGTTTTGCAGATTTTGGCTGTGTAACTCCACCATTGATAGCAACTGTAAGAAATTTCAGGAGGAAAAGTCTAGTTGCAGACCCCATAGGGTCTCTACCCAAATTTTTTTTCCAAATTTTAGATGACCCTGGAAAATGAGAAATTTAGACATTTGTCTCTTCTCCCCCCACCCCCTTCAGCTTTTTTTCCCCTTTCCCTCTGCCACACTTTTCAGTGGCAAAGTGGAAATAGGGAAATAAGTTGGGGAAAAGGGAGGGGAGAAAATATTAGAGGACAAATGAAAAACTAAAACAAAAAAATGAGAAATCAAAAACATCCCCAAACTGAAAACCTTTGAGAAACATTTAACAATTTTTCTTTTTCACAAGTCAATTTCCTCCAAAAGCACCTACCCTCCCCCAGCCCACACCATTTTGTGATCACCCCCAAATCAGCCCTGGGTTGTTCTTCAGTAAGGCAAGAGCTCATGGGAATTCTTCTAGCCGAAGAGAACACCAAATGGAGCCTGCAGAACTCAGTAATCAGACCCTTGGCTTTAGTCTCCTTGAGTACGTAGAGACTTGACATAACAGGAAGAGTGCACCGACAGGCCCCCGCCATGGAGACTCTGTGGAATGACTGGCTGAAAAGCTGGAAGAACACTTATGCAGCTAATTAAAACACAGAAAACAAAATTAACTGGGGCCAAATTCTGCTGTCAGATTCCTATCCACAGCTTCTAGTGCCTTCAGTGGGAGCTGTGTGAACACATCTATGGCAGAGTGCTCTATTATTATTATTAGTCACTGAAAGCCCAGGCTGTTCCAAGGGTGTAATTAGTAAAATCATGTGGGTAAACAAGCCGAAAACTTGGACCGTCACTGCCTGTGAATCCCAGTGATAGAATCATATTCTCATAGAGTATCAGGGTTTGAGGGGACCTCAGGAGGTCATCTAGTCCAACCCCCTGCTCAAAAGCAGGGCCTAATCCCCAACTAAATCATCCCAGCCAGGGCTTTATCAAGCCTGACCTTAAAAACCTCTAAGGATGGAGATTCCACCACCTCCCTAGGTAACGCATTCCAGTGCTTCACCACCCTCCCAGTGAATTTTTTTCCTAATATCCAACCTAGACCTCCCCCATTGCAACTTGAGACCATTACTCCTTGTTCTGTCCTCTGCCACCACTGAGAACAGTCTAGATCCATCCTCTTTGGAACCCCCCTTCAGGTAGTTGAAAGCAGCTATCAAATCCCCCCTCATTCTTCTCTTCTGCAGACTAAACAAGCCCAGTTCCCTCAGCCTCTCCTCATAAGTCATAGAATCATAGAATCATAGAATATCAGGGTTGGAAGGGACCCCAGAAGGTCATCTAGTCCAACCCCCTGCTCAAAGCAGGACCAAGTCCCAGTTAAATCATCCCAGCCAGGGCTTTGTCAAGCCTGACCTTAAAAACCTCTAAGGAAGGAGATTCTACCACCTCCCTAGGTAACGCATTCCAGTGTTTCACCACCCTCTTAGTGAAAAAGTTTTTCCTAATATCCAATCTAAACCTCCCCCATTGCAACTTGAGACCATTACTCCTCGTTCTGTCATCTGCTACCATTGAGAACAGTCTAGAGCCATCCTCTTTGGAACCCCCTTTCAGGTAGTTGAAAGCAGCTATCAAATCCCCCCTCATTCTTCTCTTCTGCAGACTAAACAATCCCAGCTCCCTCAGCCTCTCCTCATAAGTCATGTGCTCTAGACCCCTAATCATTTTTGTTGCCCTTCGCTGGACTCTCTCCAATTTATCCACATCCTTCTTGTAGTGTGGGGCCCAAAACTGGACACAGTACTCCAGATGAGGCCTCACCAGTGTCGAATAGAGGGGAACGATCACGTCCCTCGATCTGCTCGCTATGCCCCTACTTATACATCCCAAAATGCCATTGGCCTTCTTGGCAACAAGGGCACACTGCTGACTCATATCCAGCCTCTCGTCCACTGTCACCCCTAGGTCCTTTTCCGCAGAACTGCTGCCTAGCCATTCGGTCCCTAGTCTGTAGCGGTGCATTGGATTCTTCCATCCTAAGTGCAGGACCCTGCACTTATCCTTATTGAACCTCATCAGATTTCTTTTGGCCCAATCCTCCAATTTGTCTAGGTCCTTCTGTATCCTATCCCTCCCCTCCAGCGTATCTACCACTCCTCCCAGTTTAGTATCATCCGCAAATTTGCTCAGAGTGCAATCCACACCATCCTCCAGATCATTTATGAAGATATTGAACAAAACGGGCCCCAGGACTGACCCCTGGGGCACTCCACTTGACATGTGTTCCAGGAACACAAGTCATGTGTTCCAGGCCCCTAATCATTTTTGTTGCCCTCCACTGGACTCATTCCAATTTTTCTACATCTTTCTTGTAGTATGGGGCCCAAAACTGGACACAGTACTCCAGATGAGGCCTCACCAATGTTGAATAGAGGGGAACGATCACGTCCCTCGATCTGCTGGCAATGCCCCTACTTATACAGCCCAAAATGCCATTGGCCTTCTTGGCAACAGCGGCACACTGTTGACTCATATCCAGCTTCTTGTCCACTGTAACCCCTAGGTCCTTTTCTGCAGAACTGCTGCCGAGCCATTCGGTCCCTAGTCTGTAGCAGTGCATGGGATTCTTCCATCCTAAGTGCAGGACTCTGCACTTGTCTTTGTTGAACCTCATCAGATTTCTTTTGGCCCAATCCTCTAATTTGTCTAGGTCCCTCTGTATCCTATCCCTACCCTCCAGCGTACCTATCACTCCTCCCAGTTTAGTGTCATCTGCAAACTTGCTGAGGGTGCAATCCACACCATCCTCCAGATTAATGATGACTGGACCTGATACTAAACAAAAAGAGCTCCCAAACCCTGCATATGGCTGTCTCCATTGCTTCAAGGTCCAGACTTCAAAGCGATATTAAGGGTCTTTGTGTGTGCTGGTTGTATTGTTGTGTGGATGGCTGTGTTTATTTGTGTGGGGGTTGTGGTGTGCCAGGAGATATGTGGGTGGCAGTTGTCCAAGTAATCTACCATCTGTGCAGTCTCCCTCATAAATCCAATGGAATTATTTCATGCAAATTAGCTGGAGTGTAAGAGCAGCGATTGGTTTGGTCACCTCTGTCACAAGGACCAAGGACTCTTGACATGGAACCGATACATGCCTAATTATAGCTGTAAAACTCAGGCAGTGAACTCCCAATGCCAAAATGTCTGAGAATTGGACAGTAACCGATCACAAATGGCATGAATGATTCAACTTGATGATACTCTGAACTAAAAGAGCTCTCAGCCATGCTTGTAACTGTTCCCATCACATAACACTGGCTCTGATGTGTTACACAGAATGACATTCCTGGAATTGTATTCTATAGATTGTCACCACTGTGTAGAGGGCACGTAGAAGACCTATGTACCACATAAGCCCACTCAAATTCTTGGAACTCCCTCATTTTCCATTAGGGCGTTCAGCCACTGCCCTGCCCCTTGCCCTGCCCAGCTCCCAAGAAACCCTGAGATGCTACAGGTCAGTGCTTGCTGTGCATGGAGAGAACTGAGTCCTCATGTACAAGAAAACTGCCTTCCATTCAATGGAACTGCATTGGCGCCCTAATATGAGCCTTTATTTGGCCCTTTCATTAGTGGGAGGATCTGGCCTACTCTTCTAACATCAAAATAGAAAACCCTGTTTAAACCCCCCAGAGTGAAGTACATGGCTTCTGGCTACCCTGGCAATGCCAGTTCCTTTCAGAGTTTATTTGCACTGTGTGTCCCTAAAAAACAGAAACCACATAATGAACAGTTTGCCAGCACCTAGCTACAATGCCCCATTAAAACACATGCCAACAATACACTCTCCCATGGGCTTCAGAGTAGCAGCTGTGTGCAATACTCTACAGCAGGGAATTAGTCTTCCATCTGGAACAAACTACACTGCCCTGTCAAGAAACTGAAATGATCAATGTTAACATGTCTCATCACATGTTAGATCAAAGGGTGGCTTCTGGAAGTTTTTCTGGGGTCAGACTACAGCTGATCTGGCTGGTGTTCCACTCAACCTGTGTACTCAAGTCCTTATATAACACACACTAATAACATGCTTATCTCCCCAAAGTGCATGTCCCAGTTTTAGTTTCTAGTACTTCAAATAGGAAGCTATGAAACTCTTGTGACAATTACTGAGCAGAAGCTTGAGATTTGTCTTTTGGCAAAGGTTCAACACAAATTGTGAAACTATAGAAATGCCTGGGGCAACATTTGCACATAGTCTCTCTTTTAAAATGACCAGAGCTATGGGTTATGCTGGGACCACACTACTACTCTGCTCGAGTAAGCGGGGCCTTATTTAGATCATACTTGTCATTAACCCTTTGTGATAGTTGGGGGAAGTTCTATGGCCTATGTTATACAGGAGGTCAGACAAGATGATCAAAAAGGTCCCTGCTGGTCTTCAAATCTCTGAATACAGTATTTATACAGGAAAAGATGTATTCTTTCACATATCATGTGGTTCAGTATTTGACATCACTTTCCATATTATCTGTAATGTATTTCTTTCCTATTAGGAGCTGGGGGGGAGGGGGGAGAGAAATCAGGAAGCAATATATAGAGATATAGGGTTTAACAAGTCTTTAGACAGGTCTCATACAATCAGCACGATTTTAATTGCAAACCAAAGATAACAAAGACAGGTCCTCTGCAATACCTCCTTAGTAATAGCCTATTAAAAATAACCATTGCGCATCCCCAGACTTATTTTGGTCATGCCTAGAAAACACATGTTTTACTTAACATTTAAAAGACAGGACATTTATGACAAACTGTATTAGTCTCAAACTGCTTAAAATATAATTTCAGAGGCAGCATTTAACGTTGGTAGCATCACAAGTGACACTCTTTCATATCCTATTAGCTCCTTGACATCATCTACCCCACAAATGTTGACAATGTTAATTTACAGAAATTGCTCAATGACTTAAATTTAACAGTAAAAAATGATTTCAGTGGATATGACCAACATCTTTAAAGATTCCAAACACTCCAATGGATTAGTGAAACAGTACAAAAATAGTATAACCCAATGCCTCTTGTGTTGGTTTGGTAGATTTTGTGATGGGAATTCTGAAGGTTTAGTCCAATTTCCCCACATTGAATAGTGCAAATGGGCTAGATGCGTAGGTTAGGAATGGTCATACAATACTGTATTCTACACTACAGGGCTTTCCTGTGTTTAACCACCCAGGTGGACTAGCAGTAATCAAGGAGAAACGGGAGTTGATATGAATGATTAAAGACATTCTTACTTTAGAAGACTCTCTGCATTCTTTAACATCCCTGACATAAGTGGAGACATTCTGGTTTCTCTGGTTGGAAAAGTAGGATACCTGTGCTGTCAAGGAGTAGGGGCAAATTGCTGCTTTGAAAGATTTGTTTAGCATTGTCACTAGTTGTTTCTTTAATGAGAGACGAGTTTTTGAGTGGGGAGGAGTGTTGCTCTACAGATTACGGGCTGCATTTACTTAGGCCATGTCTATGTTCTTATGTTCAGAACAACAAGCTACATGTATTGCATGTAGGGATCACTTCATACACCACCAGAATACACCCCCTCAAAGACTATAACAGGGTTAAAAAAGAACTAGGTAAGTTCATGGAGGATCGGTCCATCAATGTCTATTAGCCAGGATGGGCAGGGATGGTGTCCCCAGCCTCTGTTTGCCAGAAGCTGGGAATGAGCGACAAGGGATGGATCACTTGATGATTCCCTGTTCTGTTCATTCCCTCTGGGGCACCTGGCATTGGCCACTGTCAGAAGACAGCACACTGGGCTAGATGGACTTTGGTCTGACCCAGTATGGCTGTTCTTATAGACACTGCCACTTACGCTGTCAAAACTTATGTCGTTCAGAACTGTGGAAACCTCTCCCCCCAAAGTTACATAAGTTTCCCAGGCATAAGTGCTCATGTACACAGCCCTATATTGGCCAGAAAGCTTCTCCTGCTGACATAGCTACATTGAGGTGGTTTTATTAGGTCCACAGGAGAGCTCTCTCCTGCCAGCACAGAGCAGCTATAGGAGCGATCTTACGGTGATGCAGTTGCGTCGGTACAACTGTGCCGCTGGAAGTTTGCTAGTTTAGACATCGTGTTAGAGTGAAATACAGCTCACCCTACCAACAGGTTGGGGGGGGGGGGAGTTAATCAAAGAAACACGTTATTTGAAAGGTTGGAGGTTAGTTCTTGTTCCCCCAGAGCTCCCCTTTGTCTGGATAGGTTTCTCCAAACTGCCTTCCTCATCTGTATCTGTTTCTTTAAACATTTGTTCTAATCTGAATTAAATATTTCCCCAAAAACATACCCACCAACCACAGCAAGAGGAAATACTTAAGTCTGTATTTAGATAGCTTTTCCCTAAGCCTTCTTTTTAAACTGCTTAATAGCAGCTGATCCTGTTCGACTGACGCCCGCTAACACTGTGACCGCGCAGGTGCTGTATTTATCAGCAGAGGCAGATTGTCTTATTCAACTGAGAGGTCACCTGCCCTGCAGAAGGAGCCTTGGAATCTATGCAGAAAGTGTAGCTTTGTTCTCTCCCAAGGGTGCCACAAGGACTCCTCTTCTTTTTGTGGATACAGACTAACACAGCTGCCACTCTGAAACCTCCCAAGGGAAGGTTCACTGTTTTTTTTTTTTTTTTTTTTAATAGCTATTTTATGTAGAAGCAGGCAGCTCATGTTAAAAGGACTGCAGCTATTTCTCTATGGAAACAGTGTGTAGAAATATCAGATTTCACAAGAAAACTGACCTTTGTTTTGGGTACATGGTTGGCCCTTAAAAACTGGCCAATTCTGTCTAAGGCTAATAGGTGTCAGAGTAACAGCCGTGTTAGTCTGTATTTGCAAAAAGAAAAGGAGTACTTGTGGCACCTTAGAGACTAACCAATTTATTTGAGCATAAGCTTTCGTGCATACAATGAAGTGAGCTGTAGCTCACAAAAGCTTAGGCTCATATAAATTGGTTAGTCTCTAAGGTGCCACAAGTACTCCTTTTCTTTTTGCTAATAGGTGTGTTTATCTCAGTGTGGGCGTGAGAAGGCCATGATGCTTGTTGATTTCCCTGCTCCAAGACTGGCCCTATCATGGCTATTCCCATCTACTTCGCTGTGCACACTGTACACAACAACTAGGAGACCCACCTCAAGCACTGCCTGATTCAAAGCATCGATGTATGAGGAAGAACTGGGTACATGAATCAATACTGAGTTACTGTGATTGTTTTAGAACACACAAAAAAAGGCTAATCAAATAATGGTAAATCCCAAGTTCAGGGAACATCATATCCCTTGTGAGGCCTGAGATACCCTCTTGTCAACACAGCCCATTCCATTCCATGGCATTCTTTGAAGTGATAACTATGAGTTTTGGCTCATGGCAATGAACAGTATTTACTCAAGAAGAGGTCCCCTTGACTTCAGTGGGTAAGTCCTACTCCTGGTGAGCAAAGGCAGAAGAGTGAGGCCTTTAGGTATCGTCAGCCACAGACAATCCCTAAGGGAACCTGAACAAACGCCAGAAGGGCTCCGAAAGATCAGGCCTGGTAATACGGGTGCACGTACCCACTGGCAGAATGATGTCCTTCCTCTTGGTTCTACAGCAATGACATGTTTAGGTTTTTAATGATTCTTCCCGCCCACGCCCCCATGACCCTCACCTATTTTCTATATTACTAAAGCCGGCCTCCCTCTGGCTGACAGCACAAGGGGATCTCTAGGCCAGGGGTTCTCAAACTGGGGGTTGGGACCCCTGAGGGGGTCACGAGGTTATTACATGGGGGGGTCGCGAGCTGTCAGCCTCCACCCCAAACTGCGCTTTACCTCCAGCATTTATAATGGTGATAAATATATAAAAAAGTGTTTTTAATGTATAAAGGGGGTCGCACTCAGAGGCTTGCTGTGTGAAAGGGGTCACCAGTACAAAAGTCTGAGAACCCCTGCTCCAGGCTGTGCCTAGAGATGTTAGCTGTCAGAGCTGCAGGTGGGATGTGGCTCTTTCTAAGTGGACTGAAAACCCTTTGGGGGACGGTCTCTAGTTCTAGAAAGGTTCTGCTTGCCAGCTGCCGTGTTACCAACAGCAGCGTTCACTGGAGAGCGATTGCAATAATAGTGTCAACTCTAAATTCAAACATGACAATACTGGCACCCCACCGACCCCACTACCACTCTCAGCAAGGCCAGGCCAGGCCGGCTGCGCTCCCCTTTACCAGACAAAGGAACATGGTCATTGCCTATTGCTCTGTTCTCCTGCTCACTGCACAGCTGACACTCTTGGGAGTGGCGTGGGAAGCCTGCTCTGGCTCCCAGTCCTCGCGGTAGGCTGTTTCTGAGGCAGGCAAAAGCTGTTGCTTTTCCATCATCCCCTGTGCAGAACTCTCACGCTGTCCAGGTCATCTTTCTAGAGCTCCCAGGGCAGCTTGTTCTTCCCTGGAGTGGCTCTAGGCAGGTGCAGGGAGAGGGGTAGAAGAAAGGAGCCAGGAGTTGAGTGGAGTGGGGTGGAGCATAGCAGGAGTACATACCATTTCCCCCTGCCGATCTGTCAGCATCCTACACTGAAGTTAACTCCGTTGCATAGTGTCCTGGACCCAGCATGGAGAAACATGCTCTGCGCACTTGGCCCTGCACCGCCACAGAATTCCCAAGATCTGCAGCTGTCCTATAGGATCTAGGTGCTTGGCACCTCGACTGCCTGCTTCTCCTGGGGCGGAAGATTTGGGAGAATTGCTGTAAGGAGATTTCGTTACTTCCCTTCTCACCTTGATCCACTTGCACTGGAGGCTCCCTCCCCAAAGGGAGACATTCTTTGTGTGACTAAATGTGCCATGGCAAAGAGAAGGAACAAGAAGGCTATGCTTTAAAAGCTTCCAGCTCTGGGCACAATTCTCCAGCCACTACACTAGTACTGGGCTTTGCCTTGATGGGAGCTTTACCAAATGAGCTGTGTGTAAACAGAGAATGAGCTAATGGGGAGAAAATATGAACAAAATGTTGAGTGCCCTTGGTGTGGGATATGAGAGAGCAGATCAGAAGATGGGGACAGTTTATGGTGTGACTGTTGTTGACTTTTTAAATAACATAATCACAGAGCCAAGTAGCCCTTTAAGATACAAATACCTGTATGAGATTTACAAAACATTTCAGCAACTATCATATTTGATCATTGTCAGGCATTCATAAACATGGGTCATTAGTGTAATTTCACATTGCAATTAATATGAAATATACAGTAGGTGAAATAAATGTGATAAGAGCGTAGCTGCAGTTTTGACTGGATGGCTTTTTCCTGTTCCTAACATTTATTGTGTTCTCTCAGGTATATTTGACACATTCTATCAGTAAACACACTTCTTACACATGACGTGTTGTAGCGGGGTGACAACTCACCAGCACAGCACCTCCTGGGAATAGCTCTCCAGCCTCCCAAGCGCCCTCTGCAGGCCGGTGTCTTGCCTGCCGCTGGCCCCCATGTCCCTTCTGGACCCTGGTACCTTGGGGTCCTGTCCCTTGGCAGTGCCTCCACACTCTGGGTCTCCCCTCCCAGGGGAACCCACAACCCTCTAAACCCACCTTGCGTCAGTGGCTACTGCCAGTCATCATCTAGCCCCTGCTCACTGGGGCAGAGTGCAGTCCGTAATGACCACTCATCATTTGCAAGGGGTTAGGACCAGCTGCCACTGCCTATTCCCAGGCTGCCCCTCTGCAGCCCCAGTACCTTTCTGGGCCTTTACCAAGGCCTGCAGCCTGGGGGTTTACCAGGCTGGAGCTCCCTTTGCCCAGCCCGGCCTGGCCCGCTCTGCTCTGCTCTGCTCTGCTCTGTTCTGTTCTGTTCTGTTCTGTTCTGTTCTGTTCTGTTCTTGGTACCTTGCTCCCAGGCAGCTAGCCCTCCCAACTCCAGGGCTAGAGAGAGACTCTTCCAGCTCCTGGCCCCTAGCCCTCTTATAAGGGCCAGCTGGGCCCTACTTAAGCTGGGCAAAGCTGTGGCTGCTTCCCCAACCAGCCTAGCTTGGCTGCTTTTAACCCCTTTTCCCCAGCTGCAGCCCTCTTTCGGGCTGCTTTAACCCCTTCAGGGCCAGAGGAGGGTGACCACCCTGCTACACGTGTTTGTGAAATAAAATTGAGATATGATTGTAAAACAACATCCCTAGACCCTGTGTCACCCATTCTCTGCTGGGTTCATGCTCCTCGTATTTCAATTCCTCATGGCCACAGAGGCCTTTTGATAAGGATGAAATTTCCTACTGGGACGAAGTGCTGGACTGCACCCTATTTCACCTCTTCCCAGGGGGTTTGCGCACACACTGTGTTACTTCTTTTCAGCAGAGGTGTTCTAATGTGGCATATACAATATAGCAGAGATAGAAACACCAGGAAGATATGTATTGACACAAGTACACTGTCCACAGTAAAAGATATTGAAATGTGATAATTATCTTTAGATACAAATATTTCTTTTTCAATTACTGTAAATATTACTTGGCACTTCCCAACTATTCCAGTACTGGATCTTTCTGATAAATGGATTGTGGCATTATCTACTCCTACTTCTCCAGTCCTATAAACCTGAAAGCCTGGCACACATTGAATTACATGAGCTCTCGCAGTAAAGTGGGCATTGGATCTTTGCTAGGCTAGGTCCGTACGTGGGGGAATGTGTCCAAGTGGGATCCTATCGCTCTCTAACCGGAAAGCTGGAACGCCACCCTGAAGAATCACACTGTGTCAGTGTTCAGGTATCACACCACCTGCCCTGTCACTGTCCGTCACCAGGGCAATGCAAAGAATATTGGGTTAGGAGTTGGATTAGACACTATTGAAGCCGGGGGGCTGTAACAGCTGCCTTTCATTCAGAGCAAGTGCCAAGAAGCCATTAATATCCTCTATGTAACCAGGCAGCTGACTCAATAGGAGCCACCCCCGCCCCCTCAAACCCAGGTACATGGCAAGGACTGAGTAAAGCTGAACCATGTGACCCCTGTAGATAAGGCATTGACTGGTGCTGTGTGTCTCTAGGTGTGAGAAAAGGAGCAAAAAGCCCAGAGATGCTGAGAGAAGGCAGCAAAGAAAGCACCAGACAACCGCAGAAGCACTGACAGCAAAGCCCTGAGAAAGAGCTTGGGGAGAGAGAGAATAATTCCTTGGGAACTAGAACATCTTTAAAAAAGAAAAGCAACCTAGAGTTAAAAATTGTCGCTGATGCAGAATTCACCATGGTTAACACTCTTCTTTCTTTGCTTCTCCTTCCATGCACACTCATGGGGAGTGGATATTGGGTGTCTGTCTGCCTTCAATGTAATGGTGATTCGGCCTGGACATCTGGGAAATCTAGCCTGGAGATTTGACTGTCTGATGTCTTCTGGTTTCAGCTGGACTGGAACACCCACAAAGACAACCTGCTGCCTTCTGTGTGGGACCGTGACCAGGCCCGGCTCAGCCCTGGTCAAAGCCTTGAAGAATTTTTAAAGACGAAAACGAGCGAACCTCAAAGGTTCAAGTCTGGCTGAACCTTCTGTTGTTGTTCTCTCTTAAATGCTTCTCTCGTGTCTGCTGTGCTGTATAGCAGCCGATCAGCATGCCTACAGCCAATCAGCAAGCCACGCAGGGAATCTCCTTCTTCTGGAGCCAACATAAAACTTCACCTTCCCGTGAAAAATGTGCAGGCAGCACAAACAGGGTCAATCAGGTCTATAAATAGCCCTAATTAGACACTTGTCATAGTTCTACACCCTCTCGGGGCATGACAGGGGCGTCATCTCACCCTGGTTCTGGTCACCCGCAGGGGGCACTCTGTAGAGTGGGTCAGGGTTGGACTCTATCTATTATTAGCTGAGGTCCACAAGAACAAATAGACGAGCAAGGAGCAAGGAAATAACACAGTCCGTCAGTCCCAGGCAAGCTGCCAGCCTCTCTTGCCTCAGAGGGACCCTGGCCAAGCCTGAGTCCAGCTCGTGTCTGCTGGTCAGCCGTCAGAAGGAAGACAGTTCATCCTGCCATCACTTCAGGGGGCTGGTGCCTTCCAGAGGCAGGGGAGCAGACTCTGCCTCTCCCTAGGAGCTGGGGAAATCCGCAGTCCACTCTCCTCCCAGAGCTGCCCACTCCGGAACTGACCTTTCCTTTTGAAAGTGTCCACTGTGCCTGCTGCAATTTGCAGGTGCAGTGGGTGGGGCTGCTTTAGCCCAGAGCAGTCCCTTAACTCTTTATGCTACAGGATTTGCACCCCACCCCAACAACTGACATCGGGTTCCCCTAACCATTGTCTAGAGCACTTCAGAGCCCAGCCTGAGACAATGCTCCAAGGTAAGGGCATGTCCCAGTTCTTTATGGGTTGCTATCTATCATAGAGTCATAGAATATCAGGGTTGGAAGGGACCTCAGGAGGTCATCTAGTCCAACCCCCTGCTCAAAGCAGGACCAATCCCCAACTAAATAATCCCACCCAGGGCTTTGTCAAGCCTGACCTTAAAAACCTCTCAGGGTGGAGATTTCACCACCTCCCTAGCGTAACGCATTCCAGTGCTTCACCACCCTACTAGTGAAATAGTGTTTCCTAATATCCAACCTAGACCTCCGCCACTGTAGCTTGAGACCATTTCTCCTTGTTCTGTCATCTGGTGTTAGGATATTTTTTTGCCTCTGTCTTCACTAACAAGGACAGCTCCCAGACTGCTGCGCTGGGCATCGCAACATGGGGAGTAGATGGCCAGCCCTCTGTGGAGAAAGAGGTGGTTAGGGACTATTTAGAAAAGCTGGACGTGCACAAGTCTATGGGGCCGGACGAGTTGCATCCGAGAGTGCTAAAGGAATTGGCGGATGTGATTGCAGAGCCATTCGCCATTATCTTTGAAAACTCGTGGCGAACGGGGGAAGTCCCAGATGACTGGAAAAAGGCTAATGTAGTGCCAATCTTTAAAAAAGGGAAGAAGGAGGATCCTGGGAACTACAGGCCAGTCAGCCGCACCTCAGTCCCCGGAAAAATCATGGAGCAGGTCCTCAAGGAATCAATCCTGAAGCACTTACACGAGAGGAAAGTGATCAGGAACAGTCAGCATGGATTCACCAAGGGTAGGTCATGCCTGACTAATCTAATAGCCTTCTATGATGAGATTACTGATTCTGTGGATGAAGGGAAAGCAGTGGATGTATTGTTTCTTGACTTTAGCAAAGCTTTTGACACGGTCTCCCACAGTATTCTTGTCAGCAAGTTAAAGAAGTATGGGCTGGATGAATGCACTATAAGGTGGGTAGAAAGTTGGCTAGATTGTCGGGCTCAACGGGTAGTGATCAATGGCTCCATGTCTAGTTGGCAGCCGGTGTCAAGTGGAGTGCCCCAGGGGTCGGTCCTGGAGCCGGTTTTGTTTAATATCTTCATAAATGATCTGGAGGATGGTGTGGATTGCACTCTCAGCAAATTTGCGGATGATACTAAACTGGGAGGAGTGGTAGATACGCTGGAGGGCAGGGATAGGATACAGAGGGACCTAGACAAATTGGAGGATTGGGCCAAAAGAAACCTGATGCGGTTCAATAAGGATAAGTGCAGGGTCCTGCACTTAGGACGGAAGAACCCAATGCACAGCTACAGACTAGGGACCGAATGGCTAGGCAGCAGTTCTGCGGAAAAGGACCTAGGGGTGACAGTGGATGAGAAGCTGGATATGAGTCAGCAGTGTGCCCTTGTTGCCAAGAAGGCCAATGGCATTTTGGGATGTATAAGTAGGGGCATAGCGAGCAGATCGAGGGACGTGATCGTTCCCCTCTATTCGACATTGGTGAGGCCTCATCTGGAGTACTGTGTCCAGTTTTGGGCCCCACACTACAAGAAGGACGTGGATAAATTGGAGAGAGTCCAGTGAAGGGCAACAAAAATGATTAGGGGTCTGGAACACATGACTTATGAGGAGAGGCTGAGGGAACTGGGATTGTTTAGTCTGCGGAAGAGAAGAATGAGGGGGGATTTGATAGCTGCTTTCAACTACCTGAGAGGTGGTTCCAGAGAGGATGGTTCTAGACTATTCTCAGTGGTAGAAGAGGATAGGACAAGGAGTAATGGTCTCAAGTTGCAGTGGGGGAGGTTTAGGTTGGATATTAGGAAAAACTTTTTCACTAAGAGGGTGGTGAAACACTGGAATGCGTTACCTAGGGAGGTGGTAGAATCTCCTTCCTTGGAAGTTTTTAAGGTCAGGCTTGACAAAGCCTTGGCTGGGATGATTTGATTGGGGATTGGTCCTGCTTTGAGCAGGGGGTTGGACTAGATGACCTCCTGAGGTCCCTTCCAACCCTGAGATTCTATGATTCTATGATTCTATGATATAGATATTCAGGTCTGTCTGTAAAGGCCTATACTCTAAGAATGTAGGTGTATTCTTATCACTTGGCTAGTTCTAGAGGTATAAAAGAAAGAATCAAAATCACTGTCTGCCGGGGTAAGGGCCTTCTCTCACTGTGACAGTCTGAGGCCCTGTGCTTAGGCTAAGGCCTTTGGCTAAGCAGCAGAGGCAGCCCTAAGCTGAGAAGCGACCGGTCACCTCCTCACATTCCAACCTAGTCTCATTGAAATAAGGTGCTATTGAGCAGTTAGAAATACAATCCTGTCCTGATAATGCCTATCGCCTCCAGAGAAAGGGAAGGGCCTAGAAGATGTAAAAGAAAACTTAGTTTGATAGCATCCTGTCTGGCAAGAACTCACTTATCAATAGCTGGGATGTGAAATCCTCACTTCTGTATTGTTTTGTCATTATAGTTCCCACTTTGCTATTGTTTATTTGCATGGTCTCTGTCTGGTTCTGTGATCGTTTCTGTCTGATGTATAATTAATTTTGCTGGGTGTAAACTAATTAAGGTGGTGGGATATAATTGGTTACATAATCATGTTACAATATGTTAGGATTGGTTAGTTAAATTTCAGGAACATGATTGGTTAAGGTATAGCAAAGCGGAACTCAAGTTTTACTATATAGTCTGCAGTCAGTCAGGAAGTGGGCGGGTGGGGGAAATGGGAACAGGGAATGGGGGTGGGGAAATTGGAATCATGTTTGGTTAAGGGGGCGGAATGGGAGCAGGGACACACATAAGGCTCTGTGGTGTCAGAGCTGGGAAGGGGGACACTAAGGAAGGAAACTGGAATCATGCTTGCTGGAAGTTCACCCCAATAAACATCAAATTGTTTGCACCTTTGGACTTTGGGTATTGTTGCTCTCTGTTCATGCGAGAAGGACCAGGGAAGTAAGTGGGTGAAGGAATAAGCCCCCTAACATCTGGTACCACTGAGAACAAGCGAGCTCCATCCTCTTTGGATCCCCCCTTCGGGTACTAGAAGGCTGCTATCAAATCCCCCCTCACTTTTCTCTTCTGCAGACTAAATAATCCCAATTCCCTCAGCCCCTCCCCATAAGTCATTTGCCCCAGCCCTCTAATCATTTTTGCTGCCCTCTGTTAGGATATAGATATTCAGGCCTGTCTGTAAAGGCCTGTACTTTAAGAATTTAGGTGTATTCTTATCACTTGGCTAGTTCTAGAGGTATAAAAGAAAGAATCAAAATCACTGTCTGCTGGTGTAAGGGCCTTCTCTCACTGTGACAGTCTGAGGCCCTGTGCTTAGGCTAAGGCCTTTGGCTAAGCAACAGAGGCAGCCGACCGGTCACATCCTCACATTCCAAACTAGTCACATTGAAATCAGGTGCTATTGGGCTGTTAGGAACACAATCCTGTCCTGATAGTGCCTATCACCTCCAGAGAAAGGGAAGTGCCTAGAAGATGTAAAAGGAAACTTAGTTTGATAGCAACCTGTCTGGCAAGAACTCACTTATCACTAGCTAGGATGTGAAATCCTCACTTCTGTATTGTTTTGTCATTATAGTTCCCACTTTGCTGTTGTTTATTTGTATGGTCTCTGTCTGGTTCTGTGATTGTTCCTGTCTGCTGTATAATTAATTTTGCTGTGTGTAAACTAATTAAGGTGGTGGGATATAATTGGTTACATAATCATGTTACAATATGTTAGGATTGGTTAGTTAAATTTCAGGAACATGATTGGTTAAGGTATAGCAAAGCAGAACTCAAGTTTTACTATATAGTCTGCAGTCAATCAGGAAGTAGGGGGGTGGGGGTGGGCATGCGGGTGGGGGAAATGGGAACAGGGAGTGGGGGTAAGGAAATTGGAATCATGTTTTGCTAAAGGGGGAAATGGGAACAGGGAATGTGGGTAAGGAAATTGGAATCATGTTTGGCTAAGGGCAGGAATGGGAACAAGGACACAGGTGTAAGGTTCTGTGGTGTCAGAGCTGGGAAGGAGGACACTAAGGAAGGAAACTGGAATCATGCTTGCTGGAAGTTCACCCCAATGAACATCGAATTGTTTGCACCTTTGGACTTCGGGTATTGTTGCTCTCTGTTCATGCGAGAAGGACCAGGGAAGTAGTAAGCCACCTAACACCCTCCGCTGGAGACTCTCCAATTTGTCAACATCCCTTCTGTAGTGGAGGGCCCAAAACTGGACACAATACTCCAGATGTGTCCTTACCAGTGCCTAATAGAGGGGGATAATCACTTCCCTTGATCTGCTGGCAATGCGCCGATTAATGCAGCCTAATATGCCGTTAGCCTTCTTGGCAACAAGGGCACACTGCTGACTCATCCAGCTTCTCATCCGCTGTAATCCCCGGGTCCTTTTCTGCAGAACAGCTGCTTAGTCTGTCCCCAGCCTGTAGCGGTGCCTGGGATTCTTCCGTCCTAAGTGCAGGACTCTGCACTTGCTCTTGTTGAACCTCATCAGATTTCTTTTGGCCCAATCCTCCAATTTGTCTAGGGCCCTCTGTATCCTATCCCTACCCTCCAGCATATCTACCACTCCTTCCAGTTTAGTGCCATCTGCTAACTTGCTAGGGTGCAATCCATCCCATCATCCAGATCATTAATGAACATATTGAACTAAACCGGCCCCAGGACTGACCCCTGGGGCACTCCGCTTGATACCTGCTGCCAGCTAGACATGGAGCCATTGATCACTACCCGTTGAGCCTGACAATCTAGCCAGCTTTCTATCCACCTTATAGTCCACTCAGCCAATCCATACTTTTTTAACTTGCTGGAAAGAATACTGTGGGAGACTATATCAAAAGCTTTGCTAAAGTCAAGATATACCACGTCCACTGCTTTCCCCATATCCACAGAGCCAGTTATCTCATCACAGAAGGCAATCAGGTTGGTCAGGCATGACTTACCCTTGGTGAATCCATGTTGACTGTTCCTGATCACCTTCCTCTCCTCCAAGTGCTTTAAAATATTTTCCTGGAGGACCTGCTCCATGATTTTTCCAGGGACTGAGATGAGGCTGACCGATCTGTAGTTCCCTGGGTTCTCCTTCTTCCCTTTTTTAAAGATGGGCACTATATTTGCCTTTTTCCAATCACCTGGGAACCTCCAATCACCACGAATGTAAACAAACTTATTTGTCTTAGCGATTGGCTGAACAAGAAGTAGGACTGAGTGAACTTGTAGGCTCTGAAGTTTTACATTGTTTTGTTTTTGAGTGCAGTTAATTTAACCAAAATAATCTACATTTGTAAGCTGCACTTTCACGACAAAGAGATTGCACTACAGTACTTGTATGAGGTGAACTGAAAAAACCTTTCTTTTGTTTATCATTTTTACAGGGCAATAATGTACACTTTGAGTTCAATTGCAACACAGAATAGGATACATGAAAACATAGAAAAAACATTGAAAATATTTAATAAATTTTAATTGGTATTCTATTGTTTATCAGTGTGAATAAAACTGCGATTAATCATGATTAACTTTTTAAATCACGATTTGTTTTTTTGAGTTAATCACGTGACTTAACTGAGATTCTACATTTCCACCTGCAGGAGGTGCTAGCAATCTCCAAGAGCTTGTTCTCAATAAAACATTGAACCCTCTAGCCTGGAGTTCGTTAAAAACAACTCATACTGCTTCAGTCACCATGGCTTCTGTGAAAGTGTGCTATCGAGTCCAGCCACAAGCCAAAAGTGTCTACAAATCTCCAAAGCTGGGGCAGGGATCTCCTTGTTCAGGTAGGGGGGTATCCAGTAGGAAATGCCCTCCTTTTCTTCACAGACTGAGAAGAAAAGTGTTTGAGCAGTGCAAGCAGCCGGTGGAGCAGTGTCTGTGATGCCAGACACCAATGTAGAGCTGCTGGTGGACCCAGAGTTTACCCAAGCACACCATATCCCCCAGCACAAAGACTTCCCCGAGACAGTGGGGTCCACAGTCAGGTCACTCCTTTCACAGGGATCACTCACCCACCAGACACATCCCTTGGAGGGTACTACTCTTTTGAGTCCTCCAACAAAATTTCCAGTTTGGGCTAATTTGTGCATCACATTCACCAGTTGTTCCTTGGCATCCCCTGATTAGTCACCCATGACCCGTGCATCTGGCCAGACACAATATACTCCCTGATACTCCCTGTCTTGCAGACAATCCTGTTTCCCGAAAGGTGACCTGGGACCAGCAACATGGTTTCCCTGGTCCTTGGGACTACTGATAGCAGTCCAACTTCCTCCATCCACTCCCCAATGACCTGTTTGCAACCCACATCTGCCAGACCCTCAATGATGTGTGCACTCAACCTGATGCTGAGTTCCGTCTACAGCATGGCCTCCTCTATTGCAGGGATAATATTTATGTTCCAGAGAGATGACCTAGGCTTCAGATATTGAAACTATGCCACAATTTGTCACTGGTGGTCCCTTTTGGCCAGTTTAAGGCCTGGAATTTGGTCTGAAGGAGCTTCTGGTGGCCAGGCCTATGAGCTTGCAACAAGAATTACATAAGGTCTTGCAACCTCTCCACCTGTGCCAAGAACCCATGATCAAGACCTCTAGGTCTCCTCCAGCCTCTCCCCATGCCTCTGAAGCCTTGGTCTACTATGTCAACAGACTTCACTGTTGAATTGCCATGCTCCAAGGGACACTTGATAAGCCTGATTGTTATTTAACAAAGGTGGCACACCTCCTGTGCTGTACTTTTCCTGCGTACGGAAGATGGCTTGGATCCTCCTGGAAAATGTCTCCCAATACCATGGGTTACTGACAGCCATTGTATCAGACCAGAGTACCCAGTTCATCTCCTGATTCTGACAGGAATTTCTCAGACTCCTTGGCATTGAGTCCCTCACCTTGTCTGCTTACCACCCGCAGACTGATGGGAAAACACAGAGAACCCATCACGTCTGGGAGCAGTATCTTTGCTGCTTTCTGAGCTACCAAGAGGACAACTGGCCCCTGCTGCTGTGCTACACTGAGTTTGCATATAACAATGCAATCCAGGCCTCGACCCAGCATAGCCTATTCTTTGCAAACTATGGTTTTCAGCCGCGCTTCCACCCAGACTTTCCTGGGAGCTCTCTAGCACCAGCCGCTGTGGAATTATCCTCCCACCGACACCACGTGCACCAGGAGCTCACGGAACACTTGCAGTCTGCCAGAGAAGCTTATAAGCCCCAAATGGACCCAGGCTGCCCCCAAGCAGCCAATCAGGGACAAGGTTTGGCTCTCTGCCCAGAACCTTACATTGAGCTGTCCATCCATGCAACTCAACTACCAGTACCTGGGCCCCTTCAAGATTATAGAAAAAGTGAAAGCATGGTCTTCAGGTTACAGCTGCCCAGTCAATGAAGATCCACCCCATCTTTCACATCTCACTTTTAAAGCCCTACACTGAGAACAACCCATGCCACTCCCACCCACCACCACCACCAATCACAGTCCTTGCCTCTTGTTCCACCAACTCCTTGCCTCTTGGTGAGTTAGGGAAAGGGGATGGATCACTTGATGATTACATGTTCTGTTCGTTCCCTCTGGAGCACATGGCATTGGCCACTGTCGGAAGACATGATACTGGGCTAGATGGACCATTGGTCTGACCCAGCATAGCCATGCTTATGTTATAGTAACTGGTGGACTGGGAAAACTATGGACAGATGAGAAGTCTTGGAAACACCCATGCCTCGGACCTATTATGAGAGATCCACCAGACGTACCCCCAAAAAACAGGCCTTGAGGCCCGTAGGAGGTGCCTTCATGTCAGGGAAAGAGGGAGCAGTACTGTCAGGAGGCAGGGCCTGGTGCAGAACCAGTCTCTGGGCAACCTAATGAGTGCAGCTTGCCTGTAGTCGGCTGCCTGGTCAGCTATGCCACTTGACTGGTTGGAAGAGTCAGCAGGTCAACTCATTGGCCTAGCAGTAGCAGTTCAGTGGCTCCTTAAAGCATTTGCCCAGAGCATTTGCTCCTGTGCCTGCTCATTCCCAGCCTTGCCTTATGCCAGGGAACCTGATTCTTTAGCTCCAATTCTGGACCTTTGACTTTGGCTCTGATCCTTGGTTTTGGCGTCTGATTCTGATTCCTACCTTGGGCTCCGATTCCTGGTGACCGAATCCTGCTCTAACCAATAGTCTTGATTCCTGTTCTAGCCACCATGCATGGACTGTCCAAGTCCCAGAATTCAGGTTTTTCAGGGAGCCTGGGGAGCGGGTCAGCAGAGGAATCTAGTCACCCAGGAAGCCGGGCAGCTTGGGGGGCCAGCTGTATGCTGAGCTCAGGGAGCTAGCTAGCCAGGGAGACCTGTGAACCCAGCAACCCATCAGGCAGGTAGTTGGGAAGCCGGTCAGCCTGGGAGCCCAGCGGCTGAGTGGTGCACAGGCTGGCAGGAAACCACGCAGACTGGCCGGCTGCTTAGTTCCACTGATAACCGTGAGGGAATCAACATGTTCCCACAGAACATTTCTGTTCCATCGAACCAGCATTTCCTGAGGGAAGATTGTTCTGTCAGAACATTTTCAACCAGCTCTAGTAATAAGAACAGCCTTTTCAGAAAAGCAGATTGATCTCCAGGCCTGGTCGATGGAACAATTCCTCTAAGGCTGGGCACTGGGCTTTGGCTGACATTTGGCTGTTAGAATTCAACAGTGAAACAGGACAACATAAGCTCTTCATCCACCTTCATCAGCCTCTGTATTCAATGGAGCCATGGTGGTTGCAAATCTCCATGGGCAATATGGCTTGAGTTATTCACCCACAGCTCTGAGCTGTGCCAGTACACAGCTACATTAATGAGCTGAGATTTCTGTGGGAACATTGATCCCTGACCCTCATCTCACAAATCCTAGGGCTGTAACAGGTCCATAAAACACCACAACAAGCCTGACCTGATCTCCGGATTGCTGGTGAATTTCTGTGGGGCAGGACTCTCTGTGACTTTCCTGGGCTCAGAGGTTTGTTCAGGGATATCAAGTAACTTCACAAAGAACTTTCCAGAAGACTAATAACTGAGTGTTTCCCTTTGGTGAGGCTAAACTATGCTAGAGCCCTTTCTAACATCTATATGAAAAATGGGTCTCTCCGATTTAATAACTTGAGCCAGTAAATTAGTGGACTTATTGCCAAATGTAGAAATGTCTATTTTATTGACAATAATGCCCATGAGACCTGGGTATTTGACCAAAGATCTGCAGTAATTGCTAGCTTGCTGTATTAAGCTGCCCCAGAACCTTTGGGGAGTTAGGCTATTAAGATTGCTTGGGTAGCAACTTCCCTGCCTCCTCAAGGGAGTGATATTTGTTGTCAAATCCTCTCTTTTGCACACACTGCAAATAAAAGGATCACCCTCCTCAAATTAACCTTAAACAAGGGAGGCATTCTTAATACTGTCATTAAATATTCTTTGCGAAAATAAATCTTAGTGCATTTAAGATAATCAACTGAGAGAAGAAATGCATTCAGAAGGGAATCTTATCTCATCCAAATTAAGGAAAGCTGAACAGAACACAAATACCTTCAGGTCCAATCATAGGTACTGGAATTGGGGGTGCTGGCTTGAACTGGTTTCCATTACAATATATACAGATATATTACAGTTTGGCTCAACAGCTCTAAGCACCCCCTCATAAAAAAATGTTCCAGCACCCCTGGGTCCAATACAACAAATGTAGAGATACCTCTTCTCACTGCTTTGCAGTGCTGTATTCCAACCCCCGCCCCACCACGCACCCTGCTTCACAGTGCCACATGCCAGCCCTGTCTCATTCTACCCCCTCCTCTGGACCTTGCCTTGCAGTGCTGCACTCTAACCCTCCTCCACCACCCTCCGGACACTGCTAGTGGAAGGAGGAGGCAGGGAGTATGAGGATCTGTTAGAGATAAACAGCCAAAGTTTCCCTGGAGTGCAAACAATAGAACAAATTTATGTTGGGGCTCAGATTTGCCAAATTCTGTGTCTAACAATTGAACCCAAATCCAGCCTCTTGGACTACCAAGGTCAAAATAATCCAGCTATGTACATCCACAGGAATAGCAAGAATGCTGTGTTTCCCCACAAATAGCTATCCACCCCTCATAGTCTCCACATGCCCCAGAACAGCTGAGTTCCCAATTCTGCATGGTTTCTGCTCTTAGTTACACCATGCAGAACATCAATTTACTCCAGATATTTTCAGGTCTGTGTTCCCCTGTCACTCACTGGTATCCTCACATTTTAGCTTCCACAGTTCTTTGCATTGTGTCTGTGCCCCACTGCCCTAGGCTAGGTGGAATCAGAACTTCCCAGGAGAGGGTGGCATGCAATGGAACTGGCATTGTAAAACAGAACTTGGCATTCAAAAACAAATAATATGAAAGGCAGGAAGTGTATGGGGAAATACAAATGCATGTCTTTAAAATGAAAACAGCTCAGCTGCAGAAAGATGGGGCAGACCCAGGTAAAGCAATGCAAAAAAAATATGACTCTTGTGACTGACTAATTTTGGAAATAAATTTTCATATTTGCATAACTTGAAATGGTAAAAATAATTAACCATTGTACCAATTTACTGATAGTCATGGTGGATTCTCCATCACTGACAATTTCTAAGTCAAGATTGGATGTTTTTCTAAAAGCTCTGCTCTAAGAATTATTTTGGCGCAGTTCTCTGTCCTGTGTTATCCAGGAGGTCAGACTAGAGGATGACAATGATCCCTTCTGGCCTTGGAATCCAGAATCTATGAAATCTATGAATACGAAAAGACCCTTGTATACTGGCACTTGCAGTTCCTCATCACCACTACACAGCCACGGATGCTCATAACCAGGGTGTTAAGGGGCACTCACTTCTTGAGCACCTCCGAGTGGCAGGGTGCAGTACCCACACTCCTTTTCTCGCACTGGGGGCCCCCTGGAAGCTGCTGGCCGATCTTAGCAAGTCTTCAGTGGCTTGGTCCAATGACCAAGTCACAAACTCCAAATGAACCCCTTCTGGGGTATTAAAGAGTCCAACAAACACACCGTCCATTTCGGGCTTCTGCCTCAGCTCTTGTCCCTTTAAATTCAGCCATTTGTTTAGGCTCTCAAATAAGCTCTGTCCCCTTCTTGGGGTTTAGGGTTAGGGTTTATGCCACTTTATGTGAGACCAGGAGGGGAAACCAGCAGACCCACTGCCCTGGGTTCCGACCCAATCATAGAATCATAGAATATCAGGGTTGGAAGGGACCTCAGGAGGTCATCTAGTCCAACCCCCTGCTCAAAGCAGGACCGATCCCCAATTAAATCATCCCAGCCAGGGCTTTGTCAAGCCTGACCTTAAAAATATCTAAGGAAGGAGATTCCACCACCTCCCTAGGTAACGCATTCCAGCGTTTCACCACCCTCCCAGTGAAAAAGTTTTTCCTAATATCCAGCCTAAACCTCCCCCACTGCAACTTGAGACCACTACTCCTTGTTCTGTCATCTGCCAACACTGAGAACAGTCTAGATCCATCCTCTTTGGAACCCCCTTTCAGGTAGATGAAAGCAGCTATCAAATCCCCCTCATTCTTCTCTTCCGCAGACTAAACAATCCCAGTTCCCTCAGCCTCTCCTCATAAGTCATGTGTTCCAGACCCCTAATCATTTTTGTTGCCCTCCGCTGGACACTTTCCAATTTTTCCACATCCTTCTTGTAGTGTGGGGCCCAAAACTGGACACAGTACTCCAGATGAGGCCTCACCAATGTTGAATAGAGGGGAACGATCACGTCCCTCGATCTGCTGGCAATGCCCCTACTTATACATCCCAAAATGCCACTGGCCTTCTTGGCAACAAGGGCACACTGTTGACTCATATCCAGCTTCTCGTCCACTGTAACCCCTAGGTCCTTTTCTGCCGAACTGCTGCCGAGCCATTCGGTCCCTAGTCTGTAGCGCTGCATGGGATTCTTCCATCCTAAGAGCAGGACTCTGCACTTGTCCTTGTTGAACCTCATCAGATTTCTTTTGGCCCAATCCTCTAATTTGTCTAGGTCCCTCTGTATCCTATCCCTACCCTCCAGTGTATCTACCTCTCCTCCCAGTTTAGTGTCATCTGCAAACTTGCTGAGGGTGCAATCCACACCATCCTCCAGATCATTTATGAAGATATTGAACAAAACCAGCCCCAGGACCGACCCTTGGGGCACTCCACTTGATACTGGCTGCCAACTAGACATGGAGCCATTGATCACTACCCGTTGAGCCCGACAATCTAGCCTGCTTTCTATCCACCTTATAGTCCATTCATCCAGCCCATACTTCTTTAACTTGCTGGCAAGAATACTGTGGGAGACCGTGTCAAAAGCTTTGCTAAACTCAAGGAACAACACGTCCACCGCTTTCCCCTCATTCACAGAGCCAGTTATCTGGTCAAGTACATTTGTTGTTTCTTCCCTGAGCCTTTTCCTCCTGGGCCCTTGAGCTTTGCCCTCACCTCAGGGTGAAGGTTCCTAGATCCTCTCACCTCTGCAAACCCAGCTAAGCAAACGCAGCCAGAACCAAACTCGGGCTGTCCCTCAAGTCCCTTTGGCCAGAGAGGAGCTCCCTGCTCTGCTGTGCCATGCCCCACCCCACTCTCTCCCTTCCCTACCCCGCCCCACATTTCCCTGCTCCAGTCCACACTTCCCTGCCCCACTTCATCCCTCCGTACCCTCCCCCTCCCTGCTGCCCCACTCTGCCCCTTCCTTCCCCCACCCTCCCTTTCCACCCCTCCTTCCCCTCCCCTCCCTGCTCTGCCCCTGCCCCATCCCACTCCTCTGCCACTTCCAGTCCTGCCCCTACTTTCCGTGCCTCTCCCTTCCCACCCCTCCCTTCCTGCCCCACTCCACCCTTTCCTGCCCCACCCGCCTCTCCCTGCCCTTCCCATCCCCTCCCCGCCATGCCCCACCCCACTCTCTCCCTTCCCTGCCCCGCCCCACACTTCCCTGCCCTCCCCCACGCTTCCCTGCTCCACTTCACCCTCTGTACCCTGCCCCTCCCTGCCACCCCACTCTGCCCCTTTCTGACCTGACCCTCCCTTCCCACCCCTCCTTCCCTGCCCCACGCCACCCTGTCCTGCCCCACCCCGCCTCTCCCTGCTCTGCCCCACCCCACTGGTCCCAGCAAGGGAGTGACCTGCTTAGGCCAGGCAGCTCCTGATTGGCAGTTGCTTGCCCCTCTAGCCATTGGAGGACCAGGTGTCTGTGGTTTCCAAAAGGTCCGCTCCAGAGAGTCCTCTCTCGGCAAGCTTGGAGGACCCACCTTTGCTGCTCCTTTCCTCTCAGCCTGCTGCTCCGTGGGGTGGGGCACAGCAGGGAGCCGCAAGGGCCAGACCCTCCTGGGCACAGGGCGGCGAAGAAGGGCGCGGTAATTGCCTTTGTTTCTCACCAAGGCCAGCGGCTGCCAAGAGCTGGTCAATGAAGGGGTCAGGCGGGGCTGCGGTCAGCAGTGTCACTGCAGCACATGCCACGAGCCATCCTGTGAACAAGCAATGGCGCTGACATGCCGGGTCCAAGTCCTAGGCCAGGCCCCAGGTCTCTTCAGTGCAGTATAGGCCTCTCCCGTCATCAGCGAAGAGAGAAGAGGATGGGGAGGCTTATAGAGCCTTTTCTGTACTAAACACATTCAATGACACCGTTATAAAATCTAATTACATTGACAAGATTTACTCGTCAGCATGCCCGTGAAGCTCTGTGCTGTTAAAGTGGCCTGGGTTTACACGGTCGTGCTTTGAGCCGCAGACCAGGAGGCATGGGGGTGAGATCTGGTTTTGCCCTACATTGATGAAATGCTCTCTCCGCAGGAATGAATTGTTTGCTGTATGTGTTCTTCAGGTCTTGGCTTGGCACCAGGATTCACAGAGGTGTTAGACTTTTGTTTATCTGCTCACAAACTCCCCTGGAATCGTTATAAGTCCTCTGGACTGAGCAAGCATCCCCGCTTGAAGCCTGACAGATGATTCACCATTGTCATGGCAACAGCTTGGCTTATAAGTGCCAAACTGGAAGCTACACACACACGTGTGCTGGTGAAAAATGGAAGCCTGTTTTCACAAAAAAATCCACAATGGCAAAGTTGTTTTCATTTGGAAGCATTTGAAACAGATCCATTGTTTGAGTGTTTTTTTAAAAACATCTTTTCAATATATATTGTCTTATTGAAAACTTTATAAAAATGTTGTCAAAATTGCTATTGATATTTTTCAAAATTCAATCAACCTGTTCCCCTTTATCCACTTCTTTGTTGGCAAGCTCACAATTCTAATCGGGCAGTGAGGTCGGCATCCTGGTTGTAATTTCCAGCACCTCTCCAAAGATACTGCAGGTACAACAGCTGTTAACCCTCCATGCCTCCAGTACTGAGCCGGATTTTAATGAGAGAAGAACTCTGAATGTCAAGACTTTGTATGTTCCGAACTATTCTGACAGCAAATCTTCGACAGTCTTTGCACTGTCAGCAATCCAGCTCCCTGCTCTTGCTTCTGTGTATTTTGGATCTCTGATTGCTAATCTACTGTGAAAGATTCATGTAAGATTGTAGCCATCCCACTTGGTGCTGGGTCCCGCCTGCTGGATTAATAAAACATTAATAAAGCAGGACATTTTTAAGTGCTGAATATATTATTTGATTTATCTGAACAGTTCTACTGGCTCTTTTACACAACAATTTTACTGCTACCTCAATAAGAGTCACTTTAGAATAATATAATTGCTACTCAAGTAATATGGAATGGCTGGCGAATGGTAGGGAATCATTAATAAAAATGGTTTCTGCAGTCTTTTGAGGAATTTCTCTCTCAGACAGCTCTTTCCAGAGCTAAGCTAATTAAATGTCAACTTTAATATAGAAAATGTTTTTTAACCATTTGCTTTGGTACCAGTGAATGCTGGGCTTCTTTTTTTACCCAGCAGGAAAAGCAGTTAGGAAGTCAATTAGCTATTCAGAGATATGAAGCTAATGTACTGGTATTTTATTTTTCTGGCAACAATTGCTAGAATCAGATGTACATAAAGGATGAATTTTAGGATAAGACTTGATCATTTTCTGTTTCTCAGAAAAGTTTCCCAAGCCCAAGAAGATAATTAAACTTTTTCACTGGCAACCAGGGACAAGACCATGTAAGGAAGTGAAATAGCTCCAGCTGAATCAAGCCACAAGCCTTTATAGTGCTAATATAATCTGCTTCTCATAAAACCATACCAAGACTGATTCCTTAAAGATAAAGCACAGACCTTACGGTGTGTGGTTCCCATAAAGGGCTGGTAAAACATTTTGAATGTGCTGTTTTGGAGCCAAGAACACTAGCGCAGATATGCATTAATTCTTGGGCATTTGTGCTCAGGTGACCTTAACCTGCTCTCTTGCACTTGCATAAATCAAGGGCAATTCCATTGCCTTCGTTGCTAATGCAAGCAGGTTTTATGCAATATCCTCTGAAGAAATGACTCAAAGATCCGTGCCCTGTGTGCTGACTCCAGAGACTAAAATATTGTTACCAGTCCTTTTAGGTACCTTGTTTTGCAAATACCCAACTGAGCAGCTACCCTCTGAAATTTAGGTTTCTTTAAGGTGTCACAAGTTGAGCACTTAAAAAAATCTTGAATGTTGAGCCTTATACTTTGATCCTTCATCATAAACTTAAATGGCATCTACTTTCTTGACATGGTTAAGAAGCCAGCCCTCTACTGATCTTGGGTACCTACGTGGCCCTTGTTGCCTTACTATCTGAGTGTCTCACAAACCCAAAGGAGGCAGGGCAGGGCTGTTCTCCCCATTTTACAGATGGGGAACTGAGGCACGGGGAGTGACCTCCCCAAGGTCTCCCAGAATTGAATTAGTAGCAGAACAGGTTTCCCAAGTCCCAGGCTAAAACTCTGACCTTTCTTCATCCTTCCCCTCTTCAGTCCCTCCTTGGAATTCACTGCACTTGCCTCGGGCAAGAGCTTCCCTTAGTGGCTTTTAATTAAAGCAAAGTACTTTAATTTGCAAGCAAAGGCTCAGGCAACCAGTCACCCTGTAAAACTACAAGCGAAAAGGGTGTCAGGCAATTTTTCAATGTCCTGTAAGAACGGCCACTCTAGTGTTGGTACAGAGCCACTGTGTCAGAACTCATAACCCCTTAAGAGTGTGAGGCACAACTCAAGCAAAACCATGAGATTGATGTTGGCACTTAATCCAGCTGCTACCACAGTCAACCACCAGGCCTTTCTCCAGTGCTTTGAATGTCAAGCAGGCTAATTTTACAGTGAGCATATTTATCCCAATCAGTCTCTAATCCCATACTGTAAATCAACTACAATGCCATATTCCTAAACACAAGTTGAAATAATCCAAACCAAGTGCATAACTATTCATTTTAACACACTCCTATTAGTCATCTCCTATTATCCCTCTACTTAGTAATAAAGAAGCTATCAAGAAGTGTACCTTTCTACTACGGCTATCAAGCGATTTAAAAAAATTAATCACAATTAATTGCACAATTTAAAAAAAAATTCTGATTAATCGCGTGATTAATCACACTGTTAAACAATAATAGAATACCATTTATTTAAATATTTTTGGGTGTTTTCTACATTTTCAAATATATTGATTTCAATTACAACACAGAATACAAAGTGTACAGTGCTCACTTTAAATTTATTTTTGATTACAAATATTTGCACTGTAAAAAAAACAAAAGAAATAGTATTTTTTAATTCACCTAATACAAGTACTGTAGTGCAATTTCTTTACCATGAAAGTTGAACTTACAAATGTAGAATTATGTACAAAAAAACCTGCATTCAAAAAGAAAATAAGGTAAAAATTTAGAGCCTGCAAGTCCACTCAGACCTACTTCTTGTTCAGCCAATCGCTCAGACAAACAAGTTTATTCACATTTGCAGGAGGTAATGCTGCCCGCTTCTTGTTTACAATGTCACCTGAAAGTGAGAACAGGAGTTCTTATGGCACTGTTGTAGCCAGCATAGCAAGATATTTAAATGAGCTAAAAATTCATATGTCCCTTCATGCTTCCATTACTATTCCAGGGGACATGCATCCGTGCTGATTATGGGTTCTTCGTGATAACAATCCAAAGCAGTGTGGACCGACGCATGATCGGTTTCATTATCTGAGTCAGATGCCACCTGCAGAAAGTTGATTTTCTTTTTGGTGGTTCGGGTGCTGTAGTTTCCGCCTCAAAGTGCTGCTCTTTTAAGACTTCTGAAAGCATGCTCCACACCTCATCCCGTTCAGATTTTGGAAGGCACTTCAGATCCTTAAACCTTGGGTTGAGTGCAGTCGCTATCTTTAGAAATCTCACATTGGTACCTATTTTGTGTTTTGTGAAATCTGCAGTGAAAGTGTTCTTAAACTGAACATGTGCTGGGTCATCATCCGAGACTGCTATAACATGAACTATATGGCAGAATGGGAGTAAAACAGAGGAGGGGACATACAATTCTCCCCCAAGGAGTTCAGTCACAAATTTAATTAACGTATTATTTTTTAACGAGCGTCATCAGCATTGAAGCATGTCCTCTGGAATGGTGGCTGAAGCATCAAGGGGCATACGAATGTTTAGGTACCTGGCACGTAAATACTTTGCAAGGCCGGCTACAAAAGTGCCATGCAAATACCTGTTCTAACTTTCTGGTGACACTGTAAATAAGAAGAGGGCAGCATTATCTCCTGTAAATGTAAACAAACTTATCTGTCTTAGCGATTGGCTGAACAAGAAGTAGGACTGAGTTAACTTGTAGGCACTGAAGTTTTACATCGTTTTGTTTTTGAGTGCAGTTAATGTAACAAAAAAAATCTACATTTGTAAATTGCAGTTTCATGACAGAGATTACATTACAGTACTTGTATGAGGTGAATTGAAAATACTATTTCTTTTGTTTATCATTTTATAGTGCTAATATTTGTAATAAAAATAATATACACTTTGAGGTCAATTACAACACAGAATATGGTATATATGAAAATATAGAAAAAACATTGAAAATATTTAATAAATTTTAATTGGTATTCTATTGTTTATCAGTGTGATTAAACCTGCAATTAATTGTGATTGATTTTTTGAATTAATTGTGTGAGTTAACTGAGCTTAATCGACAGCCTTACTTTCTACATTTCCACTCACAGGAGGTGCTAGCAATGTCTACCTTGTTTGCAATATTTTCATATGAAAATTTGAATGACATAGAAATAGTATACTTCTAGGAAAGTCCTGGAGACATAATAAGACAGGTATTAAATTCAAATATATTCCCACATGGTTTTTAAAATGTCCAGCACACACAGAGAAAACTGTGCTAGTTGCACACACCTCTGTCTTGTTACCAACACATTTGTGTGAATGGTGACAAAATCCAGGTTGAAATCTAGTCACAGGGAGCCAAACACCCATGTCTTATTAGGCTAAAGGCCCTTAGGCACCTTTGAAAGTCCCAGGTTTTCATGTTCTCTGCTGTTTAAAAATGTTCGAGAAATAGGAACAAGAAATATAATATAAATGAATTTGGGTCTTTTAAAATTACAGATGACAATAATAGGTGTTAGGTGACATTACAGAAAGCCCAACCTGCTCTTCTGCCATTGTAATAGTCTCTAGGTGGGTGAAGTGGGCACTCTTATCACTCCTGAGAAATACAAAGGAGAAATAAAACCATGAGCATGTGTCTTGAGAGCTAATGGATAGGAGACCTTCCCAGGTCCTGACCCCAGAATCCTCATCCGGGAGCATTCGTCACATAAGTGGAGGTTACGGGCGTGAAACCAAAGCATGTAAATGTTGCCACTGCAGGTGTTTACCTGGAACAAAGAACAATCAACCCAGGGAGTCCTGCTGGAGGCAGACACAGGCAACTCTCTCTTTGTCGCTCATGGCCGATTTTAACCAAGGGCATGATGGATTCTCCATCATTGGCAATTTTATAATCAAGACTGGATATTTTTCTAAAAGATCTGCTTTAATTCAATCAGGAATTCTGAACATTCAAAAAAGAGGACACTCTACTGGGGGGGGGGGGGGGTGGATTTGCACCAGTATCTACCAACTTGCGTTGTATGAACGTGTTGGGATACTGTTATATGTGCTGTGCGCTACGTCATCTATATTGAGTATATATAAGAAAAAGTGATATGGCCTCAAAAGTGAAGTTTAATTATTTAAAGTTTACTGTACTACTTTATAGGTAGTGAGTCCTTTCCTTTCACCAGTTCTTCAGTTTTCTTTCTCCTCATGTGCCCTCACATACTTCTCTGTAGATCACATTTTTCTCAGCAGTGGTTGATTGCTCTTTAAGAAGGCATGAAAGTCTTTACAAGAAGTTTGTCTGAAGTTGCACTGTACAAGTAGAATTCCTTTCAGCGACTCAACATTCAAGTTGTTTCTTTCCTTTGTCCACTGGCTTTGCATCAGTGAAAAAAATCCGCTCCACATTTGCATTGTGAGAAGGAATAGCAAAGAAGAACTGTGCAATCTTTAATAGTGTTCTGAATGACACTCAATGTTTTTGGATTTCTCAGAATATTTGGTCCACTTCTGGTGTGCTAGGAAATAATTACTGAACTCTTCATCACTGTTGCAACTTTCCATAAACTTCTTCAGGTTGCTGACCTGATCAAAACACTTCACATCATCAATTTGCACCCCCTTATCGAGCAGGTACTTGATACAAGGTTCCACATCACTCCAGTTCGGTGTCTCACTCAGGGTAATCCACCTGAAACAAGAGAAGTCTCCAAATATTCTAAGCATCTGCTGTACATTTTATCTACTTCAGCACAGAATTCGTCACACTCTTCATCAATTTCTTCCATGCACTTTTGTGCCAGTAGTCCCTTAACTTCCAGGGACATAAAGTTGTGAGTCTTGCGTTCAAGAAGGATAACGTGAACCGAGTTCAAACTTTTCAGCACTTCCACCACAGAATTGCTTTCCCTTTCGATTTCTTGGATGTAATTTGGAATACACTCATGAGTGAATGCATGTGCCAGAGGTAAATCTCACTTAATTCATACTCAAAAAATGTCTTAAGCACTGTGGGTGGTTTGTCCTGTGACAGAAAGAATGACTTCAAGGCCGGAAACATGTGTAACAGCCTTGTAATGCCTGGAAATAATGACAGCCATCGTGTCATGCTATGAGAAAGCAGCTTTCTGTATTCAGCATCAACAAACGCACAGTACTCCTTCAGCTGCTCAGTTTGGACAGTGTAGATATGAAAGTACTGGTAAATTTTAAAAATAATGTTCTCAATGTCAGTGTTCATTCTTTCTGCTGCATGGTGAACAAAGTTGTTCAAAATGTGTGCTGGGCAACCCACACCAATTAATGTTCTCTTTTGCAACAACTTCTTTAAGTTTGCAAACATTTTCTTTCCATCTTCATCAGGCCGGAGTCCTCCAAACATTGTACTGCAGTTGTCACCTGTAAATGTAATACACTTCTCGAACAAACCATTTTTTTCAAGCGTTTCTTTTACGTGATGAGCAATCGTGTCAGCAGTCTCATTAGGTGTGTTCTGGACCTCACTCAATTTTGACTGCAAACCGCCATTCTTCCAGTCGAAATACTGAATAATTACTGGAAATATTTTCACTGAACCGAGATTGCCTCCATCTGTAGCAACTCCACAGTAAGCTCTGTCATTTTCTTCAAACGTTTTCAGAATAACATCAGCAGGATGCGGTGCAAGCACAGAGATAACAATGGCTTCTGTCTTGGTTCTAGCACTTGAAAATTTCCATGCTACTTCACAATCAGGGAATGTCTTCTTCAGCCAGACAGATGTGCAATCCATTGACGTAAAGCAATCATGGTCCTTAATGGTGTGAAATGCAAAAGCGCCCTCTGCTGCAGCAACAGCGTCCTCTGATTCGCTGCCTGGTTTTACAAACTAATCTGTCCAGTTTGTTGACGAGCTCTTCCGGAACTGCCTCTCTCTGCTTGTCGGAGTCCACCTGAGTGTGTAAATCATTAGCGCCTTTATTTTTCACAGAGACATAAGTACCGGGTCTAACGACCAAGCACTCAGCTTCCCATTCTTCTCCTCCACTTCGAAAACACGGGAATTTCGTCTTTAGTTCTGCAGTGAATTTACACTTTCGTTTTGGTATTGTGTCTGGGGGTAGTAAAATTAAATATCAGGGAAAGAGCTCTTGAGGAAACACTACTGTGCACGGTACGAACTCAGAAAAGACACTGAAATTGTCGACGTTGCACTATCGCCACTATGGAAAAGTGATCAGACCTGTCTGGAACCCTAGGGCTCGGTGCCAACTTTCCCCGGCGCTGGTGGGTGCTCGCGCCCCCTAGCCCCGCCCCAACTCCACCCCTTCCCTGCCCCCATTCCCACCCCTTCGCCAAAGTCCCCAGCCCAACTCCACCCCACAATGTGATAACTATATTTAAAATATGTAAATAAACCTCCCTTGAGGCCTCCACTCCACAGGGTTTCATACAGACATCAGGGCTATTCCATAGCTCAGGCCTAGCATTCTCCATGGAGAGATTCATAAATTCCAGGCCCAGAAGGGACAGTTGCAACCATCTAGGCTGACCTCCCATATGACACAGGCTAGAGACCTGCCCCACAGTAATTCCTAGAGCAAACCTGTTAGAAAAACATCCAATTGTGATTTAGAAAGTGCCAGTGATGGAGACTCCAGCATGACTCTGGGTAAATTGTTCAATGGTTAATTTCCCCCACTATTGAAAATATATGCCTTATTTCCTCCTTTTTAAAGCTCTGTCTGTCTAGCCATGCTTTCACACTGCACTCCTCACAGGGATACCTTGAGCACCTCACACAATATATAGGAAACACACTGTTTTTGGCCTCTCCCTGCTGGAGGTGGCAGGGGCAGACACTTATTGTTGTCTAAGAATCTTGCAGGGAAGTGATCTCACAACAGTGTGTCTGATGGGGACACACCTGCAATGCTGATAGTGATGATGCTTCCTGGTCATTCAGAGTCCTGGGTAGTTTCCACCCTGCTCCCCTTCATGCAGCTGGGTTTGCTTTTCTGAATGAGTGCCTCCCACTCTGTCCCTCCTCCTCTTTTTGTGGCTGGGGAAAGCCAAGCTAACAAAATGCATTTAAATCATTTTACTGAAAGTTGTGAGGTCTGAGACCAATCCCACCTCCCTCTGGGGGAGAGTCTAGGACCCTAAACTGCTGCTAGAAGAGCTCCCTCCTTGACATTCATAAGCCTAACCCGCAGGGGATGACCGTCCTGCTGCCCTTGTTGAACGTGCCTATCCAGGAAGGTGGTGGTCTTTGGGGGAGGTGTTCTCTCACAAAGTTCCTGGATCCACAGGGCCTGATTCTCAGTGTCACCAAGGCCCGTTCACTCCATTCCAGTGCTGAGTGGAGGACAGAAATCCCATTTCATGAAGCGTTTCAAGATTTGGCTTCGTTTTGATTAGAAATGAAAGGAGTAAATTTCAAAATTCTCCCTCAAAGAAAAAAAAATGATTCAGGTTGATCAAACCATGTTGTTTCAGTTTTGCCTTTTCCATTCTGAGTTTTGTTGGAACAGCCATTTCCTAACCAAAAATCTAAACGCCCTGTTCTGAGAAATGCCACCAGACACGGGTGGGCTGGGTATTCCTGGGCCACTGGGTCCAGTCTCTGGCTGGCGCCGGCTATCCCCTCAGGTCATTCTGTTCAAAACCTTATCCGGCTGCTTCCAACTAGTGAGGCTGTTCCCCGCCACGGCTCCTCCTGGGAGGCTGCTCCGGGGCCTCACCCCTCTGATGGTTAGAAACTTCACCCAGGCCCCAGCCTGAACTTCCAGCCTGGCCAGCTTGTCCCCGTTTGCTCTTCGGCCACCGTTGCTGCTCAGTTTCGCAGCTCTTCACTCTCCTTGGTGTGTCTCTCTCTGATGTACGTACAGGGAGCAATCGTAGCCCTTATTCTCCCAGACTGAACAAACCAATGAGACGTTCTGATAATCTCAGAAGTTTTTTCCCTGGCAATTTTTCTCCTAAATGAAATCTTGGCAAAAATACCACGGTTGTGTGAAGCCTTTCACCTTTGCCGGAAAATGGTTCAGCCTAAGCTTTTCTGGCCAGCTCTACCCCACTCTGTCAACACAGTGGGGCATCAGGGTACCCTGCCCAAGAAGCGTCATGGCTCGTGGAGAACCAGGCCTGCAGATTTTGATGGCCAGAAGAGGCCACTATGATATCTTTGTCTGACCTCTGGCACAGCAGATGCCAGAGAGCTTCACCCAGGGATACCTGCATCAATTGGGCCTTAAAGGTGAGCACTGGCTCCTCGAATGAGACTCGATATTTGATGGGTATCCAGTGCAGAGGGCAAAGCACCAGAGCAATGGGCTCACTCAGCGCTCACAGAAATGTTTGAAGGACAGAAAGGACCATTGTGACCAAGGGGCTGAGCATTCAGGCTGATCTAGCAAAGCACTCACACATTCAAGGGGTCTCCTTGGAGTCAATAGGACCCTGACCAAGTCCTGAATCTCTGTGTTAATGATTCTCCTTCATTCATGTCCTTTATTAAACAAACAGTGGCAGATCGTCATTTCCAGTTTGCATGCAATGCTCACTTTTCTCAGCAGCTGCCGTTTCAGTGAATCCCAGGTATTTTGGTTACTGTAATAAGTTTGTACAAGATTCAGGGCTGCATTGAATAAGTCAGTCTAGTCCTGGGAAATATAGAGCGGGTGACACAGTGTGGCCTAGTTGTGAAAGTGCACTAGTACCTTGGTTGGGCTATGATAGGAGCCCAGCAGAACATATGGTTCACATACAGCTGTCACTGTGGTGAACGATTAGTGCAGGTAGCACTGGGTATAGTTGCGGGTTATTTCAATCATGCAACTTCCCACCCTTTGGTAAATTAGATTTTGGTCCCCTGCTTTTAGGATGGTCACTGCTTGGATCAAGCTGTTCTGCTGCTGAATCTCAGAAGAGTGGCCATGGAACAAACCATCTGATGGAGACTGGGTTTGTTCCCAGTGAATGCCAAGCTCAGGGCAGACTGTTACAAACAAGGACACAAACCACAAACTGGTTGGGAGTTCTAGACTTAGATTTCACCTGTCAAGTCTGAACTCTTCAAACACTCTACCAGGGTTGGCGTGGAGTCACAGACAGGCCCCTTAAGCACACCCGTCTATCTGGCCACCCAGGAAAGCCTGCCTTTCTGCTAGATGGTCCCTTACACCAAAAATCACAACAATGTTTAGTTACTGTCAAGGTTCCTTCCCCACTCTGAACTCTAGGGTACAGAGGTGGGGACCTGCATGAAAACCTCCTAAGCTTATTTTTACCAGCTTAGGTTAAAACTTCCCCAAGGTAAAAACTGTTTTCCTTTTTCCCTTGGACTTTATTGCTGCTACCACCAAGCGTCTAACAGATATATAACCGGGAAAGAGCCCACTTGGAAACTTCTTTCCCCCCAAAATCCTCCCCAAACCCTACACCCCCTTTCCTGGGGAAGGCTTGATAAAAATCTTCACCAATTTGCATTGGTGAACAGAGACCCAAACCCTTGGATCTTAAGAACAATGAAGAAGCAATCAGGTTCTTAAAAGAAGAATTTTAATAGAAGAAAAAGTAAAAGAATCACCTCTGTAAAATCAGGATGGTAAATACCTTACAGGGTAATCAGATTCAAAACATAGAGAATCCCTCTAGGCAAAACCTTAAGTTACAAAAAGACACAAAAACAGGAATATCCATTCCATTCAGCATAGCTTCTTTTCTCAGCCATTTAAAGGAATCAGAACCTAACGCATATCTAGCTAGATTGCTTACTATGTTCTAAGACTCCATTCCTGTCCTGTTCCCCTCCAGCTTTTGAAAGTATCTTGTCTCCTCATTGGTCATTTTGGTCAGGTGCCAGCGAGGTTATCCTAGCTTCTTAACCCTTTACAGGTGAAAGGGTTTTTCCTCTGGCCAGGCGGGATTTTAAAGGTGTTTACCCTTCCCTTTATATTTATGACACTCCCTGTCCCAAATGACCAGTCACTTACCCCAGCTCAAGTGCGCACTAGATTTCTCACGAAAGACAATGTTTGTAGCCAATCCTATATTAAACTATCTAAGTATTTATTAACTAGAAAATAGAAATAAGAGAGTTATTTACCAGGTTAAACCAGATAAACATACACACATACATGAGTTACAGTCTTAGGTTCCAAAAAGTAATAGAGGCTGTTGTAATGTGCAAGCTCTACATGTCCTCTAGGGCTAACTCAGGCTAAGCAGCCAGGGATCCCTTGCTTATGCTTAGAAGTCTGGCCCTCCTTCTGAAGGCCAAGCAGCATAGGGATAACAATTTCTTCTTGATGGGTTTTTTTATTCCCTCCCGCCCCCAGAGTTCAAGCCTTGATGGGACCAGGGTGTGTGCATGTCTCCTCTTCATAGGGGTGTGGGCAGCAATCACCAAAGTATTTTGTTCACTGATGTTCCACAATGGTTGTTCTGGTATCTACAGGCCTCCTTTGTTGGGCAGGAGATGACACTTCTCATGATAAACTCACATTTCACTCTTGGTAATGCTTCCCTCTGTCATCACATATTTGGCTGCATGCATGTTCGCCCATATGCTGTCCAGACAGCGGGCACAGCAGACCTCGAGTGAACCACCCAATAAATACATGGACTTGACTCGTAGCGAAGGCACTTGGTCAGATTCATTGCCAATGAAGCATGATGCTAATGCCCCGGCTCAGTGGTTACAGGTACACTAACACATGTATGCTTGTGACCTAGGGGTTACAGTGGACAAGAAACTGGATATGAGTCAACAGTGTGTCCTTGTTGCCAAGAAGGCTAATGACATTTTGGTCTGTATAAGTAGGGGCATTGCCAGCAGATTGAGAGATATGATCATTGCCCTCTTGTCAGGGTTCCCTCCCCACTCTGAACTCTAGGGTACAGATGTGGGGACCCACATGAAAGACCCCCTAAGCTTATTTCTACCAGCTTAGATTAAAACTTCCCCAAGGCACAAACTCTTTGCCCTTGGAGGATACGCTGCCACCACCAAGTGATTTAACAAAGAATCAGGGAAAGGACCACTTGGAGTTCCTATTCCCCCAAAATATCCCCCCAAGCCCTTACACCCGCTTTCCTGGGGAAGCTGGAGAATAATATCCTAACCAATTGGTTACAAAGTGATCACAGACCCAAACTCCTGGGTCTTAGGACAAGAGAGAAATCAGTCAGGCTCTTAAAAGAAAGAAAAAAGGTAAAAGAAGCACTTCTGTAAAATTAGAAGGGAAGCTAATCTCACAGGGGAATCAGATTTAAAGCACAGAGGATTTCCCTCTGGGCAAAACTTTAAAGTTACAAAAAGAAAACGAGGAATACACCTTCCTCTCAGCACAGAGAAAATCACAAGCCAAAACAAAAGTAAACGAATGCATTTCCTTGCTAGTACTTACTAATTCTAATGGAGTTGGATTGCTTGCTTTCTTGCTCTCTCTCCGGAAAGCACACAGAACAGACAGACCCAGAACAGAAAAACAGAAGCCTTTCCCCCGCCCCCAGATTTGAAAGTATCTTGTCCCCTTATTGATCCTTCTGCTCAGGTGCCAGCCAGGTTACCTGAGCTTCTTAACCTTTTACAGGTAAAAGGATTTTGTGTCTCTAGCCAGGAGGGATTTTACAGTACTGTATTCAGGAAGGTTGTTACCTTTCCCTTTACATTTATGACACCTCTATTCAGCATTGGTGAGGCCTCATCTGGAGTACTGTGTCCAGTTTTGGGCCACATACTACAAGAAGGATGTTGAAAAGTTGGAAAGAGTCCAGCGGAGGGCAACAAAAGAGTCCAGCGGGAGCACATAATTTATGAGGAGAGGCTGAGGGAACTGGGATTGTTTAGTCTGCAGAAGAGAAGAATGAGGGGGGATTTGATAGCTGCTTTCAACTACCTGAAAGGGGGTTCCAAAGAGGATGGATCTAGACCGTTCTCAGTGGTAGCTGACGACAGAACAAGGAGTAATGGTCTCAAGTTGCAGTGGGGGAGGTTTAGGTTGGATGTTAGGAAAAACTTTTTCACTAGGAGGGTGGTGAAGCACTGGAATGGGTTACCTAGGGAGGTGGTGGAATCTCCTTCCTTAGAGGTTTTTAAGGTCAGGCTTGACAAAGCCCTGGCTGGGATGATTTAGTTGGGGATTGGTCCTGCTTTGAGCAGGGGGGGTTGGACTAGATGACCTCCTGAGGTCCCTTCCAACCCTGATATTCTATGATTCTATCTGACAATGAACTGACTCAGTTAGTGGCGGGACTTACCACTATCCCCTACTCCAGACAAAGGCACTCCCTCTGAGATACATCTTTATACACTGATACAAACAAGTTATGTATTGTCCTTGACGTATCAGGGTGCCACCCTCTGACATAGCAGGGTGCCACCCATTGCCTTGTACCTGTAGGTTTGATTGAAACATGTGTATTCATCATACTGTCATCCTGACCTTATCCTTAAGATGGGTCAGCATTTTCCTGTTATCTTTGGGGAATGTGTTTATCAGGGTGTCTGGTGCTTCCCTTCTGGAATGTGTTTATGTGAGTGTTTTGAGCCTGGCATATTTATTTAGGAGTATTTATTTTTGCAATATCAGACCTATGCTTGCCAAATTCTGTGAGTAGGGCCTGCCTCTTGCTCACATCTTAACTTTGATTTATATTAGCAAGTTTTGACCATTACTTTAGTTCAGGCCTCAGGCCTCATACCAGGCCTCTGATGCAAAGCTCATGTTTCAGGCTGTCTTCCTATTACACTTTCCTGGCTGTGGGGGTTTCCAGTTTTAGAGCAAACACTTTTACAGTTACAGAGCAAATACTTAAATATTGCCTCATAACATGGGATACAGATATCATAAATGAGATTAATGCAGGCAGCAACTCACAAGCATTTTATAAAGTCCAGACACTAAACACATCTCTATAAATCTAATCCCTATGTTAACAACACTAACCCGCAGGAGGGCCGGACTGGCTCCAGCCAGGCGTTTGTCAGTGGTCAGTGGGGCCTAGGGGCCTTGCCATGAGCTGGCACCTGATCCTTCAGCATCACAGAGATCCCTCCAGGTTTCCATACATTGTCTCATCAGGGGAATATTCCCACTTGGTCTCATCACCTTCACGCATTCCCTTCGGGTTACAGACTAAAACCTAACTTAACGAACTAGAGCCTTTTGGTGACAGCAGTTTTCTCACCACAGCTGTTCTTCCAGCCCGGCTGGCTAGTCCTCAGCCAGGATACATCACAGAGCCCAAAGCCCTGGGTTTCTGTGTCTCCTCAGGTGAAGAATGCCAACATGGTGCTCTCTCTCTCTACTCATATCCCCAAAGTTTATCTTTCAAAGTCAGGAAGCCCTCCTGTAGGCTCAGCTTGCTGTGTTGCCCAGGGAGCTGATGCCCAGAGGAATGTTTTCAGGATAATGCCCCCAACATGATAGCTACGTGGCTGTCCCCACACTCGTTAGCTTGATGGCTTTGTTTACCTTTTATGTACATTTACTTCCATCGTCTCTCTCGGCTCAAATTACATTGGAGGCACATTCGAGAGGCAGCACCACGTTCCTTTGGCTAGAGTGGGGTGTTTTAAGCCCTACCTGCCAAACACATTTTAAGAACATGTTTGCAGCACATATTTGCAGTTTTTCCTATTTCATCCATGCACACACTGCACAATAAGATTAATGACCAGCGTGTTACCAGTTTAGATGTGACACCTTTTAGATACCAGCTGTGACAACCATGATCCACTGAGCTGCTCAGGCCAGCCAAGTCTCACTGCTAGGTACCAGGGAGCCCCTTGCCTCAGCACTGGGGTGCTCTTAGGGTCACAGCTGTCTATACTCTTCATTGGTACAGCATGCAGCACAATGGGAACCACTCTTGTTTGGTCCTTCAGCACCATGATTGAAATAACAACAAGAAGAAATTAAATGTGTGTGTTCCCTGAAAGGCTCTTGGACAGAAGCACACTTCACAGTGGACTTGGAAACAGTCTGGGCTGGCTTGCCATGCATCTAGGGACTCCTTGTTCTGAGGAGATGCGAAATTATTCTTACACTAGCGTGAGAGTTACTTCTGATGCTAGGCATTATTTGGAATAGGTGTCACCTTATTGTGTATACCGGCTCATGCCAGGGGAAAGAGAGATGCGATTTTGCTTGGTATCACACAAAGTGTCGTTTCTCTAGCACCTTTGTCCCTGTGTGTAACCTGGGGCACACAAAGCCCTGGAAGCTCTTGGAACCAACTGAACACATGAAATACCCAATGACACTGCTCACTCTTCGGCCGACCAAATGTTTCAGTTCCTGTTCCAACAACGGTTTGCACCAAAATTTCAATTACATTTTTTGTTAAAAATAAAATGACTCATTGCAAATGCTGTGCAATAGGAATAACTTCCACTTTTCAAAAATCTGCCTAGTTTCCATTCTTTGAGCAGGTGTAGCAGTGACAGAACCATTACCGTGCATAGGAGCCTGGGGGCTCAGCCCAGCCTCGGACGGATGAAGCTGGGTGTAAAGGTGTGTGCTGGCCCTATGCACCGCCCTGTGGGCAGGTGTGGCACTGGGACTGAGCCCCACCACACTTTCCCCGGTTGGGGTATCAACATGTTCCCGATAAAGTATCTGGGGCAGGGGAAGCCAGAACACGCAATCCAAATAAGTAAGGCTATTTAATAAGGTTTCATGGGGGGAGCAACTACAACAAACCAGCCATAATTAAAGTTGGCAGGATTTGATTTTTTGGGGTTAATGTCGGTAAGCATCGATTTCACCAAGCACACAAATGGATGAAAAAATATTTCCATCACTCGTAAAAAGTTTACAGATAGGCAAAGTAAGAAAAATGCTGCTTGAAAATTTAGAGTTTGCTCTGAAGATATTTCTCTGTATATTCTGAGATATTATGTTGACCCCCATAATTTTGCATAACTGTGAAAATTTAAATAGATAATAATAAAAAGAGGCTTACAAATAAACATCAGCATTATCCATCCACATTGTATAAAAAAATAAAAAGCAAGTTTTGCCAACCCTAGTCATAAAATCCATGCCTCAGTACACTGGTCCAGAGCTCTGGACTTAAAGGGAATGTCTACACTGCAATTAGACACCCACGGCTGGCCCATGCCACGGGGCTCAGGCTAGGGGCTGTTTAATTGTGATGCCGATACTCTAGCTCGGGCTGCAGCCCGAGGACTGGGACCCTCCCACCTTGCGGGGTCCTAGAGCCCAGACTCCAGCCCAAGCCCCAACATCTACATCACAACTAAACAGCCCCTTGGCCTGAGCCCTGCGAATCACCTGGCGTGGGCCACCCATGGGTGTCTAATTGCAGTGTAGATATACCCAAAACTCCACAAAACAATATCTCTGAGCCTGGTCAGGCTAACCTCCTGGAGTCTGAGAGAGAGATCGATCACAACCCCTTGCACCTGGATGGCTTCTTGTCTGGTCTCTTAGGCATGTTTGGCTTTCCCGGGGGGACCACTTCCTGCCATACCTGCCCCTCGAGCTCAGCTTCCTGCTCTTGTTTAAATAGCCCTGGGGCAGGGGGCTGCTTGCTTCTCCCCAGGCTGTCCCTGGCCCTAGGCTCCAGCCTGTCCCTTAAAGGGGTAGTGCACTCCTTCCCACTCCCCGGCACCCTTACCAGCAGGATGCCCTGCAATGGGGCTAGCCTCAGAATCATAGAATCATAGAATATCAGGGTTGGAAGGGACCCCAGAAGGTCATCTAGTCCAACCCCCTGCTCGAAGCAGGACCAAGTCCCAGTTAAATCATCCCAGCCAGGGCTTTGTCAAGCCTGACCTTAAAAACCTCTAAGGAAGGAGATTCTACCACCTCCCTAGGTAACGCATTCCAGTGTTTCACCACCCTCTTAGTGAAAAAGTTTTTCCTAATATCCAATCTAAACCTCCCCCATTGCAACTTGAGACTATTACTCCTCGTTCTGTCATCTGCTACCATTGAGAACAGTCTAGAGCCATCCTCTTTGGAACCCCCTTTCAGGTCGTTGAAAGCAGCTATCAAATCCCCCCCTCATTCTTCTCTTCTGCAGACTAAACAATCCCAGCTCCCTCAGCCTCTCCTCATAAGTCCTGTGCTCTAGACCCCTAATCATTTTTGTTGCCCTTCGCTGGACTCTCTCCAATTTATCCACATCCTTCTTGTAGTGTGGGGCCCAAAACTGGACACAGTACTCCAGATGAGGCCTCACCAGTGTTGAATAGAGGGGAACGATCACGTCCCTCGATCTGCTCGCTATGCCCCTACTTATACATCCCAAAATGCCATTGGCCTTCTTGGCAACAAGGGCACACTGCTGACTCATATCCAGCTTCTCGTCCACTGTCACCCCTAGGTCCTTTTCCGCAGAACTGCTGCCTAGCCATTCGGTCCCTAGTCTGTAGCGGTGCATTGGATTCTTCCATCCTAAGTGCAGGACCCTGCACTTATCCTTATTGAACCTCATCAGATTTCTTTTGGCCCAATCCTCCAATTTGTCTAGGTCCTTCTGTATCCTATCCCTCCCCTCCAGCGTATCTACCACTCCTCCCAGTTTAGTATCATCCGCAAATTTGCTGAGAGTGCAATCCACACCATCCTCCAGATCATTTATGAAGATATTGAACAAAACCGGCCCCAGGACCGACCCCTGGGGCACTCCACTTGACACCGGCTGCCAACTAGACATGGAGCCATTGATCACTACCCGTTGAGCCCGACAATCTAGCCAGCTTTCTACCCACCTTATAGTGCATTCATCCAGCCCATACTTCCTTAACTTGCTGACAAGAATACTGTGGGAGACCGTGTCAAAAGCTTTGCTAAAGTCAAGAAACAATACATCCACTGCTTTCCCTTCATCCACAGAACCAGTAATCTCATCATAAAAGGCGATTAGATTAGTCAGGCATGACCTTCTCTTGGTGAATCCATGCTGACTGTTCCTGATCACTTTCCTCTCATGTAAGTGCTTCAGGATTGATTCTTTGAGGACCTGCTCCATGATTTTTCCAGGGACTGAGGTGAGGCTGACTGGCCTGTAGTTCCCAGGATCCTCCTTCTTCCCTTTTTTAAAGATTGGCACTACATTAGCCTTTTTCCAGTCATCCGGGACTTCCCCCGTTCGCCACGAGTTTTCAAAGATAATGGCCAAGGGCTCTGCAATCACAGCCGCCAATTCCTTCAGCACTCTCGGATGCAACTCGTCCGGCCCCATGGACTTGTGCACGTCCAGCTTTTCTAAATAGTCCCTAACCACCTCTATCTCCACAGAGGGCTGGCCATCTCTTCCCCATTTTGTGATGCCCAGCGCAGCAGTCTGGGAGCTGACCTTGTTAGTGAAAACAGAGGCAAAAAAAGCATTGAGTACATTAGCTTTTTCCACATCCTCTGTCACTAGGTTGCCTCCCTCATTCAGTAAGGGGCCCACACTTTCCTTGGCTTTCTTCTTGTTGCCAACATACCTGAAGAAACCCTTCTTGTTACTCTTGACATCTCTTGCTAGCTGCAGCTCCAGGTGCGATTTGGCCCTCCTGATATCTTTCCTACATGCCCGAGCAATATTTTTATACTCTTCCCTGGTCATATGTCCAACCTTCCACTTCTTGTAAGCTTCTTTTTTATGTTTAAGATCCGCTAGGATTTCACCATTAAGCCAAGCTGGTCGCCTGCCATATTTACTATTCTTTCGACTCATCGGGATGGTTTGTCCCTGTAACCTCAACAGGGATTCCTTGAAATACAGCCAGGACTACTGCTGGGGTGGGAGCTGTAGCTCTGAAACACCTCGTCCTGCTCCTGCCCATGTCGGTGAAAAGGACTGGGGAGTGCGCGTGGGTGAGTATTCACAGCCTCTCTGGCTGCTGCTGCTGAATCAAGGAGCAAGATTCTAAGGGGAAAACATGGGAGGGCAATTGCACCACCCTGGCCTTCCCGAGAGGGCACTGTAGACACGTAGGCGGTAGTGCCCAGGGGCAGAGAAAAGGCCTCCATTACAGAAGAAGGTGAGGTGTGGATAAGCCATGCGATTTTCAGAGATCACTGTGGAACGTTGCTAGCCCCAGGGACTGGTTTCCAGTTTGAAGGCTGTCTGTCCAGTGACGAGGGCTGGGAGCATCATAAAAAGAACCAAGTGTGCGGGGATTTGCACTGACATCTCAGTGCTGAAGTTTATGAGTGCCACTGGTGACTTGACTGAGAGGTAAATCATTCTAAAATTAACCACCCAGCTCTGAGAAGAACACTCCAAAGGCTCCAATTAGCACCTGAATGAGACATGCAGGCAGCACCTAGAATAGGCCATTTCTGAGTTATCAGGTTCCAAAAAAGTGCTAAGTCTTTCCCAATGCAAAACTCCACTCACATTTCTGTCTCTCAGAACTCCTGCTAACCTCAATTCTTAAAAAAGCAAACCTCTTCTGACTAGTGCGCATGAAAGTGATGGCGGCAGTGCAATGCTAGTTACCACCTTCCTCAGGGGTCACTACCAGGGCTTGCTAGAAGATGCCAGTTAGTTTCTTGGAAGTGGCCAGTTCAACAGAAGATTATAAACATTGCAGCCGGTGTGTCTGCTACTGCCATGCACAGCACCTTCCCTGGGCCCCAAGTCACCTAACGAAGCAAGGTAGCAAGTGATTAAAAGGAAAGAAAAACTCAGGCCCAGCTCCCTGGCTCTGGTTCGGAGGCAAGCAGCATTTCTGTGCGTGAGAGTAACACACATTTCATTCCCAATGCAATTAACCGGGATTGTCAGCTTTTCGTTCCTGTCAGGCTCTGTGACAGAATAATGGGCCTCCCGCTCTCAAATGCCCGGGCTCTTGCCTCCCCTGCAAGCACGGCTCCAGTCTGGTGCCTTTCAAGCATCTGCCTCCTGCAGAGAGGCCAGCCCGCTATTACCCTAAATAAATTCTGAAAGCATTTCTCTAGTGAGGGTCACTCTTTGGCAGCCTCACAGTCTCCATATCCCACCTGTGGCATGGTGCTGGTGTCTGCAGGCCCCTGTAGAAGGAGGTCAAAGGGCCGAGCCTGCAGACAGCAGAGACGGACCCACAGGAAAGAATATCGGTGGGGGGACACCACAAATGGGAGCTTCCCCCGGTAAGGGAGGAAGTTACTCCCCACACCGCCAAGCCCTCCATCTTGGTCGCTCCTTTTGGGTTGGGAGAGCTGACCCACTAGTTCCATAGGAACATAGGTCTTGCCAAACTGACCCTGAAGCGGAGCATTCTGTCTCTGACCCCGGCCAGCGCCAGCTGCTGCAAGGGAAGGGGTATGACCCATGCAGTAGCAGATATGGGATGATCTGCCCTGCTCAGAGATCTCACCCTGACTCCCAATAGTCAGTGATTAGTGTACGCCCTGAGACGGGAGGTTTAATAGCAAACCAAAATGTTATTAGCATTATGATAACTAGGAGGATCCTTATCCTTCTGTATGTCCAGTCCCTTTAGAGTCTTGCTGAGCTCTTGGCCTCAGTGACATCCTGTCTAATCACGTGTGTGTGAAAAGATGTTTCCTTGGATGGGTTTGAATTTGGCATCTTTTAATTCATTGACAGTCCCTTGTTCTTGTGACACGAGGCAGGGAGAACAGAAGCACCTAAGCTACCGTCTCTGGCCCAGTCCTTACTTTATAGCATGTCCCTTTTATTCATCTCCTTTCTGAGGGACCAATCCTAGACTTTTCAATCTCTCTTCAGAGGAGAGGTTTTCCAGGCTCTTCGCTGAGCACTCTCCAGTTCACACTGTCGTGCTGAGCTGGGCTCACCAGCACTGTGCACAGCACCACGGTGAGGCTGTATCACTGAGCTGGAAGAAGGCATTCCGTTGTCCGTATCATTCACCATTCCGTTCTTTATGCAGCCAGACAGCTTGGTATTTACTTTGACCATAGCTGCACTGAGCAGTGATCGCCATTGAGCTGTCTGCAGTGACGCCCATGTCCCTCTCTTGACCTGAGTTAGAACCTGGAAGATGTGCAAGTAGTTTAATTTTTCCCTCCAGTGTGCATTACTCGGCATTTATTGACAATTCATTGGGTTTGCCCAACCAGCATGGTTAGGTCTCCCTGAAGTTCCTCAGAGCCCTCTCTGGTCCTCACTAACCTAAATAACTTTAGCAGATGACACAGTTTTGCTATCTCGCTGCTCACCTACCTTTCCAGATCAATAATAAATACTTTAAAAATCACCAGGGGACAGATGTTGTTATTAAGAAAAAGGAAATCCCGGAGGCCCTCAGCACTATCTCCGACATCTATGTGATTATACTAAGCACTGTACTGCACATAACTATTCCTGTCCCTCATTGTTCCTTTTAACAGATGATGTGGAAAAAGCTGAAGTACTCAGTGCGTTTTTTTACCCCAGTCTTCACAGACAAGGTCAGCTCCCAGACTGCTGCACTGGGCAGCACAATAGGGGAAGGAGGTGAGGAGCCCTCAGTGGTGAAAGAACAGGTTAAGGACTATTTAGAAAAGCTAGACATGCACAAGTCCATGGGGCCGGATGTAATGCATCCGAAGGTGCTGAGGGAGTTGACTGATGTGATTGCAGAGCCACTGGCCATTATCTTTGAAAATTCATGGCGATCGGGGGAGGTCCCGGATATTTGGAAAAGGGCAGATATAGTGCCCACCTTAAAAAAGGGAAGAAGGAGAATCTGGGGAACTACAGACCAGTCAGCCTCACCTCAGTCCCCAGAAAAATCATGGAGCACGTCCTCAAGGAATCCGTTTTGAAGCACTTGGAAGAGAGGAAGGTGATCAGGAACAGTTAACATGGATTCACCAAGGGCAAGTCATGCCTGACCAATTGCCTTCTATGATGAGATAACTGGCTCCGTGGATACGGAAAAAGCGATGGACGTGATATACCTTGACGTGGTAGTTGACCTCACTGTTATCAACATCCTTCCTGGATTGCTGACACTGTATTCCAGTAATAGTTGCACCAGTTTGAAAAACATAGGTACCTGAGATTCCGCTCTTCATACATCCGCAGATCACATTAGGCCGCAGTGTTGCACTCAGCTCTCATGTTCCGCTGATTATCCACCATGACCCCCCGATTTTTTTCTCAGGTGCAGCTTCCCACGGTGGAGCATTGTGTAATTATTGCCAACAGTCTTTGTTCCTGGCTGTATGCATTTACATCTGGCCTTATTGAAACTCATACTGTGTGTCATCTGAAAACTTTGTCAGGGATGATTTTTATATTCTCTTCCAGGTCATTGATAAAAATGTTAAAGGGCATAGGGACAAAATTGATCCCTGAGGGACCCCGTAAGACACATGGTTCCCCCTTTACAATAACATTTTGAGACCTGCCAGTTAGTCGGTTTTTAATCCAGTCAATGTGTGACAGGTTAATTTTTATATCATTATAAGTTTTTAATCAAAATGCTGTGCAGAAGTTTAAATACATTACATCAACACTATTACCTTTATCAACCAAACTTGTAATCTCATTAAAAAAAAAGATATGAAGTTACATTGACGGATTCTATTTTCCATAAACCCATGTTGACTGGCTTAATTAAAGGATGGTGATACAATTCTTTATTAATAGAGTCCTGTATCAGCCGCTCCATTATTTTGCCCAGGATCCATGTTGGACTGACAGGCCTATAGTTACCAGGTCATCCCATTTACTCTTTTAAAATATTGGCACAATATGAGATTTCTTGCTGTCTTCTGGAACTTCCACAGTGCTCCAAGAGTTATTGAAAATAAAAATCAATGGCCCAGCAAGTTCCTTGGCCAGCTCATAAAACTCTTGGCTGCAGGTGGCTAAGCCGGGAAACAAGATGGTGGTTTAATTCACCTCTTTATAACAGAGGGTGAATAAATGCAAGCTATTTAAGAAGATAAAAAGAACCAAGCCAACTTGGATCCACAGATCTGTGCTTAAATATAAATACCCAGCCATGGATCCAGTTTTGAAAAGAAAAAAAGAAAACTGAAGAGAGCTGGCAGATCCCAGTCCCAGAGAGCAGCCTCTAGTGGAGAAAATTCCACAGCAGAATCCGGGCCCAAAGGGCTATCAGCCCCTGGAACGTATTAAACATGACTCTGCAGGCTTGGGGATGTTGAACTGGTTCCTCATCGTCCTGTGAAGAGACAGTGGGTGAATGCAATGAGATTGAAATAGAATAAAATTGTACTGTTAAAACTGTGTGACAGTGGCCATTTTGGAAAGGTCAGAGACACAAAAGGGGAGTGTGGTTTGCAGCTATCTTGAGAAAGGTGCAACAAGTAAGGAGGAGAGATTTACATTAAAGATATACAAAAATGACATTAATGAGATTAATGGGAAAATATAAGCTGTGGAGATAGGATTAAATGAGCAATTGGACAGCATTTCTGATCTCGATGAAAGAATCCAAACTGAAAAAAAGAGAAAAGGAAAGAAATACAGTAAAAGCTGTTATCCGGCATGTCATCAACCAGAAAATTCTAGAAACCAGCATTTCTGATCTTCATAGAAAGTCCGGTTTATAGTCCTGTTGGCATGGGGTCGACAGGCTCCCTATCTGGCTCTGCGTGGCTCCCTGGAAGTGGCAACATGTCCCTGCTGCTCCTAGGCAGAGGAACAGCCATGGGGTCTCCATGCCCCTGCTGTGCCCCAAGTGCTGGTTCCGCAGTTCCCATTGGCCGGGAACTGCAGCCAAGGGGAGCTGCGGGGGCAGTGCCTGCAGGTGGCAGCATCGCGCAGAGTCACCTGGCCACGCCTCTGCCTAAGAGCAGCGGGGACATGTTGCCGCTTCCGGGGAGCTGCCCGAGGTGAGTGCTGCCCAGATCTGGCACCCCACCCACACCACAACCCCTGCCCCAAGCTCCCTCCTGCACCCATACTCCCTCCCAGATCCCGCACCCCACACCTCTTCCTGTGACCCAACTCCCAGCCCTGAGCCCCCTCCCACACCCAAACTCCCTCCCTCTTAGTTAACCAGAATTTTTGACTTATTAGCACCCCTCATTCCCCCAACACGCCAGATAACAAAGCTTTTACTGTAGAATTAAAGCTGGAGAACATGGAAAATAGAAACTTTGGGATTAATAATGAGTAAAGGTATTTCAGAGGAGACTGCAGAGAGAAATCTGCTGGACACATGGGCCAGTATTTCCCACGACATATTAAAACTGGGCAATAAGGCTCACATTCATACTGAGAGGGCTCCCAGATCCCTGAGCTCCAGGCCACCAGCACGCTCCAGACTAAAAGATCCATCTACTGAATTCCCAAGGCAAGGATAAAATAAGGGGGCAATAAGCAACGGAGTCAAACCACTGATCATTCTTACCCAGCCCAAATACATTTTCCCAAATCTGGCAACCTCAGACCTTAGAAAGTAAAGAGAACTATAATGTTAGAAAGAACAATGTAAGATATAAATTGGGGTTCCCATTTAGATTGTCCTTTAAATGGAAGGACATATATATGTCTACCTCAGACCCAAAGGAAAGGTAACAGGTACATAGGGATATGGGAATGGGCCAGTCAGCTAAAGAACAGTCTGAATGGTTTCAAAGGCATTGATTGGTCCCACAGGTCACCAAGAAATCACTGGGAATTAGTGAGATCAAAGAGAGTTAGAACAGTTTAGAAAGATGCATCATCAAGGCAACAGGACAGGCATGACAGCAGAAGAAACAGGCCAGATAACATGATCAGTATGGGGACTAAGATATTACACTAAATAATGGATATTGTATCCACAGTGTTTTAATGACAAAGGCATATTGAGAAATGGAAGTGGGGCTGTGTACCCCCAGGATCACTAATTCTATGTGGATACGTTGTATAACATTAAATGATACAATATTGTGATTTATATTAAAAACAGAGCTAATAACACAATAGCAGAAGACCTAGATCTTCCCTCCTGAAGTAAATTTGGCTTTAGAGTTACAAATATTCCAAAATTTATATTAGCAGGAGAAGCATCATCTATGGTGGAAAAGGTTAAGAATAAGTGAACTCAAAGATGGTCTAATGATTTCATCATGTCCAAAGTTATAATGATGGCTGTTAAGATTAGATAGGCTCGGTTCTTAAGAATATATATGGGAACAAACGTGCCTGTAGGGAAAGTCTGGGCTCCGACAGCTAGAGGGGAGCAGGCAACAAGGGGGAATGTGTAGGGAGAGAGGAGGGAGGGAAATGGCAGATAAGAGAACAGAAACAGAATTAATATTAATAAAAATGTTAGGGCTCAGAATTAATTTTTCTTCCAGTTAATCAGACTCTGGCTCTGGGTATAACAATACTGGTATTAAAAAAGGAAAAGCAGTATATGTGAGTTTTAAGATTACTGTGTGTATGAGACAGTTCCTTGCTAAAATGTCTTATCTAAAGAAAAGGAACAAATGTAAAGGAGACTTGGCATCTGGCTGGGTGGTCTCGCTGCTTTTCCCAAAGGGTGATATAGTGGGTGAGAGCAGCCTTGGTACTCATGGGTGAGTTTATGACTGTCATGTCTGTTAACAGTCAAGGGATGAACAATCCAGTGGAAAGGAAAAGGGTATTCTGCTCATTGAAGAAGACTATTCCCACATTAATCTATTTGCAGGATACACACTTGAAGGAAAATAATAAATACCTGAATCCTTCTTGGACACAGGTACCTACGTCTGTCCAGGGCAATCTAAAAGAAGAGGGGTGGCAATACTTTTTGCCAAACGCTTCCCTTTATTTTCTTATTTCTTATTCCAACTCGTAGATATTGCTATATTTTAATTAAGGGGTCATTGAAAGATAAATGTCTCACCTTAGCCAAGGTCTGTACTCGCAATCAAGGGAAAGCTGCTCTTTTTGGCAGGTTTTTAGGGATTTAGGAAGATTTAGAGAAGGGGATAATATTCTAGGGGGGGATTTTAACAAAGTGTTTAACTCCAGTTTGAATCAGTTGAATGTACACACGGGGCATCTGGGAGGAGCCAGTGCAAATTTGTTGCATCATTTAGAAACTGAGGAGCTTATGGTGTATGGCAGAAAATGAATCCAGATGTCCGACACTATTCATATTATTCTGCTACTCATGGATCTTACTCGGGTCAGGATTAATAGGGTTTCTGTCTAGGACCTTGGCTAATTTAGTCATAAAAGCGAATCTGGGAGTTCTGTCTTGGTCTGATCAAGCTCCTGCATGTACTAAATGAAAAGATTGGGAGTCAGTAGGAAGAACAAAGGACATTGCAGCTGAATAGAGCTTTGTTGTATGATTCCCTTAGAATTCAAGAACTGGGAGAAAAAAACCCCAGGAATATTTAGAAGAAAAGGTGTTGAGCCCTATTTTAACTGAACTGTTCACCGGTATGTTGCAGGGCAATGAGATTCCACGTTCATGGAAAGAGGCAAAAATGGTGATAATTACTAAAGAAGAGAAATAATTTACCAATTGTGCATCACAAGCACCTATTTCTTTCATAAATGTGGATGCTAAAATTTATGCTAAGGTGTAGCAAACAGACTGTGTGTCACCTTGCCCAAATGTTTTCACCTGACTGATCTGGGTTTGTGGCTGGCAGCCATCTGGTAATATCAGAAGAACTCTGGATTTGCTCTATAATGTTAATTCTAGCATTTCCTGTGTGCTGCTTTCTGTGACTGCTGAGAAAGTGTTCAACTGGCTGCAGTGAGAGTATCTCAAGACTGATTTTAGGAAGGTTTGGCTTCAGAAATGAGTTCTCTATGGGCATATTGGCCCACTATACTCATTGGTGAGCATCTGTTTTGGTTAATGGTCATCAATCTTCTCCTTGTAATTTGTCCAAGAGCACCAGACAGGGCTGGCCCGTATCCTCCTGTTGTTTGCTCTGGAAAAAGTGCCATTTGCAATACATGTGAGAAAACAGACCCTTGGGAAAGGGCATCAAAATGTCTTCTGGATTCGGCCATAAAATAGCTTTGGATGTTGACATTGTCTTGTTATATTTGCAGGACCCAGATGCTTCATTAAAAATTAGATTGATTGACTCTGGGATTTGGGCAGGTATCAAACTTCAAATTAAACTATGATAAATCTGAAATTTTAGGAATTAGCATTCCCCAAAGGGTCAAAAATACGTTGCCAGCCACATAAATGTAAATGGGTGAAGGACTCTAAAATATTTAGGAAAATAAAATATTTCTAAGGCAAATTACCCTCCACTGTGGAATAACATAATAGAAGACTTGGCAGACTTATTTTTGGCTAGGTAGGGCAGCCTCAGTAAAGGTGAACATCTTCCCAATGTTATTTTTGTTTCTGTGCATCCCTATTGCTATCCCTGATGTGACATTAAAAACATGGGAGGATGCACTATTAAAATTCATATGGAAACATACAAGACAAAGGGGGAGTTCTAAAATTCAGTAATTCTAAAAAGTGGGGTGGACTTACTTTGTCTTATTAATATGCATTGCAATTAAAATCTTTTGTTGGGTTAACCACAGACCATTCAAATACTGGGTAAAACTTGAACAGGACTGGAGCCCAGATATAGCCATTTGTAGTAACTGTTGGGTTAAAAATAAATGTAGGTCACCACCAATAAAATTACTCATTCATCCAGACCACCTTAGCAGATTTGAACAATTTTCTTTCAGTTCCTGTTGCCAAGACTTCTCCCTTAACTGCTTTCATTAATAATCAGGAATGTATCCCTAGGAAGCAAAGTGACTTCATTGTAGGTAAGAGCTGAGAATACTCAATTTGGACAGCTATTCCTGTGTCCTGATCTGAAATCATAACAAGAGATTTCAGAGTGGCAGCCGTGTTAGTCTGCTCAAATAAATTTGTTAGTCTCTAAGGTACCACAAGTCCTCTTTTCTTGTTGCATAACAAGAGGTGTGTCATAATGTGTGAATAATATAAAGATCCCATATTTTCTGTATTTATAAGTCAAATATTTTATTGTGTAATCTGGATACAAGACAGCTCTAGCTAGACCTTTCACTACATCTGAGGTGCTGACCCAGGAGCAAGCTTGCACAAAAGGTTTATTTTCTAAGATATATACAATTTTGATTTAAAAAAAGATGTTAATAGGAAGAGAACCCAGATGAAAAGGTCAAAATGGGATTTGGATAAAGAAATGGATCTAGATGAGTGGGTCTCTAGATGGAAAGGGGATACATATCTTTGGCTTGTGTAGCTCACAAAGAAATATTTTATAAAATTACTGTATAGATGGCATTTGACTCCAGTGAAGATCCATCACATTTTTGCTAGGAAGTGCTCTGTTGGAGTGTTTGTAGGAAGGCTCCCCAGCAAGCAAGCCAGAATCTTTAGCCAAGTTCTTTGAATATGAACCTGATCCTGAATAAGTAATATGTAATGTATGATACAGTATATTAACATTTTATTGTAATTTTGCCTTAATAAAAAAAATTCAGCAACAAAGAAAAAAATGGATGAAAGTTATCCAGACCTGCTGACTTAAAAGATGTCTAATTTTAGTGGCTACTGTTTAACATCCTCCTGACTTACTATTGGAATAGAAAATGTTTCATCACAATGATCCCTACATTTTGTTTCCCAAGTAGAAAATATAAATATTTATTAAATACTTCTTCCTTTTTCTGTATTATTACCAATGATTGCACCATTTCTATCTAGTAATGACTCAATACACTTGTTAGTATTCTTTTTGTTCCTAATATACTTAAACTGTCATTATGGTCATCAAAGTTAAGGACACTTTTGTTCTTTTGCTTCCCTTATCAATTGTCTACAATTTCTAGTTTCTGATTTATATTCATTACTATCAACTTTACTTTTTTCATATGTTATGTATTTTTATATGTATAGCTACTTTTACTTCCCCTCTAAATCAAGGGTTTGAAACCAATGCATCCTGTCTTTCTTGATCGTGACTTTTTAGCAGTGTGGTAAAGTTACTTACCTGGCAGTTTTCCTCCTTGTAGCTAGATACAGTGTGGCAGGGATTTTCTCTCTAGTCCTGACCAGGTCCACTGGTGATCCCCTTTTCCCTGGTGACTTAGCTATCTGTCCAGGTGGCACCTCCATCAAGGTAAACCAGGGTTTTAACCCAGTAGACCCAGAACCTCACACTGGGTCAAAGATCTTGGTCCAGGCCCATTAGTACTTCTGATCCTTTGTATCTGGTGTCTTCCTGCTAGTCTTCCCAAGTCCCTTTCTTCACCCTTGGTTCCAGCTCAGGGACCACTGTAACAAGTGGTTAAGGTCTGTCTGGTCAGACCTCTTGCTTTGTCCCTTGGCTACTTCCTAAGTTAGCCCACCTTCACTGCAGGAGGCTTTTATTCCCAGCACGGGGTGGAGGGAGAGGGAAAAAGAATCTGCCCCAGTGTCAAGCCCCTAGTGCTAGTTCTCACAATAACAAAGGAAAGGGAAACTAAATTAACAGAAAAAGAGCAGCACCAGCTTCTGTCCTACCAGGAGCCTCCAGACATCTGTCCCACCACTCAGTGCTTGCCATATGTAGCTGGCTCTCCGCTGAGTTCCTTCCTAGGAGTGGAGGATGAGAGGTCTGTGCACATCCCCAGGCTGGGGCTTTCTGAACGGAGTTTCTCCCTGCTTAAGGTCTCCTGTCCCAAGACTGGTATGCCTCACAGGTGGTGGGGTGCAGGGCTGCCTGAGCCCAAAGCTAGTCTTTATCCCCTTCTTCCCTGGTGTGGGATGTGTACACTCCCTCTAGTAATGTGTTAAACAATTCCCAATTCTCATTCACATTTCAATGTAAAATTCTTCCTTCAGTTCATGGGTTCATCGTTGTTTTCAGCTTTGTGAAATTGGCCCTTTTAGAGCAGCATGTTTATGCACTATTGGTTTGGTTTTATTCTGTTTGAACATAACAGATGTGATCAAGTTATGATCCCCTGTACCTAAGCTAATACTTATTTTTGGGTCTGTGATCAATTCCTCCTTGTCTCTCAAGACAAGATCTAATATAGAATACCTTCACGGTGGTTGCAACAACTTTTGAGTTAGGAAATTGTCATCTATAACATTTAGATATTCTCAGGATGTTTTCGTACTGGCAGCATGAAACCTGCACATCTTTCTCTGGCTAAATTGGCTGTTCAGCAACCTCCCCCTGCTTATACAAACTGTTCCTTAATCTTCTTTTCTTCTTTGTGAACTCAGAGAGATGAGCTATTTGGATGGTTTCCCCCAATGTTAGCACTGACTCCATTTGTAATTTCAGAGGCACTTCTTTCTGAGCAGTGCTGGTCAGAAATGCCTGGTCTCTCATTTGCTTTTCCTTCTATCTCCTAATGTTTAATGATTGCCCAGACAATACACTGCTCTGGCGTTACCTGAAATAAGGTGCCTCTCCAAAAGAATATTACGTCTGGGAAGGAACTGCTCATTACATTTCACTGTCAAAACATCATAACTAGTATTGGGGCCTTCTTCATATACAAAATAAATCTATTCCCTTTCCACACAGTATAAAGGAGGAAGTTAATTGACTCTGCACTCCTTGCCTGTTCATTTCTACAAAGCATGGAATCTGAAGAAATACTCTCTCTTTTGAGGCCACAGTGAAAGTTGGCCGAAGTGAGTATTTTCTGCAGGACTGTAATTTAATATACTGCACGTCTGACATTTGCATTAGTGGCATATGTCAAACATTCCGAAATCGGGCTATTGGTGACACCACCTCACTTTGCTGAGAGGAGGCATGATGGTAACTTTCTTGTTCTGTCTAATTTGTTAACACCACACAAAACTGTCAACTCCTCTGGCCAAGAAGTGATCCCCCCGTGTGTATAGATGGATCTTGTTCTGTCTCTGGGCAGAGCAATAGCAACTGTGGCCAAAGCTTTCAAATTTGAGTGCTAAAATTTAGGCACCAAAATCCCAATTTTAGGCATTCAAATAAAAAGTCTGATTAATCTGAGGTGCTGAACACCTTAAGTCCCTGAGTATTTTAGGGGTACCCTACAGACCAGAATCTCTCTCTCTCTCTCACGCACACACACACACACACACACAATCCAAACAACATAGGATCTGAAGTCTGAGGCTTTGCAAAGCTCTTTTTTACATAAGATTAGAAAATATCTCTTCTGTGCACTTCCTGTTTTCACCTGGCACCAGAAATCAAAAGAGCTAGAGCTGCTTTGCTGAAATGAGATGAAACTTATTTGTGTATTGCTTTCGATTTTTTTTTTTTTTTTGGTATTATGTTTAGCCCCATTTGTAAATCAGAAAAATGCTTAGACTACATAGAGAAATAAAATGGAGACTGAGGAGAAGGGAGATTCAGGGAGGGAGCTGGGCTGTTGGCACCAGTAAGATATATCATGACAGATTTCAATCATCAGAGCCTTCTTTTTACAAAGGAAAGGAACAATCTGATCATACTGAGAAGCTCTGAGTTCATTGGTTAAGATGAGCACTCGCTGGCGATTTCCTTCCTGCTAGAATGATCAGAATGACGAATTTTAAAGAACTGGAATGAGGTTTACTACAAAGTGTTATGAGGGGGAATATGAGCGACACATGAACTGCCGGCTCAGGGAGGCTAGCCCCCAGTCCTACCCCTTACTCCAGAGGCCAGGCCCCATCTCCCCTGCTGGAGCCCGGAGCCCCCCCATCACAGCCGCCGGCCCCTCACCCCAGCCCTTGGCTGCCTGAGTGCCTCCAACCCCAGAGTGCTGGGCGACACGGCCCCCAGCGCCAGAGGGCCAGGCAGTATGGTCCCCAGAGCTGGAGCACTGGCCCCAACCGCAGTCTTATTCATCTCTCCTCATACGGAAGCTGTTCCATACCCTTAATCATTTTTGTTGCCCTTTTCTGATCCTTTTCCAATTCCAATCTATCTTTTTTGAGATGGGGCGACCACCTCTGCACGCAGTATTCAAGATGTGGATGTACCATGGATTTATATAGCGGCAAAATGATATTTTCTCTCTTATTATCTATCTCTTTCCTAATCATTCCCAACATTCTGTTCGCTTTCTTGGCTGCCGCTGCACACTGAGTGGATGTTGTCAGAGAACTATCCACAATGACTCCTAGATCTTTCCTGAGTGGTAACAGCTAATTTAGACCCCATCATTTTATACGTATAGTTGGGATTATGTGTTCCCATGTGCATTACTTTGCATTTATCAACAATGAATTTCACCTGCCAATTTGTTGCCCAGTCACCCGGTTTTGAGAGATCCTTTTGTAGCTCTTGGCAGTCTGCCTGGGACTTAACTATCTTGTGTAGTTTTCTATCATCTGCAAATTTTGCCACCTCACTGTTTACCCCTTTTTCCAGATTATTTATGAATGTGTTAATTAGGACTGGTCCCAGTACAGATCCCTGGGGGACACCACTATTTACCGCTCTCCGTTCTGAAAACGGACCATTTATTCCTACCCTTTGTTTCCTATCTTTTAACCAGTTACCAAACCAGGAGAGGACCTTCCCTCTTATCCCATGATAGCTTACTTTGCTTAAAAGCATTTGGTGAGGGACCTTGTCAAAGGGTTTCTGAAAATCCGAGTACACTCTATCCACTGGATCCCCCTTGTCCACATGCTTGTTAACCCCCACAAAGAATTCTAGTGCATTGGGGAGGCATGATTTCCCTTTACAAAAACCATGTTCATCTATGTGTCTGATAATTTTGTTCTTTACTATAGTTTCAGTTTGCCAGGTACTGAAGGCAGGTTTACTGGCCTGTAATTGCCAGGATCATCTCTGGAGCCCTTTAAAGAAATTGGTGTCATATTAGCTACCCTCCAGTCATTTGGTACAGAAGCTGATTTAAATGATGGGTTAGAGCCTACAGTTAGCAGTCCTGCAATTTCACATTTGAGTTTCTTCAGAACTCTTGGGTGAATACCATCCAGTCCTGGTGACTTATTACTGTTTAGTTTATCAATTTATTCCAAAACCTCTTCTAATGACACCTCAGTCTGGGACCGTTCCTCAGGATTTGTCACCTAAAAAGAATGGCTCAGGTTTGGGAATCTCCCTCACATCCTCAGCCGTGAAGACCAATGCAAAGAATTAATTTAGTTTCTCCACAATGATCTTAACGTCCGTGAGTACTCCTTTAGCATCTCGATTGTCCAGGGGCCCCACGGTTGTTTAGCGGCTTCCTGCTTGTGATGTACTTAAAAAAATTGCTATTACTTTGTGAGTCTCTGGCGAGCTGTTCTTCAAATTCTTTTATGGCCTCCCTAATTATATTTTTAAACTTCATTTGCCAGAGTGTATGCTCCTTTCTATTTTCCTCATGAGGATTTAACTTCCACTTTTTCAAGGATACCTTTTCGTCTCTGACTGCTTCTTTTACTTTGTTGTTTAGCTACAGTGGCGCTTTTTTTGGTTCTCTTACTGTGTTTTTTTTAATTTGGGGTATACATTTAAGTTGAGCCTCTATTACGGTGTATTTAAAAAGTTTCCATGCAGCTTTCAGGGATTTCACATTTGGCACTGCCCCTTTTAATTTCTGTTTCACTAACTTCATCATTTTTGTGTAGTCCCCCTTTCTGAAATTAAATGCTACAGTCTTGGGCTGCTGTGGTGTTTTCCCCGCCACAGGGATGTTACATTTAATTATATTATGGTCACGATTACCAAGCACTCCAGCTATATTCACCTCTTGGACCAGATCCTGTGCTCCACTTAGGACTAAATCAAGAATTGCCTCTCCTCTTGTGGGTTCCAGGACTAGTTGCTCCAAGAAGCAGTCATTTAAGGTGTCAAAAGACTATCTCTGCACGCCGTCCTGAGGTGACATGTACCCAGTCAATATGGGGATAGTCGAAATCCCTCTTAATATTGAAGTTTAACTATTCATAAACGATCTGGAAAAAGGGGTAAACAGTGAGGTGGCAAAATTTGCAGATGATACAAAACTACTCAAGGTAGTTAAGTCCCAGGCAGACTGCGAAGAGCTACAAAAGGATTTCACAAAACTTGGTGACTGGGCAACAAAATGGCAGGTGAAATTCATTGTTGATAAATGCAAAGTAATGCACATTGGAAAACATAATCCCAACTATACATATAAAATGATGGTGTTTAAATTAGCTGTAACCACTCAAGAAAGAGATCATTGTGGATAGTTCTCTGAAAACATCCTCCAACGTGCAGAGGCAGCCAAACAGAATGTTGGGAATCATTAGGAAGCAGACAGAGAATAAGACCAAAAATATCATATTGCCACTATATAAATCCATGGTGCGCCCACATCTTGAATACTGCGCGCAGATCTCGTCACCCCACCCCAAAAATATATTTGGCAACAAATGGCAACAAAAATTATCAGGAGTATGGAACAGCTTTCATATGAGGAGAGATTAATAAGACTGGGACTTTTCAGCTTGGAAAAAAGGCAACTAAGGGGGATGTAACAGAGGTCTATAAAATCAAGCATGTTGTGGAGAAATTGAATAAGGAAGTGTTATTTACTCCTCCACATAACACAGGAACTCGGGGTCACCAAATAAAATTAATAGGCAGCAGGTTTAAAACAAACAAAAGGAAGTATTTCTTCACACAACACACCTGTGGAACTCTTTGCTAGAGGATGTTGTGAAAGCTAAGATTATAATAGGGTTCAAAAAAGAACTATAGATTCATAGATGCATAGATATTTAGGTCAGAAGGGACCATTATGATCATCTCGTCTGACCTCCTGCACAACGCAGGCCACAGAATTTCACCCACCCACTCCTGCGAAAAACCTCTCACCTATGTTAGAGCTATTGAAGTCCTCAAATTGTAGTTTAAAGACTTCAAGGAGCAGAGAATCCTCCAGCAAGTGATCCGTGCCCCCTGCTACAGAGGAAGGCGAAAAACCCCCAGGGCATCTTCCAATCTGCCCTGGAGGAAAATTCCTTCCCGACCCCAGATATGGCGATCAGCTAAACCCTGAGCATATGGGCAAGATTCATCAGCCAGATACTACAGAAAATTCTTTCCTGGGTAACTCAGATCCCACCCCATCTAATATCCCATCACAGGCCATTGTGCCTATTTACGATGAATATTTAATTACCAAAACCATGTTATCCCATCATACCATCTCCTCCATAAACTTATCGAGTTTAATCTTAAAGCCAGATAGATCTTTTTGCCCCCACTAGATAAGTTCATGGAGGTTGGGACTACCAGTGGCTATTAGCCAGGATGGGCAGGGATGCTGTCCCTAGCCTCTGTTTGCCAGAAGCTGGGAATGAGCAACAGAGGATGGATCACTTGATGATTCCCTGTTCTGTTCATTCCCTCTGGGGCACCTGGCATTGGGCACTGTAGGAGGACAGGATACTGGGCTAGATGGACCATTGGTCTGACCCAGTATGGCCGTTCTTATGTCCTTAAGGGCCTGACCCTGCAAGGAGCAGGTTGTTCTCAGCTCCCAACAGGGAAGGAGTGTGCCCAGCTTGAGTGTGACTCTGCCGATGGCAGTGGTAGGCCCGAAGGTAGCACGTTGCAGGCGAGGACTAGACCAGCTCAACCTTTCTTCCACTGTGGACACAGCTCTCCCACCTCAAGGTCAGGAAGGGGCTCTGATGCTAGTCTGGAAAATTTTGGAAATCCTGGGCCAGATCCTCAGTTGGCGTCAGTGGGTGTTGCTGCATTAGCTCCAATGCCAGGTTACTCTAGCACAGGGCCTGGCCTAGTGTCACTGGATCTGTAAAGTTTTATAAGAACGTAGGATTTTACACATACAGTCTAATTATTCGGGTTAGTCTCCACCCTAAACCGAAAGGGTGCCAGTAGCATGCCAGGTGTACACATCTCAGAGACACACACTGTAGGTGCTTCAGCAGCTAGGCCTTGTAAGTGTGAGGGGACTGTGGCCCCCTTACTAACATTCAGTGGGGTGTTTTAGTTGCTAGCTCCCAGTACTAAAAAGGGGGAAGGGTCAATGGGGAATCAGGACCCTGAGACTGACAACCCCCAGGAACAATGGGGAGAGGCCAATGCTCCAGGTCAGCCTGAATGACAGGGCGGGCAGGTTAATCAGGGAGTCAGGAGGCCAGGGAGGTCCCGTCCTCTGTGTGAGCTGGATTTGCCTGGGTCAGACAGAGTGGGGCCAAGCTAAGGAGAAAGCAGGGGCCTGAGCTGAGCTGCGGAGCAGAGCTGGGGAGCCAGATCCAGAGGGACCAGAAAAGCATCCCAGAGAGAGCAGACCCTGTCCTGGGAGCAGAGCTGCAGCAGCCAGAGCCAGAGGGGCCAGAAAAGCAGCCCAGGGAGCTGGAGGCAGAGCAGCAGCAGCCGTGCAGAGACTGAGTGGAGCAGCTGGGGCTGGAGTGGTCCAGAGCCGGGTGTCGTGAGCAGCTGGGGAGACCGAGGGGGACCCTGGGCAGCGGGCCCAGCACAGGGAGACGCCTCATAGAATCATAGAATATCAGGGTTGGAAGGGACCTCAGGAGGTCATCTAGTCCAACCCCCTGCTCAAAGCAGGACCAATCCCCAACTAAATCATCCCAGCCAGGGCTTTGTCAAGCTGGGCCTTAAAAACCTCAAAGGAAGGAGATTCCACCACCTCCCTAGGTAACGCATTCCAGTGCTTCACCACCCTCCTAGTGAAAAAGTTTTTCCTAATATCCAACCTAAACCTCCCCCACTGCAACTTGAGACCATTACTCCTTGTCCTGTCCACTGAGAACAGTCTAGAGCCATCCTCTTTGGAACCCCCTTTCAGGTCGTTGAAAGCAGCTATCAAATCCCCCCTCACTCTTCTCTTCCGCAGACTAAACAATCCCAGTTCCCTCAGCCTCTCCTCATAAGTCATGTGCTCCAGCCCCCTAATCATTTTTGTTGCCCTTCGCTGGACTCTCTCCAATTTTTTTCACATCCTTCTTGTAGTGTGGGGCCCAAAACTGGACACAGTACTCCAGATGAGGCCTCACCAATGTCGAATAGAGGGGAATGATCACGTCCCTCGATCTGCTGGCAATGCCCCTACTTATACAGCCCAAAATGCCATTGGCCTTCTTGGCTACAAGGGCACACTGTTGACTCATATCCAGCTTCTCGTCCACTGTAACCCCTAGGTCCTTTTCTGCAGAACTGCTGCTGAGCCATTCGGTCCCTAGTCTGTAGCGGTGCATGGGATTCTTCCGTCCTAAGTGCAGGACTCTGCACTTGTCCTTGTTGAACCTCATCAGATTTCTTTTGGCCCAATCCTCCAATTTGTCTAGGTCCCTCTGTATCCTATCCCTACCCTCCAACATATCTACCTCTCCTCCCAGTTTAGTGTCGTCTGCAAACTTGCTGAGGGTGCAATCCACACCATCCTCCAGATCGTTAATGAAGATATTGAACAAAACCGGCCCGAGGACCGACCCCTGGGGCACTCCACTTGATACTGGCTGCCAACTAGACATGGAGCCATTGATCACTACCCGTTGAGCCCGACAATCTAGCCAATTTTCTACCCACCTTATAGTGCATGCATCCAGCCCATACTCCTTTAACTTGCTGACAAGAATACTGTGGGTGACCGTGTAAAAAGCTTTGCTAAAGTCAAGGAACACCACGTCCACTGCTTTCCCCTTATCCACAGAACCAGTTAACGCAGCCAAGAGGCTCTGCATGCCAGGCTTGGATCGTAACCCCGACAGGGCGGGGGCGACACTGGGAAGAAGGGTCCTGCCACTTAGAGCCTGAGAGCGTGTGGCCACCAGCAGAGCGAGTGTCCAACCCACAGCACCCCTGCAGCACAGCCAGGACCTAAGAAGAAGGCCTGGGACTTACAAGGAGCAGACTGTGAACTGCCCGGACGTTCCAGAGACACTGTTTGTGATGTTCCCTGCCACAGAGCTGGGTGATGTGTTTCCTTTAACTTTTCCCATTTTTCCTTATTCTTTTTAAAATTAATTATTGATTAAATAACTTGCATTTGCTTTAAATTGTATGTAATGGTCAGTGGGTCAGAGAAGTGCCCAGCGCAGAGAGAGTACCCCGGAGTGGAGACACCCTAGCCCCTGTCCTAGGGGACCACAGCAGGGTTGGGGGTCGAGCCCCCCAGGAATCCTGGGCCCAGCCTTGTTGGGGTTACGAGGACTCTGCCAGACAGGAGAGTAGAAGGGGAGTCCTCAAGGACAGGGAGGCCACTGGGTAAAGGAAGTGGGAGCGAGGACTCAGATCCTTTCGCTAGCCCACTTCACCAGCGTAGTGCAGAAGCCAGGAAAGTTCCCCACAATAGCGGGACTATTCCCCCGCTTACATAATCACTAGCCCTGGTGGATTCCAATGACCACTTGGAGACATTGCTCAGGGAAAGGGTGTTTTACTGGGGCTGGCTGGACAGGGAAAATGTTGCAGATCCCCTAGGTCCAGAGGCTTAAACAGCTACAGTTCAAAGTGATCAATAGCAGCTCCTGTTTGGGCCCTGGGGCAGCTGAACCGGGAGTCAGGGCTCTTCAGGTGCAGGGCCTGTCTCTATTCTAGCAAACGGGAGCTTGCAGGTTTCTGAGCCAGACCCAGTTATTGTCTCTTTGCAGTGGCTCCCAGCCCAGCCACTGCTGCTCCCCGACGCTGAAAACAGCCAGTTTTCGTGTCCGGCACTCACAGCCAGTTCCATGATTTAGATAATGGCGGAGAGAGAACACTGATAAAGTTTGCGGCTGATACCAAGCTGAGAGGGGTTGCAAGTGCTTTGGAGGATAGGATTAAAATTCAAAGTGATCTGGACAAACTGGAGAAATGGTCTGAAGTAAGCAGAATGAAATTCAATAAGGACAAATGCAAAGTACTCCACTTAGGAAGGAACAATCAGTTGCACACATACAAAATGGGAAATGACTGCCTAGGAAGGAGTACTACGGAAAGGGATCTGGGGGTCATAGTGGATCACAAGCTAATTATGAATCAACAGTGTAACACTGCTGCAAAAAAAGCAAACATCGTTCTGGGATGTAATAGCAGGATTGTTGTAAGCACAAGAAGTAATTCTTCCGCTCTGCTCCGCCCTGATTAGGCCTCAACTGGAGTATTGTGTCCAGTTCTGGAAAGATGTGGAAAAATTGGAGAAGTCCAGAGAAGAGCAACACAAATGATTAAAGGTCTAGAAAACGCCAACTAGGAGGGAAGATTGAAAAAGCTGGGTTTGTTTAGTCTGGAGAAGAGAAGACTGAGCGGGGACATGATAACTGTTTTCAAGTACATGAAAGGTTGTTACAAGGAGGAGGGAGGTGCATTGTTCTCCTTAACCTCTGAGAATAGGACAAGAAGCAATGGGCTTAAATTGCAGCCAGGGCGGTTTAGGTTGGACATTAGGAAAAACTTCTTAACTATCAGGGTGGTTTAGCACTGGAATAAATTGCCTAGGGAGGCTGTGGAATCTCCATCATTGGGGATTTTTAAGAGCAGGTTGGACAAACACCTGTCAGGGCTGGTCTAGATAATACGTAGTCCTGCCTTGAGTGCAGGGGACTGGACTAGATGACCTCTCGAGGTGCCTTGCAGTTCTATGATTTCATGATTCCATGCGGGGCTCTGTCCCTAGTCCTAGGGCTTCTCTCCTGCTCCCTGCTGCCACACGCTCCCACCCCCAAACAGAGCCGGGCCACTCCTGGTTCAGGCCCTTTCCCCTCCCTGCTGTCAGCTGTGGGAGGGGTCCCAGGTCTCAGCCACGCACCTCAGCACAAACACCAGCCCTCCCTGCTAGGGAGTGTAGGGGTCAGAGTTAATCCCTGTGACAAGCCCCACACTAAGAAGAGGACACCACTTTTATCTAACCCAGGCAAAGCCAGAAGTAGATCCAGATCAGGATCGCCAGCAAAGGTTACACAGAACCGCCCCTTTCCCTGATCAGGCTACAGAACACAGTCCCCCCCACCCATGGCTAGACACACACACACTCTCTGCCCCTCCCCAGTGCAATCCCCCCCCTTGGATCAGTCCAACCTGCCCATGGTGGGTCCCGTTGCATGATCTCAGTTGTCCGATCAGCTCCAAGCTGTGCACTTGTAACCTCCCCTTTTGCAAACATTTTGCACCAGGTTGGTGATATTGCTAACTTTACAATAACACTGCCAGGACTTCCCTAGTCATCGCAAGGGGGGCTTGGAGCTGTATAGAATAATAAGTTGAGATCATTTATGTACTAACCTATAGGAGAAGGACACCCCAACATTAATTGGGTGAGGAAATAAAAATACAGAAGAGGGGACAAACCCCTACTAAATATGCATTCGGCAGCGTGGCATCAGCGTCCCATATTACACAAGTTGTATCCCAGCCGGTGTGCAGGAGGGGAGAGAGATGTCATGCTTGGAGGTGCCAGGATGATGCCCACTGTTGATGAGGAAGATGATGGCTGACGTTTCAGGTTGTGGTGTGAGGGTATGGATGTGCAGATGGACACTCTGTGTTATCTCTAGCTACCGTGCAGGGCTAGAGCGTTTGTGCTCAATGTATGAATGTATTATTACCAACACAGAAGGGTTCCTGAATGTGAGTCTTGTGCCCATGCACATCGGGGTTGCCAACTGAACAGTGATTTTAATAATTCTGGGCCTGGTCTTGGGAAAGGGACCTGTCAAATTTCAGAGTGATCACTGGGAATTCTTAAGGAATCAGTAACATTATGTCATAGATCAGCCTACTCCTATCTACTCGCCCGCAATGGAGTCTATTTATCCAGCTAGAGAGCTGACTGAACATGCCCCAAACTATCCCCCCTTTCCAAAAACTTCAGGGCAGGGAGAGCTCAATGTGCATCTTCCTAGCAACAATGACCCGGACACAACTCATTGCTCCCCCTCTTCTCTGGAGATCCCTGACAGAGCTATCCCCCTAGTAGGCATGGCAGTTACATCAGCTGCTGCTTCTCAGTTCTGTTCTTCGTTCTGTCTCTTAAACTTCCCCGGGTTGTTTCCCATCCCGTCCCCATCTGCTCATTGGTGGTCGGTAGTTAATTCTGTGTCCTTGCCTGGGAGTGGCACTCTAATCTCCAGCTAATCGGGTTTGTGCAGAGCAGTGGGGCAGAGGACCGGAAGGGAGGGAAAGGAGCTCTCTACACGGCCCTAGACTAGTCAGGGGAAGGGAAAATGAAATAGGGAGAGGAATGGTGGGAGCTGCGGTCCCCTGCTTTGCGGATCCATCTCCCCAGGCACTGCCACACAAAGGAGAGCTCTGTTTCCGCTGCACAACTTTGCTTAGCCAAAGTATAGAAAGAAACTCCTGAAGACTTTAAAAATACAGCAAAGAATTATTTTCTAAAGGGAAGCAATGATGATAAATGGCCACTTTGAAAACAATTATTGCTGTCTTAATGGATATTTACATGGGATTTTTTTATTTGACAGTATAACAATGAAGGCTGCTGTTTTTATCTGTCTTAATTAACAGGACGTTATGACACTCAGCTTGTTCCATTGTAAGAGTTCTCTTGTGTGGGAGGTTCTAATTCTGCTGCCTTTTTCAATAACCCCTCAAAGAAATTCTAGATGCAAAGAGCTGATGTTCAGTAATTATATTAAAAGCCCTAAAACGGAAGATTTCTTTCCTTCTCTCAACATAAAACGTACTTTACTTCATTATCCGCGCTTCTTGGAATAATCTGCTGAAATTGCTTGCAGCACTTTTTATTGTGTTGATAATGACTAAAAAAATCTAGAAGACTAAATATAAAAAGATAGCTTCATTTAAAGACACACTCAGGCATTGTTTAAAAATTCAGCTCATGGTGTCTCATACACAGGACTGCACAGCTGGTGCTGTTTATTCTTCAACCTGTGGCAATCAATTCAAAAGACACGTCTTAAGCACAAACCAGGAGTCCTCAGATAAACGTCCTACTTCTGTTTTATTTATTGTAGATTTTTTTCCTTTGCTCCACATGGTTTTGGTACTTGAGAAACGTTTCTTTAGAGATTTCTCAGGGCCAGAGTCGGTGGGGCTTCTTGTGTGTTCGCAACAATAGGAGCAAAAACAGCCTGACCACGAGTTACTCACCACGTGGGATTGAAAAGTACAAAAGGTTTGGCTACTGTCAGCACTTTGGTCTGGCTACCCAAGACTCAGCTTTTATCAGGGTTTGCAACTCAGACGGATCCTAACTGTAACTCTTTAAAAGAGCTGAGCAAATTGTGAGACATTTTCTGTAACTGTTCTTTCAAATTCTCCACAAAAGTGAGTACCACGCTTGAAGTCATTTCCTGTTTGCTTTCTGGAAGCATTTCAGCATCCTTGCTTTCCTCACAAATACTGGGGGACAAAAAGAGAACTCAAACACCCAAATAGTGGCTGGAAGTCCATTTTGAGTTGTATGACCATTTGTAAAAGACCGTTTGTGATATCATTTACAGTTCAGGCTGAGGCTGGGTGGGATTGTTACCAAAGTTACTTGGTATGTCTCTGTATCCTGACTGGATGAGCTACATACCAAACCAACAGAACGCCTAATTTTTGTAAATTGTACTTGAATATAAAATGGGAATGGTCACAAAGAGTCATTATTACAGAACAAGAGAGAGCCTCATTGTTACGTCAGATTCAGTTGCAATATTTGCAATTTGAATGATATACAGAGAAGAGTTAGTCATAGAAGAAACCTGCAAATAATTTCGAACTACAAAAAGTTTTAAGCATTCTGTGATCTGTTCAGGCAAGTCACATGAAGAGAAAGAGTTCTATTTCGTCAGCGTATTACTCGAATGTATTACTAATTGTGGACTAGTGCCAAAGCTCTACTCATTACTTCCCAAGCGTCCCCTCGGCTTTGAGAGAAGAGACGGTTAAAAATCTCGACAAGACCAGGCAATATAATATCAGGTGTCTCAGTTCTCTCACAAACCTGCTAATTTTTCTTGGCTGAGACTGACTGCGCCGGGAATGCTCATTTTGCAAAAATACATGTTGTCCCTTTCCAATATAACCCATAATTTGGGTTTCAGACTGGGTTTTTGACACCCGCCACATCATTCCCTGGTCTTGGCTGATTGTATTATTGATAACATTTTGTAAGACAGACAAGGTGGGTGAGGTAATATCTTATATTGAATTAATTTCTGTTGGCAAAAGAGACAAGGGTTTGAGCTACACAGAGCTCTGCTTCAGCTCTGTGTAGTTTGAAAGCCTGCCTCTTTCACCAAGAGAGGCCTATTCAATAAAAGAGATCACCTCACCCAACTGGATTCTCTAATATTCTGGGACCAACATGGCTACAACTACACTGCAAACAAAAGGTGAAAAATATTTTTAAGTCCGTCAAAACAAAGGAAATAGAAATACGTTCCTTCACCTTCCCTCAACCTGTCCCCAACATTTACTATCATGTGAGAAAGGTGTCACATGCCATGGGTTGGGGGCATGGGGGTGTTACGTGCATATTGACACTTGCAGAGAGCTGGAGTTGTTGATGCATCATGAGCAAGGTCAGGAGCTTTAAGCTGGTGCAATGGAGAAAGTGGGTGGCATGGTCAGAGGGAAGGTCATTGAACTGATTGGCTTTGTACAGACTTCAGGAGGGGGTTGGGGTGTCACCTGAGAGGAGCAGATGCCACTAATGAAGATGTGGGACATTCAAGGCAGGGCGAGGGCTGGGATAGAGAGGAAGGGCTGGATCTTTGAAACGTTGCAGAGAAAGAATGGCAAGATGAGAGGGGAGAATGAGAAGAATGAGTTGAAGCTGAGACTCGAAAGCCCACCCAGACATTTACCTTACCTGCTGTTTTTTCTCTGGTAGAGACATATAGGATACTTCTCTTCACTTATTAAGTAAACTAAGTGAAATTCAAATTAATAACATACATAACAATATTCCTCATGCCTTTGCATTTGACAGCATCCTGAGCGAGAGTAAACAATGCTTGCGGTACAAACTATTCCAGGCTCGCCGTGCGACACGGTATAGCGCATATATCATCTGTGCTGCAGTCACAAGTTATGGGGCTTGATCGTGTGCACTGAGAGGAGGGAGGAGTAACTCCCTGCGCTGCAGGGATTGCGGGGTGAGGCCCTATGGCCTGTATTATAAAGGAGGTCATTTGTATCAGTAGCTCAACAGAACTGCCTCCCTCCTTCACGTGACCACCTGGCGGGGTCAGAGCTCAGCGACCGTCACTTTTAAAATTCAAGTTGGGCACAGTTTACTACGGTGGGCAACACACACCATTAAACAACCCTAATCGCAGGCCTTCCCGGCATGTGCATTCCTAGTCTCTCTTTCCAGGCAGCTTCAGCGAAGGGTCGAAAGTATTTCTCAGTTACTTTCTATTGAGGGTTCACCAACGAGCTGCCTGGAGCAGAAGTGCGGGTATAGACTTCCAATCCCACAGCTTGTGCGACACCGCATCCGCTTTGGTTTGTCACTGCCCTGAAATGCTGGCTGCTCAGTACCTTCAGATGCCATCAGGAGCTGTCAGTGCTGTGAAAACGGGTGGCCTAGAAAAGCCAAATGCATTTCATTTGAATTCTGTGAACAGTCATTCATACGTAAGTGTTCTCAGGGCGCCACTGATGAAATTTTGAGGTAGACAGTGGACTAATGAGGGGTGCAATCCTGCAGACACTTAGCAATGCTCATTGTTCCATCAGCTTCAATAGCCGTGCAGGCAGGGACAAGGATGCAAGAGAACAGGGTCCTACACTGGGGCCTGAGTGCACCTGCAAACATATGAATCTAAAAAATCGCCTGACCAACCTAAGAGAAATGCTCAGGACAGAACAGGCAATATCTGGGATTTTACTGATTATTTTCAGTTTTCATGAATAAAGCAGCACATGGGTGTGATTTATTAAGGGTCTGAGTGCGCATCCGTCACGCAGATGCTCACACCAGCGATCCCACTGAGGTCACGAGAGTGAGTAATTGTGAGACAAATGAATACGAAATGACTCAGCACAACAAGAGCTCATGTAGGCAAGCGTAGTCCTGCCACGGGGTTCACTTACCGCCAGCAGTGCCTCCTTGTGGCCACATCTGGGATTAGCTCTATTCGGGTGTGACGATCCCTGCCTTGCCCCATGGCCCCTCTCTCTCCAGGACTCAGGGTGCTCCTTCTTCATGACTCAGCCCTCTGCCAGGTCACTACAGTCCTTCCCGTCTGGGGAAACACAGTCGCTGCAAACCAGCTGTCCGGTTGGCATCTCCAGCACTCCTGCTGGTGGAACCCAGCCCCACCCACCACAGGGGGTTCCAGCCCAGGGACCCTGTAACAAGCAACCAAGGTCTGCACAGGCCTACCCCTTGTTGCTCTTTCCCTGGGCCTCTTCCTACCTAGCCCTCCCAGGCCTCCTCTGGGGCTGACCCTTCTTCCATGGCTAGAATCCCAGGGCTGATTCTTGCTCCTGGGATTTCCCTTCCCCTCCTCTCTGCACCTAGAGAGAGACTGCAGCCCCTGCAGCCCCCTTCTGCTGTGAACTTCCTGGCTTTTTAACCCAGCCTGGTCTGGCCCAGCTGGGCTTCTTGTTCAGTTAGGTCTGGCTGTCCCTCCAGGTGTAGCCAGGTTCCCTGACTGGCCCCTCAGGAACACATTAACCCTTTCAGGGCCGGTGTGGGGTACACACCCATTGCAAGCCCCAAAATTATTAATTTGTTATGTGTTAATGCAAAAGTTCACCAGTCATAGTTAATAGCCCAAAGAAAGTGAATGCAGGTTTCTACATGAGACAACAGCAGTGCACAACTTCTGTAACAAGATTTGTTCTTGTGCCTCAAGAAACACTTTTAAGTGAAAATTTAGGTATAAGAGTAATTTTTAAATAAGTTTCAGAAGCAGTGTCAATCTATTTTTTATAAAGAATGCACTGCAACTTCTAGCTGTAATGCACCACAGAATTACACCTTCAACCTATGTTTTGCAGTTTATTTCCTTTTACAGACTGCATTAAGCATTCAGACCAATGTAGTATCTTACGGAAAAGAATGATTTGCTGAACTCTTCTGTTACTCTTTCCTGAACATGCATGTCCACATTTCAAAGCTCTACCTGGAGTTAGCCACGCAGCTAGAGCTGACTTTAATGGGGGTCACACAGCTAAAGCTCTGTGCAAAGCTTTGAAAATTGAGGAGATGAATCATAGAATCATCGAATATCAGGGTTGGAAGGGACCTCAGGAGGTCATCTAGTCCAACCCCCTGCTCAAAGCAGGACCAATCCCCAAATAAATCATCCCAGCCAGGGCTATGTCAAGCCTGACCTTAAAAACCTCAAAGGAAGGAGATTCCACCACCTCCCTAGGTAACGCATTCCAGTGTTTCACCACCCTCCTAGTGAAAAAGTTTTTTTCCTAATAACCAACCTAAACCTCCCTCACTGCAACTTGAGACCATTACTCCTTGTTCTGTCATCAGCTACCACTGAGAACAGGCTAGATCCATCCTCTTTGGAACCCCCTTTCAGGTTCCAATCTTGAGGGAAGACTAAACATAATTTCTGCTAAGTGGTTGCACCTTTTGCTTAAAAAACAGAAGGATGCATTAAAAAAAAATCATGTGGCCAATATTAATGACATGCTCCAGACAGAGCCAAGCCAGGGAGCTGTGAAGAGGAAGGCAGCCAGTCCTGGAAAGCACCACATTAGGAATTGAAGGAAGCATCTATAGTTACATATAGCATGTGTCACCCGAGTGATGCCCCAACATCACTGAACCTGGCCCCAGGAACAGTGGAGAAGAGTGGTACTAGGGCACCTGCTAGCCAAGGCAGAGGGTTGGGCCCACGTAGTGAGTCCCAGGGGTCACTAGCTGCCCAATACTAATAGCTCTGGGGAGCTCTCTACCTTTGCCATGATCGTGAGTCAGTGGTAGGGGAGAAGAGCTCCTCCTTCCCTGTTCCCAGAGGCTTGGGACAGTGGTGACACTCCTGGGCACTCCATGAAGACCAGGGACAGATGAGTGGAGAGGCCCTGTCCCTCCAAGGGGTGGGGAGGGGCTAGGAACAGCTCTGGTTTGGGTTAATCAGGTGTTTGTGGGCCTCCTGGTTTGGGCAGAACTAGCCCCACTATGACCCTGGGTGGGTTCAGGTGCTGTGCTGATTGTTGTGAGTGATCAGTCACCAAATTGTCTGGGGTGTCACCCAGAAGCAGAGCACAAGTTTGGAATGCAGACAGTATAGAGCCAGTACGTATAACTTTAAATACAAAAATGATACATGCATACAGATAGCATAATCCTAACCAGCAAGCTTCTGGACAAGCTAGTTCCTGAACCCAGACTTTTACTAGCAAGGATTCATAGAGGGGCAGTCTGGGGCTGGCATAGGGAGAAGGGCCCAAAGAGGAACACCTTGCCCCTGGACCCCACAGTCTGCTCACTAGCCACCCACAATGGCATTGCCACCCAGCTTCCTCCCTGAGGCATTAGGATGAGTCCCACCCCAAGGGCAGCGGGGAGGGGCAGGAACGTGGTGTGAAACAGGAGGGCCAGTGGGAAGGTCTCAATAGGGTGTGATGTGACCAGGGCAGTTGACAGGCCAGGACGGCAATGGTAACCGGGATTAGGATCTCTGGGACCTACTTCTGGAACAAATGGGAATAGAACAGGCACCAGTGTGCTCTAGAAAACAGGGAACCTTGGACAGAACGTGTGGCTCATTGTCTTATTAACAGCAAGCAACCACCCTGTGGTTTTTCTCTGTCAAATGAGTCAGATCTTTCAGAGATAGTGGGGGAGGGTTTTCAAAACCGAGGGACTGAATGATGTACTTTCCTCTCAGCCTGGGTCTTGTGGAGAAATAATCCCACTGAAGCTAGTAACTATCCAGAGCCGTGACCCCATGCACACCGTGTGAATCCCCCATGTGTGAAGGTAACAGGGCAAGAGTTCAGGATTCAGCCTCCATGTATCAATCCTGGATGGAAATCAGTCTCGTAGGAAACTATCGTGTAACGTTTGTTGTGTAATACAGTCCGAAGGCTGGAAGTTGAACCTAGACAAATTCAGGCTGGAAATAACGTGTACATTTTAACAAGGAGAGTAAATTAACGATAGTAACAATTTCACAAAGGTGACAGTGGATTCTCCATCAGCTGGTGGATTCTCCATCAATCTTTTATAACCAAAATTGGATGTTTTTCTAAAAGCTCTGTCCCAGGAATTATTGCGGGGCAGGTCTGTGGCCTGTGTTATACAGGAGGTCAGACTTGATGATCAACATAGTCCATTTTGGCCTTGGAATCGATTAATCTATGAGCCTATAAATCAGAAACATTCAACACACTCTACCAAGAAAAACTACCCGCTATAAAAAGATCCAGTTGTCTCAGCTATTTTCTACCAGGCTCCCACCGCTGTGTCATGCAGGGGAATACAAATCTGAAGGGTATTCGTGTCTACAGCAAAATCCATCGGAAAAATCAGTTTGAGCCACTCCATGTTACTGGACACGCTATTCCCCTCCGCCAGAGCCTCAGGAGCCCGAGCTGTGTGTACATCCACCACCTGCTTCCAGTTCAGACAAGGCCAGTGCCCCGGCTGGCTCAGGATGGGCATCATGCCTCTCCTGGCACCACAAGTGGTGCAGAGTTTACATGAGAATACACACAGCTTTGTGTTTTTCCTGGTGCAGAGGGTGACCTGGGCATGGCAGTGCTGGCAGGGTGGCTCTGTCCCCCCTTTACAGCCTGGCATAGGGGCATGGCATGTGGCTGGAATGCTGCTGTTCTCTAGGGGTGATCCCTGGCTAGCTGAACCCACACAGGCAGCCGGCTGCAACTAAGAGCAGCCGTGCGAAAAAGCTGGCCCCAGCAAGACCCATGTTTGGCAAGTGTCAAAGGCTAGTAAAGGAATAATTTCCCACCGCTCACAACGATGTGACTAGCGTTGCTTGACTGGAACATAGGGACCAAGCCAAAGACTTTCACTGTAGTTCTCAGTTTTACTACAAAGCAGATAACACAGAGGCTGCTTTTCTCTTGGTAACGTACTGACCAGCTCATAACTGAAATACCAGAGCCCCCTTCCAACCAGGGACAAGGAGAAGAGAAACACACGACAGAACTTACTTGGACTGTCTACCAGACTGACAAGTTTCCTCAGAAGTTACACTGGAGGGAGAAGCAAAGTAGTTCATAGATCAGGAACTGTGAAAGAGACAAGAAACAGGGAGTCACATATGTCACAATGTTCATCATGACACAAGGTTAACAGTGGAGTGTCTCCAGGCTGCAGGTTAGCATCAGTGTTGTTTAATATAGATTGGAAAAGAAGGTGAATAGTGAAGGAACAAAGTTGCAGACCACATATTATTTAGGTTATTCAAGACCAGAAGAGACTGAAGAACTTCGAAGGACCTAAAAAGGCGAGTTAATGGGTAACAAGACAGCAAATGAAAAGCGGTTTTGATAAATGCAAAGTGTTGCACATAGAGGGGAAAATTTGAACAATTCATCCTCCTTACTGGGTTCAGAAATTAACCATACCAACTCAGGAAAAGGACCTGTACATCACTGGAAGTGCTCAAAGACTCAATGTGCAGCAGCAGTCAAAAACAAACAAACACTCTTGGGGCGCACAAGGAATGGGATGAAACAGTACCGAAAATCTTTTTAACCCTCCCCCCACCTGGAATACTGTGCTCAGCTCTGGTCACTGTCTCAAAGAGCGCAGAGCTGAAATAGGGGTGGGCGAGGGGTGAGGAAGATGATGAGAGGCCTGGAGAGATGTCTCTAGGAGGAGGATTGAACAGATTAGGACTCTTTACCATGCACAGGCGGTGATGAAGGGGGGACCTGACAAAGGTAAACCAAATACCAAACAGGGCTGTGAAGGGAGATTGCGGACTTGACTTGTACACATCCTGTCTCATAGACCAAAACCAAGGGAGGGTTCTGTGAAAATGGCATGGAGCAATATTCAAACAGATAGCAGGGCACCCTTTTTTACCCACAGCATAATTAGCCTGTGGAGCTCATTACTGCAAGATATCAATAAAGCCCAGGGCCTAGCAGGATTCACTGATAATTCAACATGTATACGGATAATGGGAACTTCCAGGATTACCTTAGCAAAGATTAACAACAAAACAAGAAATTGGAAGGGGTATAAACTTTCGTTCTTCAGGGCATGAGGCAACCTCTGAATATCAGGCATGTGACAAACGTGAAAGTGCACTTTGATAATGAATAATTCTGGATCTGCCCCTGTCATGGTGTGTCTGTGCCATAGAAGGCAAAGGATATTTCACCCTAGGGGTCGTCAGGGTAGCAGAGCCTGCTTACCTTGGGAAAGAAGGAGCAGACCCTCTTTGCTACTCACCTAACAGCTGACTAGGAAGGGAAGAAGCACAGGTGTTCAGATACCAGAAGAATCGCAGGCTGGTTGGCACACGAGTCCTGATGTGAGCATGGAAGAACGGTGAGATTCTATCCTGAGACCCGTGAAGGCAAGAGGCTGCACACCTGAGTGGGGCAGAGGAACCACTAGCTCCATAAACATGACAGGGAGTCTGGAGGAATTTCCCAGGTTATTCCCTTATTTCCCACTTCAGGGTCTCTTGACGATCCCTGTGAAGGAATACGTAGTAACTATTCTCACAGACGGATACTGGGCTAGGCTGACCACTGCTTTGAACTGGAATGGCAATTCCTAGCTTAAGAACATAAGAATGACCACACTGGGGCAGGCCAAAGGTCCATCCAGCCCAGTATCCTGTCTTCCAACAGTGGCCAATGCCAGGTGCTTCAGAAGGAATGAACAGAACAGGGCAATTTTAAGAGATCCATCCCATTGTTCAGTCCCAGGTTTTGGCAGTAAGAGATTTAGGGACCCCTGGCACATGTGGTTGTGTCCCTGACCATCTTGGCTATCCTCCATGAGTTTATGTAATTCCTTTTTTCATCCAGTTGTCCTGTTGTCCTTCACAACAGCCCCTCGCAATGAGTTCCAGAGACTGAGTGTCTGTTGTGTGAAATACTTCCTTTGGTTTGTTTTAAACCTGCTGCCTACTAATGTCAGATGTGTTAATTCTCACCCATGTGTTGTTAACAAAACATCTGTGTGTCTGTGCACTACAGCACAGGTGAGAAACACAAGGAAGCCCTTTAATAGGAAAGGGTCTTTCAAGGGCCAAGGACCAAATCCACGGGGGATGTTAAGAACTTTGGGGAGATACTTCTATTAATAGGGTGAGATGCTCTGCAGACCACTTAGGGGAGTGGTAGGCAACCTGAGGCCTGCGGGCCGCACCTGGCCCAAGAGGGTAATCCGCAGGCCAGCCACAAGACAGTGTTTACATTGACTGTCCACAGGCACGTCCACCCGCAGCTCCCAGTGGTTGCGGTTCACTGTTCCCAGCCAATGGGCACTGCGGGAAGCGGCACGGGCTGCAAGGACGTGCTGGTTGCCGCTTCCGGCAGCTGCCATTGGCTTGGAACGGCAAACTGTGGCCACTGGGAGCTGCGGATGGTCATTGTAAACACTGCCTCGCGGCCTTCCCGCAGATTACTCTGACGGGTTGCGTGAAGCCCGTGGGCCGCAGGTTGCCCACCACTGACTTAGGGTGATCATCTCTGAGTGGTACATTTGTCCTCCAGCCTGAATTTATCCAGTATTTGAAACATGAATTTGCTTTCTTGGCTGTAGGAGAACATAGGGTGTAAAAAAAAAATCAATATTTGTCAAATGGGAAAGACCAAGGCCATTATGGAAAGACATTTTAGTTTTTCAAGCCTCAGAGTACAACAAATAATGGAAATCTGAAAGCGTGCTGTGAGTGCCCCTTTAGGTATAAACACTAATGATTTTTTAATTTTACTTTTTGTAAAATACAGCAATTGTCAAAATCATTCTTAAGCCCTTTACTGCATTTGAATACAATGTATTTCATATTTTGTTCTAAGGTAATTAACTAGACTGTTGTGTATAATGAGCTGTGCAACAAGTTGTACCTAGCCTCACTACACTCTAAGTAGAAACAATTGCCAATCGGTAGGAATATTGGTTTCCATTTAATTAGGGGAAGAAAAAGATAGCTATCAGACTAAATGTGAACAGGGAAAATCTGTTATGAATATTTACAGTCTCTGATGTGTTCAGGGTATAAATCTGTTTGCTTTTAAATTTAAAAATATAAATGGTGCTTTGATACTCCAGTAACTTCAGAGATACAAGTAAAGCCTTTGCCACAAAGAACAGTCTTGTTATTCTCTTTGTGTTTTAGTCACAGTGAATCAATCCCATCAACATGGAAATTAACAGCTCTGCTTCAATCTACTCCAGTATTAAACCACAGGTTTGATCCACAAGGGTGAGTTTTATTCTAAATCATCTTTTTCGTGATATATATAAACAAACACACACACTATTGTACAGTCTGACTGAAAAAGTCCAGCTAGCTAAGTTTAAATTGAGAAAGAAAAGAAATTATTTTTATAGAGCACCCCCACCCATGTTGTGCTCCCGTCACTGATTGGAAGTTGGCTAAACAGACCATGGAGACACTCTCTGAAAACTTTATTTGCAGTGTAACTATTTTATAACGCAACTTTTCATTACATCATCATCACCTGCCAGCCTTCATACAAGGCATAATCCAGCATCCGTTGAAGTTGAGGGTAAAGCTCCCATTGACTTCAGTAGGGCAGGATCAGATACACCGAGATGGCTCTATACCTGAGTTATGCATCCCACTGTTCTGGGTTCTCAAAACCCCCCTATTAAAATGTGTTGGTGAAATGCCCTTAGCACCAAGGGTCTTATGGTGTATCTACCCTAGGCAAAGTGGGACTGCTGTTGTCACAGGCCTAGCTGAGCCCTCACCAGACTGTGATCCAAACACTGGATCCCATGTTCTTTAAGACTCTGTTCAGACTCCAGAGTCCAGGCCCTGCCCCTGGTTTAGGGTCTCTAGGCACTCTCGGGGTGCAGATCCTCTGCCCAGCTCCCTTCCAGAGAACTGAGACCTTGCAGTCCAACTGCCCAGCTCCTGGCACTAGTGCTGAGCCCTCAGGGTAACTTCTCAAGGGCCCAGGACAGGTGTAACACAGAGCACACACTCAGACACACTTTGCACAGCAGTCTCACACACCACTGCTCTTTCTTTAATAGCACGATAAATACACAGATCTAGACAAAGATAATCAATCCTCTGTGCATGTCCCTGCCTCAGTTTCCTCATAACTCCAGAGTTTTCCTGGACCCCTGCCCAGGTATTACTCTGCGGGCAGCCAGGGTCTTTCTGCTGCAGGGCAGGGCTCGGCTTCCAACCACGGAGCGTTTCTCTCTCCCCCTCACCAGATCAGCTTGCTTGGACCTTGGCTGGTCCAACAGCTAAGAGCGCCCCCTGCTGCTACGAAAGCATGCCCATCTTTTCCCCCTCTCCTTTCCAGAACATCCTGCAATCTTTCCCTTTCCCACACACCTGCTGGGGGTTTAAGGGCAAGCATGAACACCTTGGTGTTTTGGGTCTGCATTTGGGGGTTTTCTAACCTCTCCCCTTCACACGCTCCCTGTAGCGATGTGGGGAAAAATGGGTTCTTCCAGTTTCAGCCAACCTCCTTTGTATATCCGCTGTGTGATCAGAGTATAGGCATGAAGGTTACCTACTCTCCATTACCCGAGTCTGGTGGCTATATGCTACCGGCCCTGTCAGCCCACACATAGAGGCATTCAATGATACAGCAATGTTCGTAGTAACAACTTCACAATATCAACCAGAATTCACAAGTGGTACAAACAGATTCTCCAAACTGTCGAACTGAAAACTCTGCCACAGGAATGCCTCATCCCATGCAAGCCTGGCAGGAGCTCACACTGCAGGGAGACCCATCACATTCGAACATCGCCAGGCCTAAGGAGCAGGGTTCAGGGGAGTGCGGCAGCTGCCATCACTATCATTTAACATTTGCGTTACAATAGCATTCCCGTGGGGCTGGAGCCCGTTTCTGAGCCTGGTACAGCTACATACAAAGATGCAGGCCCTTTGATTGGCAGCTGGGAGATGAGACCAGAAGCATGAAGCCTGGCTTATTTCCTGCGTCACTAGCTGGGAGGGAGGAGGTGAAAGAACAGCATCTCAGGAACCTGGGGAAGGAGGAGGCTCAAAGTGGAGGCTTTGTGATCAGTCTGGAAAGAAGTCGTTAGAGACTTTGCAAGGGCAGCAAAGGTGACAGAAGCCAGATCCGATGTGTTGGAGGAAAGACATTGTTTTAAATTGCACATTCAGTGGGCTCAGTGGGGAGGGGAAGACAGGGGGATAGAAACTCAAACTGAGTCTACCAAGAAAATCAGTATCAGCCCATGAGAACAGGCCAGGTGTTACGCTCCTGGAACACTCCCGCGGGAGTGAATAGAGAGGAAATCTGGAGGCACCTCTAGAAATTTCATATTATTGTAGCTATTAATTGAAGCACCCTCTAGAATTCCAGAGCAGGGATACAATGCTCCATTATATTCTGTAGCTTGGTTCAAACTAACCTACAGAAAGATTGTCATGCTGACCCAAATTCAGTCGGACTGGCCAACAGGGGTGTAAACAGCAATGTCAAATCACACATGCTTTGGATTTATTGGTATTATTTGTATTTTGGTGGTGCCTAAAAGCCTCGGCCACAGTGGGGACCCATTGTGCTAGGCGCTGCACAACAGCAGCCTGTTCCTGCCCCATGGAACTTACAGTCTAAAGACTTAAGACAAGATGAGATAGACAAACACCACAAAAGAAACTTGCCAAAAGTTCAGAAGTGGTGAGTAGTTCCACTGACGGTAATGAGACATAAGTACCCTGTCAGTCAGGGGCCAGGGTATTTATTCATAGGTTCATAGATACTAAGGTCAGAAGGGACCATCGTGATCATCTAGTCCGACCTCCTGCACAACGCAGGCCCCAGAATCTCACCCACCCACTCCTGCGAAAAACCTCTCACCTATGTCTGAGCTATTGAAGTCCTCAAATCGTGGTTTAAAGACTTCAGAGCAGAGAATCCTCCAGCAAGTGACCCGTGCCCCCGGCTACAGAGGAAGGCGAAAAACCTCCAGGGCCTCTTCCAATCTGCCCTGGAGGAAAATTCCTTCCCGACCCCAAATATTCATTAACTTTACTACTGGTGTTTATTTGTTAACTTTTGGACAGCAGTGCTGGATGGATAAACTTTGGTTCCCCATCATTATGGATGTGCTGGAGACATCTGTGGGATGAATGAGGACAAAAAGTTGTGAAAGAGGTGATCCCGGCAATTACAGGCCAGTAAGCCTGACTTCAGCACCAGGAAAACTGGTTGAAACTATAGTGAAAAACAAAATTGTCAGACACAGAGATGAACATAATTTGTTGGGGAAGAGTCAACATGTTTTTTGTAAAGGGAAATCATGACTCAATAGTAAATTATGAGCTTGAATTCAGTGGAAACTTCTGCAACTGTAACCACATCATGGTGACCAATCCCCTGTGGAAAAGCAGATGCCTAAGATCTGAGAGCAGCCCGCGATTAGCCCACCGCTTGCACTGGCATTAATGGGACATCCACACGTGTATGCAGAAGTCAGTAATTCTCCTTTGTTCCTGCAACGGGGCGAGGTTCAACCTGGCAAAGTCTCTGTATAACCCTATGTTCCCCTTCCCCTGCCCCAGCAATGGCTCATGGTGTAAGAGATGCACTGACACACGGGAAAGGGTTCAGAAAAGAGCCACAATACTGGTTCCAGGTCGGGAAAACCCGTCCTACAGTGAGACTTGGGCAGCTCGATCTCCTTAGTTTACCAAGAGAAGTTTACGAGGTGGCTGGAACAAAGTCCAGCTGTGTTGACATGAGGAGAGGGTTTCTGAGAGTCGAGGGCTCTGTAACTTAGCAGGCACCTGCAGAGTGAAACCCAGTGGCCGGAGGCTGAAGAGAGACAAATTCAGACAAGACACAAAGCGCAGTTTTAACAGTGACGGTATCTGATCATTGTAACAATGAACATGGGGGAGCAGCCACCCTTTGAAGTAGTTCAATCAAGTCTGGGACCTTTCTAAGGCAAATCTGCTCTAGCTCAGCCTGAAAAACAGGCTTGATGCAGGACCACAATGGTGAAATTCTCTGGTTTGTGCTCTGTAGGAGGCCATATAGATCATCACAGCGGTCCCTTCTGGCATTAAAATGTCGGAATCTAGGAATACTGAGACGAGCAAGGATTTGTTCCCATGTAGCTTGCTGCAGACATCAAAGAGAGAAGTTTGCTGTACAGCTTTCTGCTTCGTTTTGCCTAAACATTACTAAGAACTTTAGCTTTTCTTCCTAAGCAAGGCTAATAGAGATCCACAGCTAGCCAGAGCAAGAGCTGATTTTGCAGTGGGTGGCAGCGTGCGGTAGAGTGGGAATAGAAAGGCTGGTGGAGGAGACAGTGAGCAATTCCAGAGAGGTTCTCCTTTGCTTCTGCATCTGATGCCACCACTGGCACATCTGCAGCGCCCACATCCCCAGACTTGTTTTTCCTTTTAGAAAATAAAAGTCTTTGTAGCGTTTTAGAGACCTGTGACGGCTGTTCTTGTGACAGCACCTCACCAGTCCAGAGACGCGCTCCTACCCACACCCCAGGGACAGTACCAGGAGCACCGGGAATGTTCCCCAGGCAGCCACACTAACGTGCCTTTGTGTCACTCTGGGTGGACCATGGTAGGGGACAGAGTAGTTCCTGTCTTCATGCCCAGTTGAATCATAGAATCATAGAATATCAGGGTTGGAAGGGACCTCAGGAGGTCATCTAGTCCAACCCCCTGCTCAAAGCAGGACCAATCCCCAATTAAATCATCCCAGCCAGGGCTTTGTCAAGCCTGACCTTAAAAACCTCTAAAGAAGGAGATTCCACAACCTCCCTAGGTAACCCATTCCAGTGCTTCACCACCCTCCTAGTGAAAAAGTTTTCCATTATATCCAACCTAAACCTCCCTCACTGCAACTTGAGACCATTACTCCTTGTTCTGTCATCTGCTACCACTGAGAACAGTCTAGATCCAGTCTAGTCTGGTGGTAGATGCTGCCACCATCCAGGTGCAGAACCCCTTTGAGAGCCCAGGAAGGTGCACTTGGGAATTCCTTCCTGTGGGGTAACCTCAAGCCCTTTCACGCCCCGTCTGGAGAAGAGCTGAGAAAGAAAACAAAGGAAATTAGCTGTTGCCACCAGCTAATTAAACATGTGCACAAACCTCTTAAGACACAGAAATATAATCCTGTTCTTAAAAAAGGTAAATTTTATTTAAAAAAGAAGAAGAACATACGTCTGGAAACTCAGGCTATTGCTAGATTTTAAAAGAGTAACTACAAGGATTAAGCACCAAGAATAGCTTTCTTGAGGTCCCACTTAAAGGTTACAAGCAAAACAAAAGCACCCTGGGGTTAGCACAGAGAAGTCCACAAGCCATAAAGAAATAAAAAGAGATAAACCCGATCGCGTCTTCCTAGACACTTCCTGATCTACTTACATATCTGGGGTTTCCAATGGGTAGTTTCTAGGTAGGTGTGACAGGTTTCAATTGGTCCACTAAGCCGCAGGGGGCGGTGGGGAGCTACTGCCTCAGTGGCAGGCCTTGGTCGCACCTTTCCGTCACTAGGAAATTAGCGGAAGGAGGTGCGCTGGCCAGAGTCAGGGGCGCGCCCCCTCTGGCTGGGGTGTTACCCGAGGTTCTTTCAACCCAAAGCTCTTGGTAACTTTTACTCTGTGCGAGGTGGTGTCAGGAAATAAATCCGGGGAGACACGGCCAGCCGACCGATAGATGGCTGGCACAAACAGGACAACACAAGAGTGCTTTCACTTAAAACTAAACTTTACTTAGTCTCAAGCACTTATACACATGTCCGCAAGAGGTTAGTAAAACACCCCCAAGCCTTGATAATTACCAAAGCTGAGCGTGGCTCCCGAGTGGCGCAGCGGCAGCCCGTCTGAAGCATCCAGAGAGAGAGAGTCCAGTCCTGAAGAGTCCCCCTACCTCAAACTTTTCCCCCTTATTTATACATTAGTAATAGAATGACATGTCCCTTAAAGCAAACTTGTTAAGCAAGCAGTTTCAATAGTCAAGCAAGAGGTTCCTTCTGATTATCAATTAACCCGGTGTGGGTTTTTCCAGAGTTTGCAGCCTTGAGGCCCCAATAGACATTCCTGGGGCACATCCTGCTCTTCGAAAATGCATGTATCAGCCACTTCAACACAATTCTTATCAGGAAGGATGCGGGGTCAAGCTGCCTTTTCTGTGGCACCCAAAACTCCCCCATCCCCTCCTGCCTTGGTCAAACTGAGAGTGCTGAATGGCCAATTTACAGCCGGCTGACTTGGCTGCTTTTAGCAATAAGCCATAGTGGTTTCAGGCACTTTACTGGTTTGCCAAAGTCTCCCCGTACAGAGGAGTTACAGTGGACGAGAGACTGGATATGAGTCAACAGTGTGCCCTTGTTGCCAAGAAGGCCAATGGCATTTTGGGATGTATAAGTAGGGGCATTGCCAGCAGATCGAGGGACGTGATCATTCCCCTCTATTCGACATTGGTGAGGCCTCATCTGGAGTACTGTGTCCAGTTTTGGGCCCCACACTACAAGAAGGATGTGGAAAAATTGGAAAGCGTCCGGTGGAGGGCAACAAAAATGATTAGGGGACTGGAACACATGACTTATGAGGAGAGGCTGAGGGAACTGGGATTGTTTAGTCTGCGGAAGAGAAGAATGAGGGGGGATTTGCTGAAGGAATTGGCTGCTGTGATTGCAGAGCCCTTGGCCATTATCTTTGAAAACTCGTGGCGAACGGGGGAAGTCCCGGATGACTGGAAAAAGGCTAATGTAGTGCCAATCTTTAAAAAAGGGAAGAAGGAGGATCCTGGGAACTACAGGCCAGTCAGCCTCACCTCAGTCCCTGGAAAAATCATGGAGCAGGTCCTCAAAGAATCAATCCTGAAGCACTTACATGAGAGGAAAGTGATCAGGAACAGTCAGCATGGATTCACCAAGGGAAGGTCATGCCTGACTAATCTAATCGCCTTTTATGATGAAATTACTGGTTCTGTGGATGAAGGGAAAGCAGTGGATGTATTGTTTCTTGACTTTAGCAAAGCTTTTGACACGGTCTCCCACAGTATTCTTGTCAGCAAGTTAAGGAAGTATGGGCTGGATGAATGCACTATAAGGTGGGTAGAAAGCTGGCTAGATTGTCGGGCTCAACGGGTAGTGATCAATGGCTCCATGTCTAGTTGGCAGCCGGTGTCAAGTGGAGTGCCCCAGGGGTCGGTCCTGGGGCCGGTTTTGTTCAATATCTTCATAAATGATCTGGAGGATGGTGTGGATTGCACTCTCAGCAAATTTGCGGATGATACTAAACTGGGAGGAGTGGTAGATACGCTGGAGGGGAGGGATAGGATACAGAAGGACCTAGACAAATTGGAGGATTGGGCCAAAAGAAATCTGATGAGGTTCAATAAGGATAAGTGCAGGGTCCTGCACTTAGGATGGAAGAATCCAATGCACAGCTACAGACTAGGGACCGAATGCCTAGGCAGCAGTTCTGCGGAAAAGGACCTAGGGGTGACAGTGGACGAGAAGCTGGATATGAGTCAGCAGTGTGCCCTTGTTGCCAAGAAGGCCAATGGCATTTTGGGATGTATAAGTAGGGGCATAGCGAGCAGATCGAGGGACGTGATCGTTCCCCTCTATTCGACACTGGTGAGGCCTCATCTGGAGTACTGTGTCCAGTTTTGGGCCCCACACTACAAGAAGGATGTGGATAAATTGGAGAGAGTCCAGCGAAGGGCAACAAAAATGATTAGGGGTCTAGAGCACATGACTTATGAGGAGAGGCTGAGGGAGCTGGGATTGTTTAGTCTGCAGAAGAGAAGAATGAGGGGGGATTTGATAGCTGCTTTCAACTACCTGAAGGGGGGTTCCAAAGAGGATGGCTCTAGACTGTTCTCAGTGGTAGCAGATGACAGAACGAGGAGTAATGGTCTCAAGTTGCAATGGGGGAGGTTTAGATTGGATATTAGGAAAAACTTTTTCACTAAGAGGGTGGTGAAACACTGGAATGCGTTACCTAGGGAGGTGGTAGAATCTCCTTCCTTAGAGGTTTTTAAGGTCAGGCTTGACAAAGCCCTGGCTGGGATGATTTAACTGGGAATTGGTCCTGCTTCGAGCAGGGGGTTGGACTAGATGACCTTCTGGGGTCCCTTCCAACCCTGATATTCTATGATTCTATGATTCTATGATTTGATAGCTGCTTTCAACGACCTGAAAGGCGGTTCCAAAGAGGATGGATCTAGACTGTTCTGAGTGGTAGCAGATGACAGAACAAGGAGTAATGGTCTCAAGTTGCAGTGGGGGAGGTTTAGGTTGGATATTAGGAAAAACTTTTTCACTAGGAGGGTGGTGAAGCACTGGAATGCGTTACCTAGGGAGGTGGTGGAATCTCCTTCCTTAGATATTTTTAAGGTCAGGCTTGACAAAGTCCTGGCTGGGATGATTTAGTTGGGGATTGGTCCTGCTTTGAGCAGGGGGGGTTGGACTAGATGACCTCCTGAGGTCCCTTCCAACCCTGATATTCTATGATTCCTACCCTGTCTCTTGATCGGGTCCCTCTGGTCCCTCCAGCTCGTCAGGGTATTCCGCTGCTGGCAGCTCCGGCTCCAGCTCTGCGTCAGGCTCATGCTGCCACGGGTTACTGCTTGGCTCCTCCTGTTCCTCCGGGTACTCAGCGGCTGGCAGCCCTGGTCACCCCAGTCCTTCCTCCAGGTCAGGCTTCTCCTGGCCCAGGGCCTCCCCTGGCTCGGCAGCAGGGTCTGGAGGGAACAGCAAGCAGCCTGGGTCTCCTCCCTGGTGCTGCCCTGACTGGGCCAAGGGCCCCACCTTTTGTACTTCCTTTTCCACCCCTCCCCTTCCCGGGGCTGGAGTAAGCTTGGCGTGGCTGAGAGAGCGGCTCTTTACCCTCTGGTTCGGAGGGAAGCCACCCTGGCTCCCTACAGTATGATACCGAGGATTTTTCACACCTGGCCCCAAGCTTCTTACAGTATAGCTGTTGCCCTGTCTGCCTCTCCCCGGAGAACAATAACAGAGAGACAACAGGGGAGCCTTTGTTCAAGTATAAAAAGTTCTAGCCTTCCCATTGGTTCTTTTGGCCAGGTGCCCACTCACTTCCTTTTACCGATGCATAGCCGTGAGACTTTTTAACCGTTTACAGGTAAAGCGATTAGAGAACAGCTACTAAGAGGGATTTTATAGCTTCTGGCTGGCTGGTTGTCCATAAAAGGGAGCTATCCTCCCTCTTCATTTATCACACAGGGGCTTCTCCACCAGAGCCAGCAAGCACAGTATTTTGCTTGGTACTCTTCAATGCACTGTGTCCAATCTGCTTTGGGGGAGCATGTCTATTGGAACCAAAGCAATTTAGGTGCAGAGCAGCCTGTTGAGAATGGTAAGAACTTGCAAAACGCCCAAATAAATGGGAAGTTTGGGGAATGCACCATGATTTGAAATACCACGGAGAAAAGTTTCTCTTTAAAATTCCGGGAAAACACAGCGTGACGTTCACATGGTGCTGGTGGAGACATAGTCCAGTGATGCAGCCCAATTTATGCATTTTACATCTTAAAAGTTTTTCAATAAACACAATGTAATAATTGCCCTTTCCCCCCATCCTCAGGAGGAACAACGGATCCTCCTCTTTGCTAGTGCATACAAGGACCCACATGGCAAATGCTACTCTACCAACCAAATCGTGGCAGGACTCTGCATGTGGATACCCACAGAGCCCCGTCCATACGAGGAGAGCGTGAGGTGGAAGTCTCCTTCCCAGTCTAGGTTCCCAGCAAGAGCAACCTACACAGGCAAGTCCACTGGGACTTTGCTACTGCTATATTGTATTGCTCTGTGGTGGGTCCCTAGATACTGCAGTGATGGGCAGCAGTATAAAACCCAAGACAGATAGATTCCCAGGCCCCTAGTGTGATCATCTAGTTTGACTTCCTGTAGAACACAGGCCAGAGACCTGCCCTGAAATACTTCTGGGAGCAGAGCTTCTAGAAAATTATTGAATCCTGCTTTCAATATTGCCAGTGATGGAGAATCGACCACGACCCTTGGTAAATTGTTCCAGTGGTTAATCACTCTCATGGTAATTTCTCACTGGAAATACACCCTCTTGATGATGATTTCCTGTTTACAGTTACATTTCAAGACCTCTCACTTAGCCAGCTTTTAACTGGGTCTCTGAGGAGATGCTGCTGCCAGACAGAAAGTGGGTGCCCAGAAGCGCTGCTTGGCATCAGATGTGCACATGCTTCAGGGACCAGAATTTGTTCTAAAGGTGGAGTATGATCATGTCTTGGAGATGCATGGCACTTATTTCTTTCCAAAGCCGTGCAAAACTGAGTGCACGTGGTGAAATTGTACCATAATACCCTAAACGGGGCCTCTTAGTATTAGCTTTTGCTGGGAAACTTTCTCACCTTTACATCTGCATTGGAACATGTGTAAGCAGGGTCGGAATGAGCTCTGCTCTGACATCTAGTGATGAGCTGTGGAAGAGGATTTCAGGAGCTGATCTCGTTTGCATGGGCACACCCACCCTGCCGAGGTGCTCAGCTTGATGGAATTGCTTGCCAAAATGATCACTTTTGACTGGTGTTGGATCCCCGGTCTCCTTGTCATTGAGGCAGGAGTAATAAAGGTTTGTTATCCTTGTTGTATCAATTGAGGGCAGCAGAACGGTACTTGGCATATCCCTATGGAGGCACTCACCCTCAACTAAATGGTACTCGCTAGGCAGGGGACATGGGTTCCAAAGCCCTCTGAGTTGAGAGAGGATGTGGGTGGGTATTTGAATCTGGTGGTTTGGGGTCTACTTAAAGGTCATAGATCCCATTTGATCCTTCCTCTCTCTATTGTGTAATAAAAGACCTACTTTAGGCTGAATTGAGCAATATGTTACACACCATAGAGCTGAAATCACTGATACCTAGGTCTAATTGTTAGACCTGTTTGGGACAGTGTCTCTGATGTAACAGTCTGCACCAGCAGTGAGGCTCCCTCACTAACAGCTGGAATCATTGAGGGCTGTGTGAAGTGGTGGGACCTGAAGCCGTTCTGGAGGACCAGCAATCGGCTGCCAGGGTGGCTGCTGGAGAGGATCGGAGTGGAGCCTGGTGAAGAGGTGTGGTGATTGGCCAGCAGGGCGGCTAGTGAAGAGGAGCAGTGACCGAGTGCCTGGGCAGAAGACTGAGTAAGGTGCCTTCTTCCCCCCCAGGCTGGGAGGTGAACTCTGCAGATGCACCTCTGAACTCTGGGTCTGCACTGACCAAGGACGGCAACTGTGAGTGGGGTGCAGAGAAGGGACGGGCATGTTAAAGGGACTTTTGGGTGGCTGGACTTAAGAACCTGAGGGCAAAAGGACACTGCCCAACTTACTTGGGGGTGGGTCTTTTGCTCGAGGTTTGTGTTTATGAACCCTGTTTGCAATGTTTTCCCCAATTAATGCTGTTATTTCCCCCCTTTTATCAAAAGTGTTTTGCTACACTCAGACTCTGTGCTTGCGAGAGGGGAAGTATTGCCTCTCAGAGGCATCCAGGGGGTCATGTGTAATTGTCCCAGGTCACTGGGTGGGGGCTCGAGACGGTTTTCTGTTGAATTGTTGAAAAGGAACCCCTGGATGTTGAACCCAGTCCTGGTTGCGGCCAATGCTGACTGGCAGAAGGGTCACACATATAAGGTACTTTCAGTGGAACAATAGCACCATTAATGATGGATGGATGAACATCTAGAATGGTCCATAAGCCCATAAGATTCAGTCCTTGTTTTATTGTATGTGAAAAAAATAGATAGGTGACCCTTACACAGCAGAACTGGATGTTTTATTCCTACAGCCTGGTTTTGTGAGCGAGCAACTGGGTTACTCAGAGCATCCAAATCACATTTCCTGCTTTGAAAAGAGCAGTGAAAATCTTCATTCCCATGGCAGGCAGGATTTAAAGATACATGCAGTAGGTGCCTACATTCCCAGCTTGATGTGAATTCTGTTTGATTATTCATACAAATAGCCCTATGTTTAAAAGCAATGCGTTTTTCAGCTCCTTAATTAGCACTTTAGCCGGTAGCTGGCAGGGCTACCTACCATTTTTGCAATATTTGAAATATCAGGTAGTGAGGGATTTTCCTCCTCATAGATAATCGGCTGGGCTTCAGAAGTTTTCTACCCTTCTTTTCACAGTGCTTTAGGCTTTCCCTTTGAAGATTTCATTTGTGTCTGTGGGGGAGCCCTCAAACTCTCTCGCACAGAACATCAGATAGATCATTTATATTAATGCTTTCGGTCTGATTCATGGTGCGAATTGACTAATTCAGCCAGCTCCGTACAGTGTCAGGAGGGGTGTGTGTGGGGGGGTGTTCTCACACAAACTGTGTTATGGGCTGGTTTGTTTATTCAAGAGTAAGGACAGTGACGGAGCCAGACACCTAGAGGTGCAGCAAGGTGGGGTTAGGACTCGAGACAATATAGTTTGTGCCAAGGGAATCATAACACCTAGAAGCCCCAGTTGTAGAGCTGTACCCAATTGTGGTGGGTGCTGTGGACACACAATACAGGAAGTTAGTCCCTCCCGCAAGGAGCTTACAATCCAAGGATACGACAAAAGACAACAGGTCAATACAGACAGATGGACGGGGAGTACAAGGAGACAGTGTCGGCCAGCATGACAGGCTGTGGTCTGAGCAGCCTAACCACTGTCAAGTTTTGTGTCAGCATCGTAGCGGAGGAGAGTTTTAAGGAGGATCTGAAGGACAATGAGTTCTGCAGATGTTTATGGGGAGCCTCCCAAACATGAGGGACAACCTGGGAGAAAGCTTGAAGGTGCTTGTTTGTAATTTTAACAAGTGGGCAGTGGTCATTTGGAGTTGGGAACTGACCCCTTGATAGGGAATGAGAGATCATAGGTAGGGGGGCTTGGCTATGAAGGGCCTCGAAAGTGAAGACAAGCCGCCGATGTTTGAGATGATGGAGAAGAGGGAGCCAGTGGAGGGATACGGAAGGAGGGTCACATGGTCAAAGAAACAGGTTGGGAGAATGGTCTTTGTATCAGCATTCTGAAAGGGTGCGAACGGGGCAAGGCAGCGATTGTCAAGGCCAGAGAGACGGATGTGGCAATAACGGAAATGCGAGATGATGAGACCTGGAGGAGGGTGTTAGCTGCGTGGATGGACAGCAAAGGCCGTATCTGAGAGCTGCGGGGAGGGTGTTAGCTGGGTGGAAGGACAGCAAAGGCCGTATCTGAGATCTGTTTTGCAGAAAGAATCTGCACGGTTTAGACACAGCCCAGAGGTGAGGACCTAAAGAGAGATTCGATTGAAGATGATGCCCAGGTGAGAGGCCTGAGTGACAGGCCAGATGTGGGGTTCCACGGTGATAGAGGGAAGGAGGTAGTGGGGAGGACTGGAGGCGGGGGGAGATTAAGAGCTATACTCTAGCCATGTTGAGTTTGAGCCTGTGGCTAGCAAAGATGTCACAGAAACAGCTGAGAGTTTAGTTTGGCCAGACGGAGACGAGTCTGAAATAGAGAGGTAGCTCTGAGTCGTCAGCATAGGGGTGGTAGCTGAATTTGTGGTTGCGAATGAGATTGCACAGAGATAAGGTGCAGAGGGAGAAGAGAAGGGGACCAGGGCAGAGCTCTGTGGAACCCCACAGAAGGTTGGAAGGGGGATGAGTTGGATCCTCTGGAGGACGGGCTGAAGGAGCAATTGGAGCAGTCGGAAGAGAACCAGGAGAGGACACAGTTCTGCTGCGCATGGAGTGGATGTGCTCAGAGAACTGCCCTCAGTGACCACAAGATCCTTCCTGAGGGGTAACAGCTAATTTAGACCCCATCACTGTATATGTGTAGTTGGGATGATGTGTTCCCATGTGCATTACTTTGCATTTATCAACATTGAATTTCATCTACCAGTTTGTTGCCCAGTCACCCAGTGTTGTGAGATCCCTTTAGAACTCTTCACAGTCTGCTTTGGACTTAACTATTCTGAGTAATTTTGTATTGTCTGCTAATTTTGCCACCTCACTGTTTACACCTCACTGTTTACACCTTTTTTCCAGATTTCTAGGGAACCCTATTTACCTCTCTCTGTTCTGAAAACTGACTATTTATTCCTACCCTTTGTTTCCTGACTTGTAGCCAGTTACCAGTCCATGAGTGGACCTTCCCTCTTATCCCATGACAGCTTACTTTGCTTAAGAGCCTTTGGTGAGGGACCTTATCAAAGACTTTCTGAAGTCCTAGTACACCAGTGGTTCTCAAAGCCGGTCCGCCGCTTGTGCAGGGAAAGCCCCTGGTGGGCCGGCCCGGTTTGTTTACCTGCCGCGTCTGCAGGTTCGGCCAATTGTGGCTCCCACTGGCCGCGGTTCGCCGCTCCAGGCCAGTCAGAGCTGCAGGAAGTGGCGCAGGCCAAGGGACGTGCTGGCCGCCCTTCCTGCATCCCCCATTGGCCTGGAGCGGCAAACCGCGGCCAGTGCGATCCGCGATCAGCTGAACCTGCAGACGCGGCAGGTAAACAAACCAGTCCGGCCCGCCGGGGCTTTCCCTGAACAAGCGGTGGACTGCTTTGAGAACCACTGTAGTACATTACATCCACTGGATCACCCTTGTCTACGTTTGTTGATCCCCTCAAAGAATTCTAATAGATTGGTGAGGCATGATTTCCCTTTATAAAAGCCGTGTTAACTCTTCCCCAACAAATCGTGTTCATCTCTGGGTGTGATAATTCTGCTTTTTACTAAACTTTCAATCAATCTGCTGGGTATTGGAGTCAAGCTTACCAACCTGTAACTGCCCGGGTCACCTCTGGAGCCTTTTTCAAAAATTAGTGTCGTGTTAGCTGTCCTCCTGTCACCTGGTCCAGACGCCGAGTGAGGTGCTAGGTTCCATACCGCAGGTAACAGAATGAGGCTCAAGAAGAGCCAGGGTGATGGAGTTGATCGGACAGGTCAAGGAGGAGGGGCACAGGAAGTTCTGCGCCATGGCGGTTATGCACAGGAAGGGGTTCAAAGGTACCACAAGAGCAGCCAACCCTGAGATACAGCTTCCAGTGGCACTCCCGGTTCAGGGAACAATCCTGGCCCAGGGCAGCCGTCTGAGAAGCTGGGGCGTGCAGGAAGCCAGATGTGGGTGGGGCTGAGGGGCAGACGCCTTTTCCCCAAGAGGCAGCGGGCGGCTCTAAGCTATGCAGGACAGGTACAGAGGCAGCAGGCAGCTCTGAGCTATGCAGGACAGGTACAGAGGCAGCAGGCGGGGTGGGGGCTCCCGCTCTGCATGGATTTGTGAAGCAGTGGACCTAGCTTTGCCCCGGCGGTGACATACTGACAGTCTCCTTTAGCAGCAGGTTCTAGCCGTGGTTGTGTGGTCAATGTGACTGACCTAGTGGGTCCATGCCACCCACGCCCCTGCTGTGTTCCCATAGCACACCGTTCCCTAAGGGCAGGGAGCAGCAGAATCCCCTGCCCTGGCCTCCCTGCACCCCCACCCCAGCCCCGCTGCACAGTGAAAGCAAGTCATTTCCTGGAGACCCTGCCTGTGGGGGGCTGCAGGATTTCCCCACTCGTCGGCAGGCTGCATTCAGAGGCCTACGGCAAAGGGGAGAACTATGCTAGCGAGGAGCCAGGCAGTGGAAGTAGCTGTCATTGCACTGATGTTCCAGGTGGCTTACATTCCTGCAGCCTCCCAAGAAACGGCTTTTAACAGTCGTTATTCTGCTGTATCAGAACAACTGCAGGGTGAGGGTACCCTCACAGTTCCCAGGGATCTCATGTCATCCTCAGCAGCTGCACTGGACTGCAGTGCATCCCAGACATGGGCCGGAAAGTCTCTGTACCCCGCTAGCCCCTGAGCAGGGAAGGCTAACCCAATGCAACACCTTGACCCAGCACTCTCCACGGGCTGCCTCTGTTCTTGCACCCAGGTGCTGTTCGCACATTGCACAGACGCCACGAAAGGGACGGCTCCTTCTATGGGCTGGGAGGCCTAGACAAGTGACCAGGTTTACGCTATAGCCAGACGGTCACACCCTGGTCCTTCAGACCACACAGGCGCACCCAATGGTACTGCTGGAGCTGCAGGATGCTGAGCGACAGCCAAGCAGCGCCCTGGCCTCCCGTCGGCCTCCGTGACTCCCTGCCAAGGCACCATCCTCTCTGCCTGCCCCGGGAGAGGAGGAGGCGCGACCTCTCCAGCCACTAGCCCGCCCCTGCTGCCCCGGCCCTCGCTCCATTCTGCACCTAAATGGCCGTGATCCTTCTTTGTGCCTTTGTCCTTCCTCTGTCTCCCCATCTCCTGCCCTTCTGGCTTCTTGCTCGCTCTCTGCTTAGTCCACTGGTCACTTGCCTCATTATTATGAAGTCCCAGAGGAAAACAATGTCAAACTGGAGTTAAGACTGAGAGTGTATCCCTGACTGCAGGTAAATGTATCATTAACCGCAGGGCAGAACCATTGCCGGGATTATCCTGGCGCCAAGGTCTGCAAACCCAGGAAATTCAGAGTTACATTTAAAAGAAATCTACTCCTGTGAAGAGCTGGGAATGCACCAATAAGGCACCCAAACGACTTTAACTCTGCCCCGCCCTGACGCCATGCGATAGCATCCAGTGAGGATCAGGGTGCAGTAGGGTTTGTGTCCCAGATTAGATTACGTTGATTTTGTAAAGACACATTTGATTTTTAGACACTCCCCCCACCATTTAGGATGGTGTGTGCCTCAAATCACATGAAAGCTCCCTCTTACCTGACAGCCCACCAATAATGATCCTCCCAGGGAATATGCTTACCTGGGGCTCTTCACACTGGTGTAAAGAGACAAGGCTCAGCAAATAATCTACAGCATTATCCCAGGAGAGTTTCTCTCTGACATGGCTTGGCAATATGAGAAATGGCTTCGTGCTGTGTCCAGTGACAAGGATCTTGCACAAACTGTGCTACACCAACAATCTAGCACCTGCCAAGGGTTTGAACATCAGAGTTAATCTACGTCCCAAACACTCAGCGATGTCGTGCCGCAGCTCCTGTACCTCGCTGTGCTGCATTCTGTGAACGGCAGATCGCACCTCTTTTAGGCTGCGGCAAAGCAGCAAAGAGATGCCCTGGGGCTGCCAGTTTGTGGACTGGCACCAGTTAGGCATCTCACCATCGTTACAAGAGCACGGGCGTGACACTCAGCTTAACTTCACTGAAATGCATGGAACAAAGCAAAAATAACGCAGCCCGTCTCACGCTTTCGGTAAGTAATTCCCATCAGGGTGGGTGTCCTCTCCCATTGTACAGTTACAACAAAGGGAAACTAGCACAGGCCACGCTATGCGGCTTCTAAAAGTAACCCCCCGTTTAGTCTCACCAATGCCTGCACTCAACTGCAAAGAAGCTTCTTCTTTTAACTTTCCAAGCAGTGGTGTGAAGAGAGTCCTGGATACCGCGCTAGGTGTTATCTAACGTGAACAGTGGAGCGAAATCATAGGCTCAGCCCCCTTTTTGTTAACTTAGTAAGAGCCTATTTCTGTCCGAGATACAAACAGCAAATGGTGATGCAGCGATTGAATCGCCCTCTCTCTACCTTGGTAATCACTGTGGCAACTAGGCTACATATTAGACTGGTAATTCTTTGGTGCATATATGTGCATCCCTGAGATCACCCTATGGACACTACAGATTTCCCTGTGCATGATCTTCTATATTTATATAGACACACACATGCCCCTGCACACACGTGTGCACACACACGCACATACACTGATGCACACCTTTGTTAAACTATTTCTGTAACTCTTACTCACAGTGCCTCTTTCTCGGAGAAGACGATATAAACACATCATAAAGAACTAAATTCAACCAGAGTCAACAAAACAACCTAGAAAGGAAAAAACTACTTTCAGAATCCTCTTAGTGAATGCCTCAGGTTAGCCTTTGTGCAACTCCATTGATTTTACAGCAGGGATGAATTTAACCCAACTCTCTTAGTGCTACATTTGCACTCGGTTCTCTGAGGTAGCAGACAGATTGGAACACGTACAGTCAACAGAAAAATCCTGCCCCCATTGAAAACAATGTGAATTTTATCATTGACTGAAATGGGGCTAGTAATGCAACCCTAGAGATTACACAGGTATACATGCTTCAGATCCCATATTGTGTTGGCTAAGGTGAAGAGTAATTTATGTTTTAAGATTAGGTTGCCCGCTTCACACCAATCACAGTCTGTCTTGTAATAACAGAAATGGTGATCTGTCCTCTTGCTCCAGGATGGTGTCATAAATTCCAGCCAATTATCTATTTAGTTTGGTAGCTGCTGGCAAGATCCATAATTCATAAAGAGGCCCATGTTTCTGAGATCTGCCAAGTAAGTATGATGGTGTCACATGGGACCATGAACTGAATAGTAAATAGTAGCCATGTCTTTTGAAATATATAATCGAGACTGTTATATATGAGACTATTGCTTCTTTTAGTTGACTGATATGATACAATTTGATCTGCTTTTTAAATATTAATGTTTTTATATTTTCTTAACAACATTAGATGTTACTGATTTGGGGTTAGATTGTGCTATCAGTTTTGGTACTGTAGTTGTTGTGAGCAAATGCACCCCTGTATTCTCTACCTACGCACTGTTGTAATATTTTTTGTACAAAATATGCCTTGTGAGGTATCATTTGAAAATTAATGACTTGCTGGTCAATACTATCATGGTGAAATGTGTGTGGCAACTTTATATAGAGAGTTATGAGCATAAGCTGAAATCAGGACTGAGATGTGTTTCCCAGGCTAGTCTGGGGAGTGGGTAAAACCTGTTTCTCAAAGACAAAGGACACGCTGAGGCCTCTAGCCAGGGGTCATCAAAGCTGATGGGCCATCACCCTGCCAAGTGGCCATTCCTTGGCAGGGAAGAGGGGCAGGAACAAACAGTTCTGCAGCTTAGCAAACAACAGCAGGGAACCTCTTTCACCTTCTCTCCATCCTCACAGTGGGAATGAACTTTACCGAGGGGTATCCTTCAGGAAAATGCATTTCAAAGGGGGACTGGATTATAAAAATGAGGGTCAAAAACACCCCAACTTCTCTTTCCCTCTCATCTCTCTGTCTTTCACCTAAGGAGAGAGACTAAACATGCTTTGGACTTTGGGAGCAGATCCTGGCCTGAGAATTCAGTCAGCAATGTTACTGGAATCATGTGGTAAGGGATTTCACCTTGGACCAAGTCTAGTTGGTTAAGATTTAGTACTAGGAAGTGTTTTATCTTTATTTCTCTTGTAACCATTACTGACTTCAATGTCTTATCCTTGTACTCACTTAAAAGATGCCATTATCTGGGATACTGCCTTAGCTGCCATTCCCCAGCTTCCAGTGATGCAGGACCTGGACCAAACACCAACTCTTGAAGATGCAAAGAGGTTCCCAGGCGTCCAGTTCTCGACCAGAACGCCCGGTTGAAAAGTTGACCCTTGCGCTTGGGGCAGCACTGCTGACCGGGCTGTTAAAAGTCCGGTCGGCGGTGCAGCGGGGGCCTGGGGCTAAGGAAGGCTCCCTGCCTGCCCTGGCTCCCTGCCTGCCCTAGCTCCGCGTGGCTCTTGGAAGTGGCCACCAGGCCCCTGCGGCCCCTCGGCACCTGGGTCACACACTACCCCCATCCTGAGGGCCGGCTCTGCAGCTCCCATTGGCCAAGAACCACAACCAATGGGCACTGCGGGGGCGGCACCTGCAGGCGCAATGACAGTGCGCAGAGCCTCCCTGGACACCCACACACCTAGGGGCTGCAGCAACCTGGTGGCTGCTTCCCGGGAGCCACGGAAAGCGCTGCCAGGACCCCATACCATGAACCCTCTCCTGCACCCCAACTCCCTGCCCCAGCCTGGAGTCCCCTTCCACATCCAAACTCCCTCCTGTATCCCTCACTCCCCCAACACCCAGCCCCAGGCCCCTCCTGCACCCCAAATCCCTCATTCATGGCCCAGTGCAGAGCCCTCACCCCCCCAGCCTGGAGCCCTCTCCTGCACACTGAACCCCTCGTCCCCGGCCCCACCCCAGAGCCTGCACTCCCAACCAGAGCCCACACACACCCCCACACCCGCACCCCAACTCCCTGCCCCATCCCAGAGCCCTCTCCCACACACTGAATCCCTAATTTCTGGCCACACCCGGAGCCCCCCCCCCAGCCCACAGCCCATGCCCCCCACACCCCAACCTCCTGCCCCAGCCTGGAGCCCTCTTCTGCATCCCAAACAGCTCATCCCCGCCCCAGATCTTGCAAACCCAGCCAGAGCCCTCACCCCCTCCTACACCCCCACCCCCTGCCCCAGCCCAGTGAAATGAGTGAGGGTGGTGGGGAGCAAGTGATGGAGGCCGTGGGGATGAAGCGAGTGGGGTGGGGCCTCAGAGAAGGGACGTGACAGAGGCAGGGCCTCAAGGATGGGCGGGGGGGGATGGGGCAGGGGTGTTCGGTTTTCTGCTATTAGGAAGTTGGCAACCCGAGGTCCAAGAGGTGACTATAGCTGAACCGCTCAGTAATAGTTACTATAATGTAACTAAAATTTAACATCCTTGGGTGGGGGGACACCAAAGACACCCACCACAGCAGCATTTACCTCCAGAAAGGGGAACTACCCAAAAATGAGGAGCTAGTTAAATTAATGATGTACAGCCACAAGAGTGAAATACTTTCAAGCTGCATGGAAACTTTTCAAGAACTCATAATAGAGGCTCAATTTAAATATACCCCAAATTAAAAAACACAGTAAGAGGCCCACAAAAAGTGCCACCATGTCTTTAAAACAAAGTAAAAGAGGTGGCTAGAGGCAAAAAGGCATCCTTTAAAAGTGGGAAGTCAATTCCTATGGAGGAAAATAGAAAGGAGCATAAACTCTGACAAATCAAGAGTAAAGGTGATATTAGGCAGGCCAGAAAAGAATTTGAAGAGCAACTAGCAAAGTCTCAAAAACTAACAAAATTTTTTTAAGTCCGTCAGAAGTAGGAAGCCTGCCAATCAGGGGGCCACTGGACCAAAGTGTTAAAGGAGCACTCAAGGAAGATAAGGCCATTGCAGAGAAGCTAAATGAATTCATTGCATTGGTCTTCACTGCAGAGGATGTGTGGGAGAGTCCCACACCTGAGCCATTCTTTTCAGGTGACAAATCTGAGGAACTGTCCCAGATTGAGACGTTAAGAGAGGCGGTGTTTGAACAGATTGATAAATGAAACAGCAATAAGTCACTCGAACCAGATGGTTTTCAACCAAGAGTTCTGAAGGAAGTCAAATAGAGTTGCAGAGCTACTAACTGTGGTATGTACTCTATTGCTTAAATCACCCTTTCCAGCAGATGATTGGAGGGTAGCCAATGTGACACCAATTTATAAAAAAAGGCTCTAGATGCAATCCTGCCAATTACAGGCTGGTAAGCCCAGTACCCCAGGAAAATTGGTTGAAAGCATAGTAAAGAGCAGATTGATCAGACACACAGATGAACATGATTTGTTGGGGAAGAGTCAACATGGCTTTTGTAAAAGGAAATCATGCCTCACTGATCTATTAGAACTTTCTGAGGGGGCCAAAATCATGTGAACCAGGATGACTCTGTGGAAAAGTGTATTAAAACTATCAGAAAGCCTCTGAGAAGGGCCCTCACCAAAGGCTCTTAAGCAGAGTAAGCTGTCATGGGATAAGAGGGAAGGTCCTCTCCTGGAGCAGTAACTGGTTAAAAGACAGGAAACAAAGGGTAGGAATAAACTGTCAGTTTTCAGCATGGAGAGAGGTAAATAGTGGTGTTCCCCAAGGGTCTGTACTAGGACCAGAAGCTGGGAATGGGCGACAGGGGATGGATCATTTGATGATTGCCTTTTCTGTGCATTCCCTCTGAAGCACCTGGCACTGGCCACTGTCAGAAGACTGGACTCTGGTCTGACCCAGTAGGACTGTTCTTATGACTGCATGGAGGCAGGCTTGCACCCACAACATTTAAAGAGTAATCTGTCATTAAAGGAATTAAAAATGCAAAAGAGTTTGCATCTGGAGGGTGTGTGTAATGGGGGATGTCACAGACCCCTGAACCCTGCGCTTCCAGACACCGCTCTCCGAGCAGGCAGTAGAATTGTGTAAGCTGAGCTAGCTGCGGCAGGGTTTGATACCGTGCCTGACGTCAGAACCTGCACACGGCATTCTGGAGCTGGTAGCACAGGCGTCCGATCACATCACACCGTAGATAACTAGAGGGCCTGGTATTTTCCGACAATGCCAGGCACAGTTGGGCGACATGTTATTTGTTACTGAGGCCCATCTCTAGCTCCAAGGTGTCTTAGAAGAGTTATTTAGGAGAAGCTGCATTGCTAAGTCATTGTTTACTTCGCTTTCCAAAAGTATGTTGGAATCAGATCCTTTTTACAGGGTCCTTCCAACCTGTGTTTCAGAGCCTAGCTCCGGCTTTGGAGATCTTTGGCTTTGTGACGGAAATACTGGTGCTGTTCTCCAGGACGGATTTGTTCTGTCAGTCAAAGTTACATTCTCACCAGCCAACTCTCACCCCCAGCCGTGTAGTGCTGCACAACTTCACAAGCTGGATGTTCCTTGTTGTCTTGCGGATCATTAGGCACATTTTCAGAGGCTGTTAAAAATGCAGCTTTAAATGGTGTTAGCAAAGCACAGGGTAGCACAGGAAACTTTGTTAGTGACGATTTTATGAAGCAATGTTAGTTCCACCAGTCATTACATTACGAGACTGTTAACATGACAACAGTATGGAATTCTTTCACAGACAGGGGACTAACAGGAAGGACCAAATCAGCTCACGCCTGTTTGAAACAGCATCATAGACTTTAAATAGACTTTAAGGTCTGAAGGGACCATTATGATCATCTAATCTGACCTCCTGCACAATGCAGGCCACAGACTCTCACCCACCGACTCCTGTAATAGTCCCCTAACCTATGTCTGAGCTATTGAAGTCCTCAAATTATGATTTAAAGACTTCAAGGTTCAGAGAATCCTCCAGCAAGTGACCCATGTCCCATGCTGCAGAGGAAGGCAAAAAACCCCCAGGGACTCTGCCAATCTGCCCTGGAGGAAAATTCCTTCCCGACCCCACATATGGTGATCAGCTGAACCCTGAGCATGTGGGCCAGACTCACCAGCCAGACACGCAGGAAAGAATTCTCTGTAGTAACTCAGATCCCACCCCATCCAACATCCCATCACAGGCCATTGGGCATATTTACCGCTAATAGTCAAAGATCAATTCTTTGCCAAAATTAGGCTATCCTATCATACCATCCCCTCCATAAACTTATCAAGCTTAGTCTTGAAGTCAGATATGTCTTTTGCCCGCACTGCTCCCCTTGGAAGGCTGTTCCAGAACTTCACTCCTCTGATGGTTAGAAACCTTCATCTAATTTCAAGTCTAAACTTTCTGATGACCAGTTTATATCCATTTGTTCTTATGTCCACATTGGTACTGAGGTTAAATAATTTCTCTCCCTCCCTGGTATTTATCCCTCTGATATATTTATAGATAGCAATCATATCTCCCCTCAGCCTTCTTTTGGTTAGACTAAACAAGCCAAGCTCCTTGAGTCTCCTTTCATAAGACAGGTTTTCCATTCCTCAGATCATCCTAGTAGCCCTTCTCTGTACCTGTTCCAGTTTGAATTCCTCCTTTTTAAACATGGGAGACCAGAACTGCACACAGTATTCCAGGTGAGGTCTCACCAGTGCCTTGTATAATGGTACTAACACATCCTTATCTCTACTGGAAATACCTCGCCTGATGCATCGCAAGACCGCATTAGCCATATCACATCGGTGGCTCATAGTCATCTTATGATCAACCTGTGATCAGTACAGTCAGTGTTTCTTGGTGATTTAGTTTCACAGTAAGAAACTGACAAGTACAGTGACTGATATCAAGCAGCAGGAGCAATTTCAGCTACAACAGAAGGTTCATTCTTTCGGCCATTTCTGTAGAAACATTCCTTGAATGCTTAGGGTAGCCAGGGCTGGAGTTCCCTCAGGAGCTTGCATGGTGGAATGAGTAGGGTTGGTTTTGGTTTTTTACATTAAAACAGAGTTTCCTCACAGCTTGTGTTTTCTTTCTTCTCTGTCTAACCATGCAAGTGTCTAACAAAGGAGAAACCAGAGATTTTCTTTCATTTATATCAACCTTCTGAAAGTTAAGGCTTTCAATTGATCGTTATCCGATCAAGCCTCTAGGGCTTATGTCAGAAACATTATGGAGAGATCTGGACTACCTGGAATAAAGATGCTTACTGGGAGAGCTGGAATCACAAACCCAAGCTCACCTCAACTTTTCCTTTATCTCAGAAGTAATTTTCAAGGGAGAAGTTACGAAGCATCACACTCTAGAGGGTCTGCTCAAGTCAGTGCGGGCTGCAGGATTGGCTCGTGGTTAATGGCACCTTGTCATGAGTGATGCAATGCCGGGGTAAGTTTAGTTCATTCTGCAGAGAGCAGCTGCAGGGAATTGGTCACCTGAGTTCTGGTCACAAGCGAACAGCCTGGCGCCTTGTTAGGGGGGCTGTGTTCTCATTAGGTTTGCAGTGACCAGAATTAGAAGGTCAAGTGGTTGAGGTGTAACATTTTGCCTGTTTAAAATGCTCTAATGTGAGTGAGAATGTCTGGTCGCTTCTCAGGGCTGGTTCCATAAATATCTGTTCTGCGAATGCAACACCCAGCGCTGTCAGGAGAATGGACAGAAGAAAAAATTTCCGGCATGGCCACTGAGCCAAGAGAAGCCACAGAAACATCTTCCCAATGCTCCATCTTCTGAGAGGTCCTGCAGACCCCCTCTGCTTCACTTCCAATCCTGAGTCCCCTGGAACAGGCTCAGTCCTTCCCCAGCTATCTGCACGTTGGCCAGGAAAGAGACTGATTGCTGTGGGCCAGATTCTGGTCTCACTCACTAGTGTCAATCAGTTCAACCCAGACAGTCCATGGGGTTACCTCGTGTGTGAGGGCAGATCCAGGAGCGGTCTTCCTCCTGCCATCTCCAGGGCTCAGTTATTATTGGTGTTGCAGCACCTCCCCAAGCCCCAGCAGGGCAGGCCCCGACTGTGCTGGGGCTTCACAGATTGGGCCTCTGGCTGTCACTGCAATACAAGTAACAAACCACAACTGCAACACATGGTGGCCCTTGACTTATACCATGATTGCTATAAATAGGGATTGCCGATTGCCAACTGCTCCCTACTTTCTGGAAGGCTTTCAGTTGATTTAATATATTTTTCTTACCATTTTCATTTCTTGCTGCTTAAATTAAAATTCTTCACTGAATTCAATTTAAATCAACTCGACTCAGAAATCTGGCAAACACATCAGGCTGTTGCTTAAAAACTGAGCTGGCTCGAGGGAGGGGGCGTGTTCCAAGCCTCACCAAGCACCTGCGCAGCCGACCCATTAACCTCCTCTCTCGCAAATGGTTCTGCAACAGTTGGTGACGTGGCATAAAAACAACTATTCTGAAAGTGAAAATTGCAGAATATTTATGCTCTGAAAGTTACAAAACTCCAAGGAGATCCCAGGCAAGTGGAGATTTATTTGTAGAGCTAAAAGCTGTTTGGGCTTCAGGTTGTTAGCTACCAAGTTGCAACTCGGAAGTGTTGATTAGTGCACACATGGCTGAACACCTTTCACCAGACTTGCCTGCAGTGCCTCACGCTACGTTCTCTAGCATGTGCCGTTCATGATTCGCAAATATTGTCGAAAGCTGATGGGACCCGCAGAGCCTGGCGCCTGCCTGCATCACTTCCTGGGCAGACTTCACGCTGAACATTGAGCTCTTTAAATTAAATGGGGCACCTGTGACTCTTGTGTTAGCATAAGCAAACAACCATGTGTGCATGCAGCCAAGGTCATTGTAATGGTGAGTGGGAAGTTAGTCCAAACTGGTAACTGTGCAGCTAACAAATGCAAGATTTGGGGAGACATACCTGCTGGAGTTAAGCCTGAAAAATTGGACCTCTAGGGTGTAGTTAAATCAATAGGTCCTGAATATAATGCATAAAGTCTAAGCAATGCCATGATAACCACAGCAAAGATGGTATGTGCAACATCTATAGCTGTTTCAGAGTAGCAGCCATGTTAGTCTGTATCTGCAAAAAGAAAAGGAGGACTTGTGGCACTGTAACCAGAGTGATCGCTTAAGGTGAGCTATTACCAGCAGGAGAGCGGGGGAGGGGGGGAACCTTTTGTAGTGATAATCAAGGTGGGCCATTTCCAGCCATTGACAAGAACATCTGAGGAACAGTGGGGGGTGGCGGGGGGGGATAAACATGGGGAAATAATTTTACTTTGTGTAATGACCCATCCACCCATCTGATTTGTGTCCATTTATTCTTTTACGTAGAGACTGTCCAGTTTGACCAATGTACATGGCAGAGGGGCATTGCTGGCATATATCACATTGGTAGATTCGCAGGTGAACGAGCCTCTGATGGTGTGGCTGACGTGATTAGGCCCTATGATGGTGTCCCCTGAATAGATATGTGGGCACAGTTGGCAACAGGCTTTGTTGCAAGGATAGGTTCCTGGGTTAGTGGTTCTGTTGTGTGGTGTGTGGTTGCTGGTGAGTATTTGCTTCAGGTTGGGGGGCTGTCTGTAGGCAAGGGCTGGCCTGTCTCCCAAGATCTGAGAGAGTGATGGGTCGTCCTTCAGGATAGGTTGTAGATCCTTGATGATGCGTTGGAGAGGTTTTAGCTGGGGGCTGAAGGTGATGGCTAGTGGCGAACTGTTATTTTCTTTGTTAGGCCTGTCCTGTAGTAGGTGACTTCTGGGTACTCTTCTGGCTCTATCAATCTGTTTCTTCACTTCAGCAGGTGGGTACTGTAGTTGTAAGAATGGTTGATAGAGATCTTATAGGTGTTTGTCTCTGTCTGTGGGGTTGGAGCAAATGCGGTTGTATCGCAGAGCTTGGCTGTAGACAATGGATCGTGTGGTGTAGTCAGGGTGAAAGCTGGAGGCATGTAGGTAGGAATAGCGGTCAGTAGGTTTCCGGTATAGGGTGGTGTTTATGTGACCATCGCTTATTAGCACCGTAGTGTCCAGGAAATGGATCTCTTGTGTGGACTGGTCCAGGCTGAGGTTGATGGTGGGATGGAAATTGTTGAAATCATGGTGGAATTCCTCAAGGGCTTCTTTTCCATGGGTCCAGATGATGAAGATGTCATCAATGTAGTGCAAGTAGCGTAGGGGCATTAGGGGATGAGAGCTGAGGAAGCGTTGTTCTAAGTCAGCCATAAAAATGTTGGCATACTGTGGGGCCATGCGGGTACCCATAGCAGTGCCGCTGATTTGAAGGTATACGTTGTCCCCAAATGTGAAATAGTTATGGGTTACAATATGTTAGGATTGGTTAGTTAAATTTCAGGAAAATGATTGGTTAAGGTATAGCTAAGCAGAACTCAAGTTTTACTATGTAGTCTGCTGTCAATCAGGAAGTGGGGAGGGGAATGGGAACAGGGAATGGGGGTCGGGAAACTGGAATCATGTTTGGCTAAAGGGGGAAATGGGAACAGGGACACAGGTAAGCCTCTGTGATGTCAGAGCTGGGAAGGGGGACACTAAGGAAGGAAACTGGAATGATGCTTGCTGGAAGTTCACCCCAATAAACATTGAATTGTTTGCACCTTTGGACTTTGGGTATTGTTGCTCTCTGTTGATGCGAGAAGGACCAGGGAAGTAAGTGGGTGAAGGAATAAGCCCCCTAAAACATCTATCACCTCTCTATTAACCACAGCTCCTTTCAGATACTTTTAATATGTAATTCAATTGGGGTCTTTTCTCTGATGGTTACAGGTGGATTAATACTCATAACTCCCATTAACTGCAGTTACTCGTGTAAATCCTAATGCATCAGAGTGGGACTATTGTATGTTCTGGTTTAGCTTCCTTGCTTTAGATAAGGCCATCGTGAGGCAGATTAAAACTTCCTTCCTCCTTTGCTGCTTCTTCTGTTGCCATGTCTATGATGTTAACTCTTATTGCCAAGTGTACCAGGTTTCCTGTCCCCCGACAGTAACTAGGTGTTTTCCTCCCTCCAGCCGCTTCTCTTACTAAACTATTAGGACTACACCAGCCACAGACTGCGAGGGAATTGTAATGCGCAGAGGATGAAATGTGCATGAAGCTCATGTACCTGTATTAGCAACAGGAGAAGAGAGAAACATTGGCTAAGGCGAGAGGACACAGCATCTATGATGAAAGATGGATTGTTAATAACTTAGCATGAGGTAACTTCCTCCTGAAGAAAACCCATTGGCTAGGGGCTGGGGACCGGGGAGGGGAGTTCTGCTCTGAGTCACCCCGGAGCATGCAGCGAGATTGCCGGGCTGGCTGCCCAGTCCCAGAAGGACTGCATTCAGAAGTTTCCTCAGGCTGTATTCGCTTCTGAGCAGCTTCCCTGTTAGACTGGCAAGGGGGCACTATACCTCCGCTCTAGGTTCGCTTCCCTGCCACCCACAGCGTGGCCCCGTGGGCCAGCCCTGCTGAGCACTCTCTCCCAGATCCGTCTGTGTACAGGTGTCAACTCATCGCTGGCGCCTCCTTGTGGCTGGGCGCAGCAGCTCTCTCTGCTGAGCTGTCCTGCGGGCAGCTGCTCCGCCTCCGCACTGGCCTGCCTCGGTGCTCCGTCCAGGTCACTTCCATGTCTCCCCCTGCCGGGCAGCCCATAAACTAAGAGCCCGGAATTGATGCAAATGAATGGAGTCAGGAAGAGACAGAGGGGGATGCCTCCCACTCAGGGTGTACCAGGGTCTGGCCCGTCCTCCCCTCTGGGAGGGACTTCGGGCAGCGGTTGTCAGGGAAGCTCCTACCTTTAGGCCGCCCCTTCCTCAGGAGCCGAGAGTCTCTTCTCCTCCCTGTTTGACCCACAAATCAGCAACAGCTTCTCCCCTTGTTGTCCAGGACGAGGTTTGCATACCCCAAGTCAGCATCCCCTGCTGCCTCACATCCTTATTGGTATACCGGGAGCTTTTAAGGGGATATTAGACCTTCAAGTAGGGCTGGCCGGTTACCTGGAGCTGCTACAGAGAGCTGACTGGGGTATAGGCCATCTGTGCCTCGACAGTGGTTTATTTTAATCTTAATCAAAATTAACAGTTTAATATACATAGAGACAGTATTTTTGTTAGTTTTCTTCGTTTTCCTTTTGTAAAAAGAAAAACAAAAAGGAAATTAGAACATAAGAACGGCCATCCTAGGTCAGACCAACGGTCCATCTAGCTCAGTATCCTGTCTTCTGACAGTGGCCCGTGCCAGGTGCCCCAGAGGGAATGTACAGAACAAGTCATCATCAAGTGATCCATCCCCTGCCACCCCTTCCCAGCTTCTGACAAACAGAAGCTAGGGACACCATACATGCGCATCCTCGTTAATAGCCATTGATGGACCTATCCTCCATGAATTTATCTAGTTCTTTTTTGAACCCTGTTATAGTCTTGGCCTTCACAACATCTTCTGGCTAGGAGTTCCACAGGTTGACTGTGTGTTGTGTGAAAAAATACTTACTTTTGTTTGTTTTAAACCTGCTGCCTATTAATTTCGTTCGGTGACCCCTAGTTTTTGTGTTATGAGAAGGAGTAAATAACACTTCCTTATTTACTTTCTCCACACCAGTCATGATTTTATAGACCTCTATCATATTCCCCCTTAGTCGCCTCTTTAAGTCCCAGTCTTATTAATCTCTTCTCATATGGCCGCTGTTCCATACCCCTAATAATTTTTGTTGCCCTTTTCTGAAAATTTTCCAGTTCCAATATGTCTTTTCTTAGATAGGGTGACCACATCTTCATGCAGTATTCAAGATGTGGGTGTACCATGGATTTACATAGAGGCAAAATGATATTTTCTGTCTTCTCTATCCCTTTCTTAACGATTCCCAACATTCTGTTCGCTTTTTTGGCTGCCGCTGCACATGGAGTAGATGTTTTCAGAGAACTATCCACAATGTCGCCAAGATCTCTTTCTTGAGTGGAAACAGCTAAATAAGACCCCAGCATTTTATATGTACAGTTGGGATTATGTTTTCCAATGCGCATTACTTTGCATTTATCAACATTGAATTTCATCTGCCATTTTCTTGCCCAGTCACCTAGTTTTGTGAGATCCTTTTGTGGCTCTTCACAGTCTGCCTGGGACTTAACTATCTTGAGTAGTTTTCTATCATCTGCAAATTTTGCCACGTCACTGTTTACCCCTTTTTCCAGATCATTTATGAATATGATACATAGGACTTGGCCCAGTACAGACCCCTGGGGGACACCACTGTTTACCTCTCTCCATTTTGAAAACTGACGATTTATTCCTACTCTTTGTTTCCTATCTTTTAAACCGTTAAGAACCCATGAGAGAACCTTCCCTCTTATCCCATGATCGTTTACTTTGCTTAAGAGCCTTTGGTGAGGGACCTTGTCAGAGGCTTTCTGAAAATCTAAGTACACTGTAGCCACTGGATCCCCCTTGTCCACATGCTTGTTGACCCCCTCAAAGCATTCTAGTAGATTGGTGAGGCATGATTTCCCTTTACAAAAACTATGTTGACTATTCCCCAACTAATTATGTTCATCTCTGTGTCTGACAATTTTGTTCTTTATTATAGTTTCAGCCAGTTTGCCCAGTACTGAAGTCACACTTACCAGCCTGTAATTGCTGGGGTCACCTCTGCAGCCCTTTTTAAAAATTGGTGTCACATTAGCTATTCTCCCATCATTTGGTACAGAAGCTGATTTAAATGATAGGTTACAGACTACAGTTAGTAGTCCTGCAATTTCACATTTCAGTTCTGTCAGGGTTCCCTCCCCACTCTGAATTCTAGGGTACAGATGTGGGGACCCGCATGAAAGACCCCCTAAGCTTATTTCTACCAGTTTAGGTTAAAACTTCCACAAGGCACAAATTCTTTGCCCTTAGACGGTACACTGCCACCACCAAGTGATTTAACAAAGAATCAGGGAAAGGACCACTTGGAGTTCCTATTTCCCCAAAATATCCCCCTCAAGCCCTTACACCCCCTTTCCTGGGGGGGCTTTAGAATAACGTCCTAACCAATTGGTTACAAAGTGATCACAGACCCAAATCCCTGGATCTTAGGACAATAGAGAAATCAGGAAGGTTCTTAAAAGAAGGATTTTATTTTAAAAAAAGGTAAAAATCACCTCTGTAAAATCAGGATGGAAAATAACTTTACATGGTAACAAAAGATTCAAAAACACAGCAGAACTTCCTCTAGGCTTAGTTTCAAAGTTACAAAAAACAGGAATAAACCTCCCTCCAGCAAAGGAAAAATTCATAAGCAAAACAAAAGATAATCTAAGACGCCTTGCCTGGCTTTTACTTACAATTTTTGTAATATGAGAGACTTTCAGGGTGGTTTATAGGAGAAGGAGTTTTCTGACCTGATGCTTCTCTGCTTCCCAAGAGAACACACCAAACAAAGCCTTCCCTCCTCCCCGAAGATTTGAAAATATCTTCTTTCCCCATTGGTCCTTTTGGTCAGGTGCCAACCAGGTTATTTGAGCTTCTTAACCCCTTACAGGTAAGGAGGAATTCTAGGCTACCCTTAGCTGTACGGTTATGATAAGTTCCTTCAGAACTCTTGGGTGAATACCATCTGGTCCTGGTGACTTATTACTGTTTAGTTTACCAATTTGTTCCAAAACCTCCTGTAATGACACCTCAATATGGGACAGTTAGAATCATAGAAGATTAGGGTTAAAAGAGACCTCAGGAAATCATCTAGTCCAACCCCCTGCTGAAAGCAGGACCAACACCAACTAAATCATCCCAGCCAGGGCTTTATCAAGCTGAGCCATAAAAACCTCTAAGGATGGAGATTCCACCACCTCCCTAGGTAACCCATTCCAGTGCTTCACCACCCTCCTAGTGAAATAGTGTTTCCTAATATCCAACCTAGACCTCTGCAACTTGAGACCATTGCTTCTTGTTCTGTCATCTGCCACCACTGAGAACAGCCAAGCTCCATCCTCTTTGGATCCCCCCTTCAGATAGTTGAAGGCTGCTGTCAAATCCCCCCTCATTCTTCTCTTCTGCAGATTTGTTCCTCAGATTTGTCACCTATAATGATGAGAATTACCCCAAAAGGGAAATGGAAAAGAGAGATTTTTAACCCAAGACAACGTGAACAGTTTAAGGTAGAGTAGAATCGATGTATTTCATAACAGCAGGGCTGCCTCAGGCTGAGAGATGAGAGCTTGTTTGAAACTCCCAGCACTTAGGTTCTAGTTGCACATAGAAATTGCAAGAAATAGACGTGATCACTGCAAGCAGTCATGGCACATACCGACCGGTGGGCACTGCGGGCACTGGACAATTTGATTTTATAGATAGGTAGATAGATAGATAGATAGCGTGTATATGGACAGGTACATGAACCTATGGGTAAAAAATATTGAGTACAAGGGAATTGTTAATTTCCATTTGGGGTTTAGTAAATACAGTGGTGTACATTCATACGTTAGTTTTAATTCCATTTTGGGTGGTAAATTAACTTCTAGCACATCTCTTGAGCCATCTGTATAATTTACAAAAAGCCCTGTTTACTGAGTAATTAATAAAATATACTTAGCAAGTGCTTCATTATATGGCAAAATGAGGTAATACTAATTAATTTCATGCACATGGTGAGATCTCATGAAAAGTCATGATGATAGATATTGTGGGCCCTGATTTCTGCTAGTAGTAATCACCTGGCCCACATGTTAATAGTGTCTTGTTTTATTAGGGCAATTATGCAGCATCGCATGCTTGTCTCTACAGCCGTTAGTGTGCTAGCTGTGATCTGCACAGCAGCCTCGCACTTCCTCGCGCCTGTCTCAAGATAGTGAAGTCCTCTTATTAAGATATTTGATTTTATTTTTAAAAATCTGAAGAAAACCATAACAGGTGAAATGGGTGAAGTCAAGCCTCTATTCTGTTTTAGCTGTAAAGCGCAGGGCTAAGTTTGTTAGGTAATTTATTTTGCATGAGTAAATTCCATCAGCTCTGCAGAAGACACACGAGTTAAAAAGAGAGAAAGCTAGTGAGCCATTGGCTTCCACACAAACGCTGAGTCACAGCCGGACTGGGGTGGGGCAACGACTGGGCAAAGGTCTGTTAGCTCCGCAGGGCAGGGACCATCTTTTTTATTATGCGTGTACAGTGCCTAGGACAATGCAACCTGGATTGGAGTCTCTGCTACAGTTATAGTAATAAACTTTGTACATCATTTGCTTCCCTAGTAGTGATGGACAGTGTTCCAGGATGTGTTTACCCACCCCACTCTGACCACTAGTGCAGAGATAAGAAATCTTGGTTGCTATATGAAATGAAATGTTGTTTGCACATAAAAACATCACAAACACAGACTCCGTGGTCCAGATGCTGAGCTTGCGCGACTCAGCCTAGCCCCATTGATTACACTCTGATCTACAACAGCAGAGGGCCTGACCCATTGTGACTAAGCAATATTTCCATGTGATTCTGAGTTCTTAGTCTGTAATATTAATGCAACAATAAAACTATGGACCCAAGGACTGTTTTAAGACCCAGATAGCATTTGCAAAATATAGCCAGCAATTTCTTCTTTCAGAAGGTCAGGAGTATATTTAATTATTCAGTTATCAAGCACAGAATCATAAAATCATAGAATATCAGGGTTGGAAGGGATCTCAGGAGGTCATCTAGTCCAACCCCCTGCTCAAAGCAGGACCAACCCCAAATAAATCAAATCAAAACCCACCTCTTCTGAAGGGAAGACAGCCTTAGATTTAGTTGGGGATTGGTCCTGCTTTGAGCAGGGGGTTGGACTAGATGACCTCCTGAGGTCCCTTCCAACCCTGATATTCTGTGATTCTATGAAATTATCCCAGCCAAGCACTATCCACTATTCTGTTAAGCCCATGTTCAGGAGAAGTTATTTGCTGGGAATTCCTGATTAGAAAGGATTGGAATTACTTGGTTTAACTACACGCGTTGGGCCAGTTGAAGAGTGTCGCGAAAGAAACAGACACCTGTAGTTTTATTCCAAACAGAAGAAAGGTCCCATGGGAGGTCTTCAAGTTTCCCACTGCACCTTCCAGAACCCACTTTGGGAACAGTGTCTGCTCCTGAGTCACCTCCCGTAGTAGATGCTGAACTGACGTCTTCTCCCTTCTCTGAAACTCTGAAACCTGAACCTCATCCCATCCCCTGAGTTCCCTCCAGCTCCCTGGCCTCCATCCCCAGTGGCCTCCATCCCCAGTCAGTCCTGCTGCTGCCCCTTTCTCCTACTCTCAGAGATCAGAGGGGGAAAGAGAGGCTCCTGCATTCTGTGCTTGTCTCCAAGATACACCCACCTCCCCCTCCATCCCTGGCACCTCTGTACATGGCACAGGCCTCTGGTAAGAGCAAGGAAGTTTTGACAGCGAGAAGTCAGGAAAGGGCTGCTTGTCTCTAGAGAGAAGAGGGAGTATTTTAGCAGCTGGGAAGATGGACCCGTCAGGGACTATCTGTTTCCGCTGTGAGGTGGGTTTCAGTGAGAGAAGCATCACCTTATAGAAACACGCGGCTACTCTTACACAACGTGACAGCATATATTGGCTGGGTGCAGAATTTAAATCACGTTGTCTCAGCATTTCCCACAAAGCGATAGCATTTGTATGGATTGTCTGGTTGCGAAAGGCAGTCCGAGCCTCACCTAGCTCATTTCACTGGGCCTACTCCGAGGCCATAGTGACAGGATTTGGGAGCCCTGTCCCTCTGCTCCGGCAATCAGCTGCTGTACATCATCCAGGCAGAACTCAGAAAACAATCAGTAATCCAGAATGTAATTGGAAATGACTGGCCATGTCAGAAATGTTCATTCCAATCAGAGATCCATTCTGTAGGCTTATTGTCAGGGCCCTGATTAACCACCAAATTTGATGAGAATTCACCCCACCCTCCATGTGTAAGAATAATATTCCAGACTCTCAGCTCTCATTGGGGGAGGGGGAGATTTTTATGCTTGCAGAGAGAACCATGAAAATGTAGAATGAATATAAAGCCAGCTGCAGAAGGCTTGAAACAATAGCCAAGAGAGGCGTGAGGTGCCCTTTCCTCCCAGGCGGTGGGCACTGAGAATCTGTCATTTTTGCCTGATACCAAATGATTCAGCCTCTTTGTTTTGGAATTCCCCATTTTGCTTGAGCAGGGAAACTGCCATTTTGCTTTCTGTCTCCCAGCCCTGCTGGGACCTGACCTGGGTCTTGCTCTGTTGCACACTGATTAATTTTATGTCAATGAGTATTCTCAGGCACACACCATTGCAGTATCTGGTAATGGTGTGATGGGAATGAAAGGAAGTTCATTGAGACAGAATAAATTAAAGTGTCTGCAGAATTCAGTCCCATTGCACCGTGCAACACACAGGACCCAGCTTGTAGTAGTGACAGCCCTGGAAGCAGGAAAACGCATTCTGCTAAACGTCTTGTCATTCAGCTGTAAAATACAAATAGAGTGCGTTGGGCTTTGCCTCAATCACAAGCTTGTTCAAGTAAGATCTTACATTATAATTAAACGTAGGATGCACTTGTCCTGTGTAAATATGGTAATTGGTTCATAAGCTTATAATGCTGTTAATTAGTTTGTGATCTCTTGTAATGTAGGGATGTGTGTGCCGCTCTCTCTGGAGAGTCTTCTGTAGATGGAATGCTGTATCTGAAAGGGCTTGCAACATTTTTAAAGGATATTAAAATAGTTCATTAAGCTGATGATGTTCAGCAACTTTGATTGCAAGAATAAGGAAATAGAGATGTGCCTCAGCTCCACCAAAACAGTCCTTCTGGGAACCTGGGAACCATCCAGTAGAGAATGCAAAGTATTTCACTCTGCAAATTTGAAGATCTGCTTTTCTTCATGGCCCTTATCCCCAATGAGATCCAGAGGCCAATCCCCAGATCATAGCTCCAGATCTGCCCTGTATCCTCCCCTTCGTCACAAAGAAATGATTTAAAGAGCTAAATAAGGAGAATACTTTCGTGCAGACACAAGCGCACACGCAAACACACCAATGAATACTATTTCTAGTGCTGGAATGTAGATTCGATTTATATGAGAAGCATAAGTCTGTAGATTTCAAGAACAAGCAACTCCATTCAGAATGCCTGCACTATTCAGGATAGTTTCCATAAATTATTCATTCAATTGTTCATTTTGTTCCTGTTCAAGGCTTGTTAGAACAGTTATTTTCACTTGAAAGGTATCCTTAGAGGCATCTGTGAACAACTGCAGACTATTAGCATTTTGCAGTGAATCAGCATGTTGGTTTAACAATGCCTGTTAGAAATTTAGTATCATAGTTACATGATCTAACCAGGCCATTATGTTAACCTATGTGGAATGTAAGACGTTAATGAGCTCATAATATATTTAAAATCATGCAACATAACTGACTACATCAATGGAAACAAATCAGAGAATAGCTAAATCCTTATACAGTCGGTGCCTTGCCTGTTGGATCCATCAAGAAAACAGTCCCTCAACTCAGTCTGAGCTTTAATGGATAAATATTTTGCCACGACTGTAAACCTACAACATCATATTTACATCCACAAATATATATTTGCATTTGCAAATCATCCCATTATGTGCAGAAGTGGGTAGTCAGACCTGTAATCCTCCAATCTGTGCAGGTAAATGGGGGGTATGACTGCACAGTGGGGCCAACTGGCTCTCAGATTTTTTGTTCTTTAAACTTGGTTTTTCTCTTACCTAGGGAGGTCAAATTAGCTTCGAGACAATGCCAGCCCCCCTGTCCCTGGGAGACAAGGCTCGACTGAACTTTGGTTTTTGAGACAGGCACAACAGGTGGGAGTTGATAAATATTTTTGCGCACCTCTGTGTTTCATGGTTTTACGTGGGGCTGGTGGCACCAAAGCACTACAAGAAGCATCCTGCTCACATTGTAGCTTCATGCAAGTGGAGACTAAGGAGCAAGCCTAACCTTGGGAGATTTCCAGTTCCCTTTCCAAAGTAAAGAAGGGTTCATAGACCAGAACAAAGCCGTGACGTTTTTTGGGGGGGACCTGAGCTCTGGGGTATCTTACCAGGGCTCAGAGAAGTGCCTGTGGGAAAAGTCCCCGAAAGAATCTTTAGGCGTGGTTGTACTCACATGCTAGTTTCACACCTGTGTAATTTCATTGAGTCCAGTGGAATTACTTCAGACTTACACCAGTGGGGAAGAGCAGAATGAGGCTTCTCTCCTTCGTTAGCTCCAGCCGCTCTCTCATAGGCTGGTTAGCAGTTGCTGGTCTCCAGGGGTAAAAGTAACTTAATGGACTTACCGGTATGCAGGGCGGCTGGGGTCCTGGGCAAGGTGTGTGTGTGGGGGGGTGGATCTGGACCCCCAGAAGGGGCGGGGCAGGGCTGGGCCCAGACTCCCCCAGCCAGCCCTTCAGAGCTGCCCACCCTTTAAATCACTGCCAGAGCCCCGGGGCTCCCAGCTGCCCCTGCTACTGCCACCGCGACAGCGGCCAGAGCCCCGGGGCCCTTTAAATCACCGCCGGAGCCCCAGGGTACCAGCGGGGGCAACCGGGAGCCCCGGGGCTCTGGCGGCGATTTAAAAGGCCCGGGGCTCCAGCTGCTGCCAGGGGCCCCTGGGCCCCAGGGCAGCTGCCCCTCTTGTGCCCCCTCCCCCCCCCGCCCATCAGTGGCCCTGCCGGTACGGTCGCCTGTGTACCGGCTTTCTTACCGGAACACAGGACCAGATCGGACCGGCTTACTTTCATCTTGGCTGGTCTCCCAAATTGGTCTCCCTCTATCTAGCCCCAACCCCACCTTATGTTACGTACTAGGGCTTCGTTTTCATTGCCCAAAGAGGTGTGTTTTTACAGGGGATAACAAACGTGTGGTACCCATCCCACCGTACAATCCGACTGGAAACAAGGAACTGTAGCGTTCCTGGGAGGTATACGAGGCAAGCTCAACCACGGATGGAGGTGTAGCACTGACCCTGCCTCGCTACCCCACAGTAACATGACCGATGCCTGGTCTCCACTGGAATTTTACAGTGGGGCAGCTAACTGACATCACTCTCCCATGGTGAAAAACCCACCTCTTCTGAAGGGAAGACAGCCTTAGTCATCTCCTTTGGAACCAGCTCCTTCCAGATTGTCCCGCTTCCACTCCAGGCCTTCAAGGAAGGAGGTCTGTGCATTGTTTCCTGACTGGTTTTCAGGACGTATATAATGACCCCATAACAACATTGTAAAATGGCTCTTTCCCTGGGCTATTCTAATGACTATTTCTAGTTACAGGAAAAAATCTGCCCCTATTTCTATCTCTGTTGGCACCCATACAGAAGTCTAGTTTAGTCCCAGAGTTTACAGGGACTCACAACATTGTGCAGAAGTTGCCCCAAAATGCTGAACAGACTTGATCATACAGCCAGAGTTATTTATTTTATTTCTTTGTTTTTTTCCAACACAACCCTAGGCACCACACAGCGCTCTGAGAGCCTCTCCCACACATTGCCAGTCACAGCACAAACGTAACCAAAGGGATGCCCATACAGAGATTTATTTCAGCCCATGCCTCCTCAACAGCCTTAACACAAAGAGGGAAACGAGATGCACTTTGCAGCATGTGGGGAAGAGCAACAGAGCAACTGTACTCTGGAGGAGCAAGGGCGGGGGAGTGAGTGTGAGTCCCAAAACCAAGGAGCCTCACCAAGAATATCCATTGGTCAGATTGTTAATATACTCGAGTTATAGAGTTTAATGCCAAAAGGGACCATTAGTTCTTCCAGTCCAGGGGTTCTCAAACTGTGTGTCAGGGCCCCAAATTGGGTCACAACCCCATTTTAATGGCATTAAAATGCAGGCTGGCATTAGACTTGCTGGGGCCCAGTGCCCAGGCCAAGGCCCAAGCCCCACCACCTGGGGGTCAAAGCCAAAGCATGAGGGCTTCAGCCCTGGATGATGGGGCTCAGGGTACAGGCCCCATGCCTGCGGCAGAAGCCCTTGGGCTTCAGTTTTGGCCCCACCAAGCTTGGAATTATCCATCCCCCTCCTGCCCCCCGCCCAGGGCGGTGGGACTTGGGTGAACTCAGGCTTCAGTCCCCGCTCTGGGGTCATGTAGTAATTTTTATTGTCAGAAGGGGGTCACGGTGCAATGAAGTTTGAGAACCCCTGATCTAGTCTGAGCCCCTGTGCGGCACAAGACCCCATAAACCTTGGCTTTGACTGAAGCATGTCTTCCAGAAAGGCTTCCGGTCTTGATATGAAGAAATGGAGAATCATCCATTTCCCTTGAGTTTCCAGCACTGTTCTCGTTATGCCTTTTTGCCACCGCCCTGGCTTGAAGGCTAATGTTCAGGTGGTTGTCCACGCTGACCCCTAAACCTTTTCAGAGGACTCACTTCCCCCTCTGGTCGCTCTGGCTGCATTCCTTGTTTCTAGGCGCATTTTGTGTGACTGCGCCCAGCTTGCCAAGCAGCCCAGATTGCTCTGTGCAAGTGTCCTGTCCTCCTCAGTACTTACCACTTCACCAATCTTTGCATCATCGGAAAATTTGATCAGTGGTGATTTTATATTTACTTCCAGACCATTGATCAAACTGAGGAATAGTGTCTGGCCTAGTACTGATCTGTGCAGAACTCCAGCAGAAATAACCCATTCAGTGATTCCCCAGGGACAGCTACTTTTGGAGAGCTGTCAGTTAGCCATTTCTTAAACCACTTAACATGTGCTCTGTTAATACCATTGAGTGCGAAATGTAATCAGAATGTCAGGCAGTACTAAGTCAAAAGTCATGCCTTACAAAAGTCTGTGTATATTAGATCTAAGCAGTTACCTTTATCAGCCAAACTTGTGATCTCCTCTAAGAATGCAATCAGATTTGTCTGACGAGCTCTTTCCCATAAACAGGTTCTGTGTGTATGTAGCTACATGACAGATGGAATACATTCTTCAATTTCAAGTCTTATTTTCGGTACTCGTTTAGCCAGTCCAAAGGACTCCCCTCATTGCACCTTGTCCTCGCTGAAATTCTATACATTCCATCCTGAGCTGAAGCTCTCCATACACTTAGAGAGGAGAGCCCCAGAGGGAGAAGGGAGAGCTGAGCAATAAAACAATAAAAACATGAAAGAAATTGGGGTGAATGCACTGTTGTAGCAACTAGGCAAGGTACTAACAAACTTCAACAGGACTTTATTTTTAAAGTGGAAACCTCTTTACCAAGCTGCTGCTGCACCCTCCATAGCTCTCACTCTGCCTCCTCAACTCCCCCCTCCTTCTTTCCTGTCCTTTCAGACTCCCAACAGCCAGTGCTCCCAGTTTGAATAATTACAAGCAGCATCTAAACACCACAAGCACCCTCCCAGTAGTGGCCTGCTGGCCTGGGGACCGACAGGGCGAGCGTTTCACCCGAGTGGAGTACATACCTACATGCAGACCAATGGCATCTCCCTCCAGTGGTTCTCTCAATACTCTGAGATGCAGCAAACAGATCTGACTGGACTATGCTGGTGCAGCAGAGATCCTGCAAATCAGCTCCGACAGAGATCCTCAGCTTTGCAAAGGCTCTTCTTGGAGGTTCCTTTCTGTGTTTCCACTTTAAAAGCCTGGCAACATAACTATTATCTGATCCTAGCCAAAAACAATTAAGAATTACAGATTTGGCATGGTTTAAGAGAACCAAGTGAGCCCAAACCGAGCCCCGTGAGAGCACAGGAACAGGTAGAGAACAAAGGCTGTGCCAGCTGTCTGAGCAGCAGAGCAATGGGGAATATTAGCAGCTCAGCTGTAACAACAAGCACCAGCCTGAAGTTTCAATGAAGGAGGAAAGATGGCAGGAGGAAAGCTCTTCAGTCACCCAAGAAATGGACTTAAAGCAAGAATTAGGGGAAATATACCGACGTCAGTGTCGTAAATCAAGGTTTAAAGGTCCTGGTAAACGTCAGTGTACATGCACAGCTCAGGAGGTGGCTTTATGGGTCTGAATCATGAGATTTGCAGGATGGCGTGAGCTCTCAATAGACATCATAGGTTTGCATTTTCTCTGTAGTGAATAGATGGCGGCGGATGGTCCGTGGCTATCTGCGAGGAGCAGAGCGTGGCAGGAGGGAACCTGTTTCATCGGCAGCAGCTGAAGGTCAGTGCAGAGCAAAGAGAGAAAGCATTTCCCAAAAGCTGGCCTAAATTTAGTCTTGATTGCCTCAGCACCCATTGTGAAAAATCAGCTGTTGTGATGTTCTTAACCCACCCCCGATCGCTGGTATTTGTCAGCTTTACAGTTTTCATTACACCACTGCTTCCATTTGTGTGAAGAGAATGAATGGACGACAATGGATAATACAACAGCTGGCTAAAACAAAGCGTTGGTGCCATGAAAGGGTTTCTATAACTGGAGAAGTGGATTTGAGAAGACAGATACAAAATATGACTTCTCCTGGGAAACGTCTTGTAAAATGAAAATAAAAGCAAAGGAAATTGCTGAAACAGTTGGAGACAGATTATGGTTGGGCGTCCCCACTCCCCAGAGTTTAATGCATCAAAGATACAATAGATTATATTCCCCAGAGTCCAAGAGGAGGGAGCAAGCCAGCTAAACACAGATCAGTCGTCTCTTGCACTCATAATAGCAATGTCTGATTGCACCAATCTGTCACATACAACTCTACAAAATATTTAATTGACTCATAAGTAAAACATTCATTTTTAAAATGGAATTGCTGGAAAACGTTTGCAAAGATTTGACTTTGGCTCGGGTGCCAAGAACAGAGGAAATGGATCATAAGTGAATTGTGCTTTCCGCAGTGGATTTCACTGCATTTTAATTTAATCATGCCCCCAGAGTCTTATTCATTTATCTCATGGATCAGTATGCTCAACACTTCTACTCTCAGATATCAGCTCCAGTTTACAGTGTCTTCAGCCTTTCGGTCCCTTTTCACCTGGCTCACAGATTACAAAAATAGCGAACAAAACAATATGAACTTTACAACAGTCCCTTGTCCACTTTTCATATGCAAATGAGGCATCTGCATCTTCATTTCTCCTGAAGTTTCCCTGCTTGTCACTTTGAAAATATCACAGTCCCAGAGCTGCAAAATCTGACAGTAACTGCAAGTTACTGGACTATAAGGGGGATAGAAATTTGGCTAGATCATCGGGCTCAACGGGTAGTGATCAATGGTTCCAAGTCTAGTTGGCAGCTAGTATTAAGTGGAGTTCCCCAAGGGTCGGTCCTAGGGCCAGTTTTGTTCAATATCTTCATTAATGACTTGGAGGATGGTGTGGATTTCACCCTCAGCAAGTTTGCAGATGACACTAAACTGGGAGGAGAGGTAGATACACTGGAGGGTCAGGATAGGATACAGAGGGACCTAGACAAATTAGAGGATTGGACCAAAAGAAATCTGATGAGGTTCAACAAGGACAAGTGCAGAGTCCTGCACTTAGGATGGAAGAATCCCATGCACTGCTACAGACCAGGGACCGAATGGCTCGGCAGCAGTTCTGCAGAAAAGGACCTCGGGGTTACAGTGGACGAGAAGCTGGATATGAGTCAGCAGTGTGCCCTTGTTGCCAAAAAGGCCAATGGCATTTTGGGATGTATAAGTAGGGGCATTGCCAGCAGATCGAGGGACGTGTCCGTTCCCCTCTATTCGACATTGGTGAGGCCTCATCTGGAATACTGTGTCCAGTTTTGGGCCCCACACTACAAGAAGGATGTGAAAAAATTGGAAAACGTCCAGTGAAGGGCAACAAAAATGATTAAGGGGCTAGAGCCCATGACTTATGAGGAGAGGCTGAGGGAACTGGGATTGTTTAGTCTGCGGAAGAGAAGAATGAGGGGGGATTTGATAGCTGCTTTCAACGACCTGAAAGGGGGTTCCAAAGAGGATGGATCTAGACTGTTCTCAGTGGTAGCAGATGACAGAACAAGGAGTAATGGTCTCCAGTTGCAGTGGGGGAGGTTTAGGTTGGATATTAGGGAAAACTTTTTCACTCGGAGGGTGGTGATGCACTGGAATGGGTTCCCTAGGGAGGTGGTGGAATCTCCTTCCTTAGAGGTTTTTAAGTCCCGGCTTGACAAAGCTCTGGCTGGGATGATTTAGTTGGTGTTGGTCCTGCTTTGAGCAGGGGGTTGGACTAGATGACCTCCTGAGGTCCCTTCCAACCCTGATATTCTATGATTCTATGATTGTAGGTTGCTGGAACTTGATGCCACCTTTTGGGCTCTGTTCTGATGTGTTTAGAATTAACCACATGTAAGCGGTCTGAGAGCAAAGGATGGTGAGAAGAGGACACAGCCACCGGCACTAATATGCGCCCGGCACCCGCAGCTGAGGGGCCGAGGATTCGGGAGGGAGGGGGCAGAAGTTGCTTCCACAGGTCAGGGTGGAGTCAGATTAGCAGGGCAGCTCATGGGGAAGCTTGCCCTGCTCCTGGGTTGTGGACAGACAGGACACTCTGCTCTCCAGAGCTGGCAGATGGCACCTTTCACAAGGATTAGGTCGGGGTGGACAAACTATGGCCGCGGCCCGTGAGCCATTTTAAGCAGACCTGCGAGCTCCCGCTGGGGCGCAGAGTCGGGGGCCGCACCATGCGGCTCCTGGAAGCCACGGCATGGCTCCGCTCCGGCTCCTAAGTGCTCCAGTGGGAGCTGCAGGATGGATGGGGCAGAGTCCAGAGTCGCCTGGCCACACCTCCACGTAGGAGCTGGAGAAGGGACATGCCACTGCTTCCAGGAGCTGCTTGAGGTAAGCACCGCCCACAGCCTGCACCCCCTGAGCCTCTCCCCATGCCCCTACCTCCTGCCCCAGCCCTGACCCCCCTACCGCCCTCCAAACCATCATACAAATCGGGTGCTATGTTACACGCCAGAGAATGACAGCATCTCACCCAGCAACCTGCCTGAGCACAGCATTACAGTCTACAGAATCTTATTTCTGTGAAAGCTAAGGAGTTTAGGAGAATCCTGCTGGTGAGACAGAAATGCAGGGGAGAGAGGACGCTGTATGGGAAGCCCTGAGGTGCAGGGCCTTCTGTACAGTCACTCCAAGATGCACTCCTGCAACTGAGAGATGTTTTCGTATTTTACTAATTTACCGGAGCTATTTCAATGTAAGGAGAGGCGAGTTCTGCTAACGATTGTAAGGGACACAGGAGCAGCGCGGGGTGTGTTATGAGCTCTGATTAAGTCTTGACTATTCTGGAACTCCCCCAGCCCTGATTAACAGCAATGCTCATGATGATTTATAATCAGTGGCCAGTTCTCAGCGGGTGGACGGGCGTTGCTGTTTGACGTCACCGGCGCGATGATGGTTGAACCCTTACTCTGGCCCTTGGGCATTAAGGCTGTTCTACGCGTGTCCTGTTGCTATGCCTTGTCGTGTCTGGGCACAGAGCTTGTTGCAGTGGGTTGGCCACTTCCTGTGCATCCCACTTTGCAATGGAGCTAATGGAAAAGGGAAAGTAACTCCAGACTCTTTCCCATGGTTTGTGCTGAGCCTTGGGAAAAAGCCACTTTGCAAAACAGGCCCTCGGCCCGGAGCAAAGAGCCAAGCTCCTGCTGCAGTGCAATGCAGGCCCTCGGCCCAGAGCAAAGAGCCAAGCCTGCCTGGTGCAGTGCAATGCAGGCCCTCGGCCCGGAGCAAAGAGCCAAGCTCCTGCTGCAGTGCAATGCAGGCCCTCGGCCCAGAGCAAAGAGCCAAGCCTGCCTGGTGCAGTGCAATGCAGACCATCGGCCCGGAGCAAAGAGCCAAGCTCCTGGTGCAATGCAATGCAGGCCCTCGGCCCGGAGCAAAGAGCCAAGCTCCTGGTGCAGTGCAATGCAGACCATCGGCCCGGAGCAAAGAGCCAAGCTCCTGGTGCAGTGCAATGCAGGCCCTCGGCCCGGAGCAAAGAGCCAAGCTCCTGCTGCAGTGCAATGCAGACCATCGGCCCGGAGCAAAGAGCCAAGCTCCTGGTGCAGTGCAATGCAGGCCCTCGGCCCAGAGCAAAGAGCCAAGCCTGCCTGGTGCAGTGCAATGCAGGCGCTTGGCCTGGAGCAAAGAGCCAAGCACCTGCTGCAGTGCAATGCAGGCCCTTGGCCTGGAGCAAAGAGCCAAGCCTGCCTGGTGCAGTGCAATGCTGGCCCTTGGCCCGGAGCAATGAGCCAAGCACCTGCTGCAGTGCAATGCAGGCCCTTGGTGCGGAGCAAAGAGCCAAGCCTGCCTGGTGCAGTGCAATGCAGGCCCTTGGCCCGCAGCAAAGAGCCAAGCTCCTGCTGCAGTGCAATGCAGGCCCTCGGCCCGCAGCAAAGAGCCAAGCTCCTGGTGCAATGCAGTGCAGGCCCTGGGCCCGGAGCAAAGAGCCAAGCCTGCCTGGTGCAGTGCAATGCTGGCCCTTGGCCCGGAGCAATGAGCCAAGCCTGCCTGGTGCAGTGCAATGCTGGCCCTTGGCCTGGAGCAAAGAGCCAAGCCTGCCTGGTGCAGTGCAATTCAGGCCCTCGGCCTGCAGCAAAGAGCCAAGCTCCTGGTGCAATGCAGTGCAGGCCCTTGGCCCGGAGCAAAGAGCCAAGCCTGCCTGGTGCAGTGCAATGCAGGCCCTCGGCCCGGAGCAAAGAGCCAAGCTCCTGCTGCAGTGCAATGCAGGCCCTTGGCCCGCAGCAAAGAGCCAAGCTCCTGGTGCAGCAGCCTGGGGCGCTGACGGTCAAAGGGTCTTAGGCTACGAGGGCAGAAGGTGGCTCACTGTCTCTCCCAGGCTCTGGGATCCCAGAGATTGCTCTTTCTTTCTCTCCCACGTCCCCTCCAAACACCACCCAGCCGGACAAAGGCCTGTAAAGACCCCACCACCATCCGCAGGAAATGGTGGAAGGTGCTGCCCTTTGGGATTAGGGTTGCCAATTTTCTAATCCCACAAAACTGAACACCCTGGCCCCACTGCTGCCCTGCCCCTTCTCTAAGGCCCCACCCCTGCCCCACCCTTTCTCTGAGCCCCCCCACTCACTCCGCCCCCCCCCGTCACTCGCTCTCTCCCACCCTCACTCACTTGCTCATTTTTACCTGACTGGGCAGGGGATTGGGTTGCAGAAGGGGGTGAGAGCTCTGGCTGGAGGTGCAGGCTCCAGGGTGGGAGCAGAAAGGGGTTCAGGGTGCAGGAGCGGGCTCCGGGCTGGGGAAGGGGGCAGGAGGGGGGGCTCCAGGAAGGAGTTTGGATGCGGGAGGGGGCTCAGGCCTGGGGCAGGGGGTTGGGGTGCGGGAGGGGGTGAGAGCTCTGGCTGGGGGTGCAGGCTCCAGGGTGGGAGCAGAAATGAGGGGTTCAGGGTGCAGGAGGAGGCTCCGGGCTGGGGAAGGGGGCGGGAGGGCTCCAGGAGGGAGTTTGGACGCGGGAGGGGGCTCAGGCCTGGGGCAGGGGGTTGGGGTGTGGGAGGGGATGCGGAGTGCAGGCTCCGGGAGGGAGTTTGGGTCGGGGAGGAGGTTCCGGGCTGGGGAAAGTGGTTGGGGTGTAAGAGGGGGTTAGAGCTCTGGCTGGGGTGCAGGCTCTGGGGTGGCACCAGAAATGAGGGGTTCAGGGTGCCGGAGGGGGCTCTGGGCTGTGGCAGGGCGTGGGGGCGCTAGGGGGCGGGCTTCAGGAGGGAGTTTGGGTACTGGGAGGGGCAGAGTGCAAGCTCCAGGAGGGAGTTTGGGTGCAGGAAGTTCTGGGCTGGAGCAGGGGGTTGGGGTGCGGGAGGAGGTTCCGGGCTGGGGAAGGTGGGAGGGGCTGCGGGAGGGGGTGCGGGCTCCGGGTGGCGCTTACTTTGGGAGGCTCTTTGGACGTGGCAACATCTCCCTCGGCTCCTAGGCGCAGGGGCAGCCAGGCGGTTGTGTGTGGTCCAGTTCTCATTGTCTGTGGTTCCTGGCCAATGGGAGCTGCAAAGTCGGCACATGAGGTGGGGCCAGCATGCAGAGCCCACCGGCCACCCCTGTGCCTAGGAGCCAAGGCACGTGTCACTGCCTCTGGGTGCAGCGCACTCGGGCAGGGAGCCTGCCTAAGCCCCACCATGCTGCCAACCGGACTTTTAACGGCTCCGTCAGTGGTGCTGACCAGAGCCGCCAGGGTCCATTTTCTATGGTATGTTCTGGTCGAAAACCGGACACCTGGCATCCTTATGTGGAGTTTGGATCTGGGTTGGGGTTGTACATAACTCCTGGGACACAAATACGTTCCCTGCCCTCACCCTGCCACAGGAGAGAGGTTTCTTGGCTTCCTGCACTTTTCAACTTCTGAAAGTCCAGGAGAACAGCTCCAGCCCCAGCCCCAGCTCCAGCCCCAGCCCCAGCGGGTTTGATGTTTGGTGTTTGAGCCCGGGTGCACGAAGCTCATACCGGAGTTCAGTCAATCACCACTAACACAGATACACCCAGACAAAAGCCAGACACTCACCAGCTGCTGTCAGCAGCCCTCTGTATTACCCAGGCTGCCCCACCTCGAGAGACAGCTAGCGACCCCTTGGACACATGGGGCGGAGAATGTAACTGAGCGCGGTGTGCGAGCCAGACCAGTCCAGTGTCCGTGCAGCATGCCCCTCCTGGACACCCCTTTCTTTGGTTAAATTCAGTGTCCCAAGCGGACCTGGCTATTGCAGCATCCAAGGCGGGTCCAGGTCTGGGCTGAGGGGAAGATCCATCCCGTCTCAGGCTCTAAACCCTCAGCTTCCTGCAGGGCATTTTGGCTGCAGATGAGCGACCCTGGCGAGTGTAACCCACAGTGCCGCAAGGAGTCTCTCCCAAAGAGCAAGCGAGCAGCGGCGGGCAGGGCTGTGGGTCTGTTGACTTGTCTGTGTCCGCACAGGTGCAGAGGGCAGGGCTGGGCACGGAGCCAGAGGGGCCAGACCCAGCCAGCGGAAAGGGGTTGGGCAGTTAGCAGCGTGGCAGGCTCAGTAACTTTCCTGGAGCGGTGAGAAACCTGCCAGCCTGGCAAGCTCAGGTCAGCGCGTCTGGCACTGTCTGGGCCCGAGCTAGGGCTGCCACCTCTGAGGGGCAGAAAAAACGGCACAGGCTGATCCTGGGCCCAGAAGACTGGCCAGCTGGCAGGGTGGACTGAGCACCTCCGGGAGAGCGTCCTCAAAACGGGACCATCATCGTGGGCCAACCTGGTCAGCCTGAGGGCGCCAGCCAGAGCTCAGGGTCGGACGGGGCAGACTGACAGCTCATGGCATTGGGCTGAGTGACACAAGACCTGGGGGTATCTGCTGGGGGCTGGGCCCCAATGTCTGTCATGCTTTGGGCTGGGGATTTCCTCCCTCTCCACAAGTTCAGGAGGGCCAGAGGGCCGGATGCTGCTCCTCAGAGGGAGCCACCCGGGTGGATTGGGACTGAACGGCTGCAGCTTTCAGGCTCTGTGGAATGAAGGTCACATGCACACACACGTGTGCACATGTGCACACACACACATTCGTGCACACACATGTGCACACACACACACACACACATGCGCACACATGCACACACACGCATGCGCTGTTCAGGCCCCATTATTGACGGAGAAATTATCCCTGTAGGAAGGTCAGAGAGGCAGGAGTGTTGGACTGTGTGAGCTGACGTACAGAAGGGAAAAGTGGTGGGGGGTGCAGGCTCTGGGTGGGACCAGAAATGAGGGGTTCAGGGTGCAGGAGGGGGCTCTGGGCTGGGGCAGGCTGTGGGGGGGCTAGGGGGCAGGCTCCAGGAGGGAAAAGTGGCGCAGGGATGTTACTCCATAACGCAGATGTTAGACACCCCCCCCCCCCCCGGTTCATTCCACAGACCCTAGCGACTGCTACACCCCCAGGCATGGCTGCAGCAGCAGAGTGGTGAGAGGATAGGGAGAAACACCGGCAGATTTACTAACCAATGCCTTTGGGTTTTAAAATGACTTAAGACAATATTTTAAATTCTGTTTACATTGGGCTGTGTGTGTTTTAGATCTTTGCTTCCTAAGCGATTGCCTGGAGGGTGACTGGAAGCTGTTACTAACACCCTCATTCAGGATTTTAACCCAATAACCCTCGCGTTTGACCCACTGTACTCCTTTCCAAACAGTCCTGGGAAGACAGCCCCGGCCTGTACTCCAGAAGAACACGTGCTAAGGGACTGGAAAGGGGACGATCATAGTGGTGTGGAATTCACCCCATCAGCTGTTACACAAGGGGGTTGAGATTTGGCTCACTGCCCTGTTGCATAAACAAGACAGATGGGGCTGGGGGGAGTAACTTCCTTAAACAGCACTTAACGCTGCTAATAGGCTTTAGATTATACCCTGCCTGTTTCTTCCTAGCCGGCTCTAAGGTGGTTACCACGTGCGATGCTCTTTACTCTACATTCTGTGCAAACAGAACTTATGAGCCCTGCAAAGTTTCAAAGCATCCCCTGAAATGAGCGGGAGCTACAGCAGCATAACTCAGCCCTGCGGCTGATGAAGCAAGTGGACTGGTCAGCAGGAAAACTCCAGCTGCCTTTGGCCATTCGTGTCCTACTACAAGAGAAATGTCAGCCTGAGGCATACAGCGCACTGCCCAGGCACAATGCTACATCTGCTTTGGAAATTCTCTCTTCATTCTAAAGTCCAAGCCGGTCTGCAGCTCCCAGCATTTAAAGCTGCACGACAGCTGACATCCTTATCTTCCGTATCTAGCCAGGCGCTGGCCATCGCTGAGCTGCAAGCTCACTCCCTTTAGAGAGATCCTGGGGCTGGTCTGCCAGGCAGCAGAGTGCAATGTGGCCCTCTCGTGTCTCCTTTCTCACCTGCCACGTGTACTTCAGCCTTACAGCAGACCTCTGATTTCAGGTACGGGCCGGTTGCACAGCCAGCCTGTTCTTACTTCCTGTACATACACTTGGCAGAGTAGCTGTGACAGGCAGCGTGGCAAGTGACAATAACGCAGCTAACCCCAAGCTTTCTCCCTGATTACACCGGCTGATCACAGAGAGAAGGTGGTGAAAGGGGGAGAAGGAACACGAAGGATGCATTGGTATTTATGGCCACGAGAGGGAGCTCACGTATCTCTGCACTGCACCCACCTTATTGGCGGCTGAGGGTTCAGTCCTTTACATCGTGTTTTGTTGCTGTTCAAAGGGAACTGGCACCGTTCTCTCAGGGGCTCGTTCTCAGGTGGCATTGACCTGTAGGTGTAGAGTCTGCCCCCCACGCCCCGCCATGGCTTACGTTCCCCGTCCGCTCGAGCCCTGGTTTCCAGAGAGCTTCTCCTCCTCCATCCTGCTCTGGGAGATGGGTGAAAGCAAGCCACACGCCCGGCGCTCAGGCTGGTCTGCGTCCTAACAGGCCGAAGGAAACGCCCCCCTCGTTCGGGACCCAGGGCTGCCAACACCCGAACCGAGGTCGCTACACTGAGAGAGACCCGCCGACCTGCAGCTGGTCGCACAGGGACTATTCTGCCTCAGAGGCGATGTTTGTACCCGCCTTGGTTCACCTGTAACCCTGCAGACACGGGGCTGTGTTTTGGGTGCTCACTGCTTTGCCCCTTGTTCCTGGGGCCCATCTGAGAAATCCTGGGCCTGACCTTCAGCAGTGGCGAGCACACTGGTGGATTTCCGCTGGCACTGTTGGGTACCCACCTCTGGAAATCTGGCCTAGGTACCCAGATGGGCACCCAGAACCAAAGGTCACTGGAACGGGTTTCCCAAGGACATCCCTGGGAACGCTGCCCACGGGATGGAGCCCTAAGACGTAGGCCCTCTGTGTCAGCCCTCGCCTGCGCTCCGAGGCTGGAGGCTGGGCTGCTCTCAGCCCATCACAAGGAGCAGTAAGGGGAGCTGGCCAGAGGAGCAGTGTCTGCAGCTGCTGCCAAGCCAGGCTCTTCTTCTGCAGTCAGCTGTGCTGCTCAGGTCTGCCTCTTGCACCCCTTCTGCTGGCCCGACCCAGGCGGAGCTGGGGCTGAGTCCCTCCCCTCTCCTGGAGGCAGGAGACACATGGAGGCAGAACTGTGGTAAGTGCAAAGCTGGAGCAGCCTCAGCCACTCCAGAACACTTGGCTGCAATGGCCCATGTGCATCCACCAACCCCATCTCTCCAGCTACACTCAGCGCCAAGACAGAGCAAGCCAGGCTGCCAGCCGTTCGACCCACCGCCACCATGCTACAGACCACACCTCTGGGACCAAGACACGAGTCTTCCCAATGCTGCCAAGAGGTGTGTGGAGGTGAGGCCCCAAGGCCCTGCTCCCACCCCGGTGGGGCTCTGCTGGTGGATCCAGCTGTAGGGTAGGGGCACATCACAGGAAAAGAGTCTGTTTGGCTGAACAGCCAGACTGACCATGCCACCTCCTCTAGCCCTTCCGCTCACAGGCCGGTAGCCTGCACCCTGGTTCACGAGCAGCTCCGTTCACCAGCGGCGCCTGACGTGCTCGGCCATCTGCTGCGGGGCATGCACATGCCCTTCCGGACACGAGGTCCGCCTCACTGGCCGTTGACACCAAGTCCCGGCAGGTGGTTTCTGCCTCGCAGCTTTCTCTTGCAGCCCTGCTCAGGGCGGAGGGCGTTCACAGTGCCGGCTCTGCCGCGGAGCCATCCCCTCGCTTGGGAAAGCTGTCGTGTTTGTGGAGGATCCATTCCGTGATGGTCTTTTCGAGAACCAAGTAGAGCAGATGGATCCCAGAGGTCCATTCCGGGTTTTGGGTTTGGCGAGAGAGCGCATTAGCTGCGAGCAGAGAAGCTGCGTCTACGCTGTGTTCTGGGAGCTGCAGGAGTAAGGCAGGGGGCTGCAGAATCTTACTTTAAAATGATCCCTGGGCCATTGCAGAAGCTCCTAATCCGTCAGGGCCCCACACTGGCAAGGGAGACGGGATCAAGCAGACCCCGAAAACAAACCAACAAACAAACAGGACACAGAAAGGGGGAAGGGGCGGTGCAAGCTCTTTCTAGCTGTGGAATGTTTAGATTGTACAATGCTGTCCATGAAAACGAGAGTCTCCCTGCCATACTGAGAGTAGCATGGCCTGTGCCTCGCTTAGGGTGACCAGACAGCAAGTGTGAAAAATAGTGACGGGGGTGGGAGGTAATAGGAGCCTATATAAGGAAAAGACCCCAAAACTGGAACTGTCCTTATAAAATCAGGACATCTGGTCACCCTACCCTGCTCCAGCAGCCAAGCAGTGGTGGCGGCCATTTTGAGTATGGCCTATGCTCAGAACTGCATCACGAAGTCTGAACACACATCTTCCATTTAAAAAACAAACTAACAAACCAACACACAACAGCGTCCACAGAACATTACTACCCCAGGTTCTCTGACAGCAGATCTGTCAAGGGTCTACTTCACCTCCCATTGCCACATAGTACACTTTGCTGTACTGCAGTTTTCACTTACAGAGAAACAAATGTTCCCGAACATCCTTGAGTTTCCTGGCCATGCATCGCACCCCACTCTGGGACCCAGGTGGGAACACTGGCTTGAGAGGGGAAAAAATCTATTCCTTGCAATGACGGAAGATGACTCCACCACAGAACATGGTGTGCTTCTGCACGTCGCAGGAAGCATGATGCACTGTATTTTTAAACATTGCCTGACACTGGGGCTAACAAGAACTCTGAAAAAGCACAAACAGCATACATAGGTACTTTAAACCAATAAAACATTGACTCTGAACAATATACATTCCTGCAAGTACATCAGCGAAAAGGGGGAAACGTGAGTGAGTAGCATGCTTGCCTATGTTGCCATCCGAATTCATGTGAGTTCAAAAATATGGCCTATGAAATAAGGAAGTAGGTAATACAAGGATGTTTGATAGCTAAGCTGAGAAGACAAATTCTCCAAGATCCCCAAATGATTTTGTTGGAATACTGAACACGGCTCGGGAAAACGAGATGTTGGAAACACGTGCTCAACAGATACAGTGAAGAAACTTGGCAACAAGTACAGAGACAGCTCGTGTATGCCACACTAAAAACTCAGTCAGGAATCGAGTGTGGCGTTCTCAGTACGGTAAACAGCCGGAAAACTCAGGATCCAGCCACAAAGATGACACACGTAAAAGGCTACACATGTGGGGGCTCGTACCCGCACCAAGGTGATTGCCTAGCAAAAGGGGTTGCCTGTCGTAGCTATGAAAAACAAAATCACTGTGCAAAAGTCTGTAGATCTACCATTCCCACACAGGTTCAGACAAATTTCCAACAAAGATGTCAAGATTGAGTGAACACTCTTCAAGCTGACACCTCAGAATATGACAGCTTTTATGCCTGCGCAGTATTCTCCGAGAGAACAAAGTCTTCTGTGCACAGTGTTCCATCATGATGCCACATCATCACCTCAGGATATGAGGCTGAAATTCTAATTGACACTGGTGCATCAGTGACTATGCTGTCATCATACACCTGTAGATCCATGCCAAAGAAACCGCTTTTACAACTGACAGCAGTAAAAACACACGCCTATGGAAATCCAGGCTCACTACAATGTGCGGTACATTCTTGGCTCATTTTATTTTTAAGGATAGGTCTGTTACCAGTCTGATGTATGTGGTGACTAATGGCACAGATACACTGACTAGTGATGCCATAGCAAGCATACTAGGACTGATTCAGATGATCTAGTGGGCTAAATCAACTCCTCCAGTCTCATGGGGACATGTTCAAAGGAATACAAAAGTTTGAAAGGACAGCAAATAAAAGAGCACTTTGATAACTTGATTCAGCCCATAGCTTTAACACACAGACACATTCCTGTTCACGTCAGAAAGCTGGTGGAAGAAGAACTAGCACACCTGGAAGAGCTTGACATCACTGAGTGAGTGGAAGACCCCACACCATGGGGTCTCCCTTATTGTAGTTGTCCAGAAGCCAAATGAACCAGGCAAAATCCAAATTTGCATGGACACGTGTTTAGCCAGTTGGGCTATTGAGCGTGAATGACATCACCCCCGCACTGGAGAGGACATTATTACAGATCTGAATGGAGCAAAAATTCTTCTTCAACCTCAACCTCACATTAGGATACCATCAATTTGAGCTTCATCTTGAGCCAAGGTAAATAACAACCTTCACATGGGTCTACGCTGCTATAAACAGCTGTCTTGGCATTTCTTCAGCTGCAGAAATATTTGAAAGCATCATAGTGAGGTACTAGCTGGAATCCTGGAGTTCTTAATGTGAGTGATGGCATATTAGTATTTGACACAACATCTGAAGAGCACGACACTTGACTAGCAGCTGTTTTTGAATGACTGCAGAAGCAGAATCTCACATTAAACCCAGACAAATGTGAGTACGATAGAGCCACATTAGAATTTTTGGGATACACATTCTCCAAAGAATGTGCCTGAGTGGATCCTAAGAAAGTGAAGGACATTCACAACACCACTGCATCCACAAACCCCACTGAAGTTCGTAGCCTGATAGGGCTTGCAATTTACCATGGCAGATTCATTCTGAGATTAGCCACTATCACACAGATTTGAAAGCTCTTCCCAGGAAAGATCAAATATGGATTTGGTCATATGAACATAAAAATTCATTTGCAGAACTAAAGAAATCTCTTCCCAGTGCTGTAGTTATGTCCTATTTTAATTTCAGTGACAGAACTGAATTTTTAGTAGATAGATGCCAGCCCATTTTGATTAGGAGCAGTCCTCAGACAGGTTGACCTGAGTAGTCAGATTTACACCATTGCTTATGAGCAATACTTTAACACAGAAAGAGAAGCTCTTCTTGTAGCATGAGGGATGGTTCCAGTTTCATTTATACATTCACAGATGCCATTTCACGATTATGACTGATCACAAACCTCTTGAATCTATGTTCAACAATCCTGCTTTTCACCCACCAGCTCGCATCGAGCGGTGGATGCTCAAATTACAAGGTCATGACTTCAGAGTTATCTATTGGCCAGAAACACATAACTGCTGACTGCTTCCCCAGGCACCCTAATTCTGAAGCAGCTAACAATTGCAACACTACAGAGAAGGCAGAAGCACATGCAAAACTTCCTCCTCCCACACCCCATTCCTAAAGCACTCTTGTTACAACAAATAAAAGCCGCAGTCTGACAGAAGCTGGGAATGGGCGACAGGGGATGAATCACTTGATGATTCCCTGTTCTGTGCATTCCCTCTGGGGCACCTGGCACTGGCCACTCTCAGAAGACAGGATACTGGGCTGGATGGACCTTTGGTCTGACCCAGTATGGCCGTTCTTATGACATGTCTCCAAATGGTTATTAAAACCATTCAAAGGTTCAGTGGAAAGAACTTCTGTGTAGCCTACAACATTTGAGGCCTGCAACACAAATTGTCCTAGGATTGTTTCCTCTTGTTAAAGGTGAGCTTACTGTCATGGGCGATGACCTCCTACTCTGAGATACAAGACTTGAGAGTCCAGTTTGTTGTGGGAATCTATCCTGAAGCACTTACACGAGAGGAAAGTGATCAGGAACAGTCAGCATGGATTCACCAAGGGAAGGTCATGCCTGACTAATCTAATCGCCTTCTATGATGAGATTACTGGTTCTGTGGATGAAGGGAAAGCAGTGGATGTATTGTTTCTTGACTTTAGCAAAGCTTTTGACACGGTCTCCCACAGTATTCTTGATAGCAAGTTAAAGAAGTATGGGCTGGATGAATGCACTATAAGGTGGGTAGAAAGTTGGCTAGATTGTCGGGCTCAATGGGTAGTGATCAATGGCTCCATGTCTAGTTGGCAGCCGGTATCAAGTAGAGTGCCCCAAGGGTCGGTCCTGGGGCCGGTTTTGTTCAATATCTTCATAAATGATCTGGAGGATGGTGTGGATTGCACTCTCAGCAAATTTGCGGATGATACTAAACTAGGAGGAGTGGTAGATACGGTGGCAGGTAGGGATAGGATACAGAGGGACCTTGACAAATTGGAGGATTGGGCCAAAAGAAATCTGATGAGGTTCAACAAGGATAAGTGCAGAGTCCTGCACTTAGGACGGAAGAATCCAATGCACCGCTACAGACTAGGGACCGAATGGCTAGGCAGCAGTTCTGCGGAAAAGGACCTAGGGGTGACAGTGGACGAGAAGCTGGATATGAGTCAACAGTGTGCCCTTGTTGCCAAGAAGGCCAATGGCATTTTGGGATGTATAAGTAGGGGCATAGCCAGCAGATCGAGGGACGTGATCGTTCCCCTCTATTCGACATTGGTGAGGCCTCATCTGGAGTACTGTGTCCAGTTTTGGGCCCCACACTACAAGAAGGATGTGGATAAATTGGAGAGAGTCCAGCGAAGGGCAACAAAAATGATTAGGGGTCTGGAACACATGACTTATGAGGAGAGGCTGAGGGAACTGGGATTGTTTAGTCTGCAGAAGAGAAGAATGAGGGGGGATTTGATAGCTGCTTTCAACTACCTGAAAGGGGGTTCCAAAGAGGATGTATCTAGACTGTTCTCAGTGTTGGCAGATGACAGAACAAGGAGTAGTGGTCTCAAGTTGCAGTGGGGGAGGTTTAGGTTGGATATTAGGAAAAACTTTTTCACTGGGAGGGTGGTGAAACACTGGAAAGCGTTACCTAGGGAGGTGGTGGAATCTCCTTCCTTTGAGGTTTTTAAGGTCAGGCTTGACAAAGCCCTGGCTGGGATGATTTAGTTGGGGATTGGTCCTGCTTTGAGCAGGGGGTTGGACTAGATGACCTCCTGAGGTCCTTTCCAACCCTGATATTCTATGATTCAATGATTCTATGAATTGATTTAGCTCACAAAGGTCACCGAGCACTGGTAAAAATAAAATCCCTGCTCAGAGAAAAAATCTGGTTCTCTGGGATCAATAGCCTTACTGAAACTTGCCTGAAGCCCTGCAGACTATGCAGGCAGCAGTTCTGGGGAAAAAAAACAAACCACACTCCTTCATTATAGGTATCTCTTCTGCCCATGTTTCTATTGACGGAAATTAGCATGGATTTGTGTGATCTCCCTAGGGGAAAACATTTACTAGTTGCTACAGATGTTACCCAGAAGTTGAAATGGTCAGCACAACTTCTGCCCATGCTGTTCTACCTAAACTAGATAAGATTGTATCAGCCCATGGAATACCTGCTGTTACTAAAACTGACCATAATCCTCCCTTTCAAGTCTTGCAATGCTCAGCTGGAAGAATACATTGGTTTCAAACATCATAAACTTACTCTGCATTGGCCACAAGCTAATGGAGAAGTTGAGAGGTTTATATGAATACTCAAAGCACTGTGAATTGCTGCAGCTGATGGATTGGACATGAAACAGGAGTTATTTCATTTTCTTCACAGTTATCAAATCACTTCCCGCTGTTCAACTGGCCTGGTGCCAGCAACTGTCCTATTTAGCAGACAACAAAATTGCCAGAAGCGGAGATAAGAGCTGATGATGAACCTCTACGTCAACAAGACAATGAGGCAAAGCTCATCATGAAAAAAAATGCTGACCATCTTTCAATGTGGGAGATGTAGTTCTTGCCAGAACCTTTCAGCCGCACAGCAAACTCTCTGAGCCCTTTTATCCTTACAAGTGCCAGCTCTGCTGCCGAGGCAACCCCTCTCTTGGGAAAAATGAGACAAATTCTAAGAGAAACAATTTAAATTAATCAATTCTCTGTTGACTCACCATTTCAGTAATGTAGGAAGTCTGGTGTAAGCACAGTTCAGCTCCTGGCTTTCGCTGGTTAATTGTCCAGTATCCTAATAACAAACATTGTCACTTGCTATACCAGTGCTAATTGGGTATTGACAACAGGTCTTGGAGCATAAAGAAAATTAGGAGCTCATTAAATGCATCATAGAGTCTCTTGCAAGCTATAGGGCTCCTTCAAGAGATAATTCTCCTTTTCGGAATCACCTCTCAAATTCCCATGAAATAAAGGCTAGGAAAAAGTCTTAGAGTAAAGTGAAAACAATCTTCAGATCTCCCGAGACAGGCAGCTAGAGCTGGTTATGTTTTTCCGATGGACTCATTTCCTGTCGGAACATGCTGTTTCATCGACATTGAAATGCTCTTACAGGAATGTTGATGAAATTTTCAACAGAAAAAGTTCAAAATGATTCAAAATCTACTATTTTATTTTGATCCATTTTGTTTAGACTTTGTTTTGTTCTGATTTGTATAATCTATTATTAAATTTTATTTTTGATACTCTCTTGCATATTATCTTTAATATTTATTATATAATGCTTTGACTATCAAAACACTTTGTTTTGATAAGGTCATTCTAATGTTTACACATCAATTCTCTTCAGAATTTTGGTTCTATAACAAAAATTCAACATTTTGACTCTTTGTCCCATTTGGCAGGAAAACAAGTCTTTGAAATGTCAGAATTTCCAACAGGATGGAAATTCCATTTTCCAACCCGCCCCACAGGTAGCTATTGACACAGCTCCCCTAAAAGCTGTCAACATGCATCCGACGGAGGCTTGTTTCCCTTCTAGTGCGAGGTTCTAAAAGGAGTGAGTGGCCGGTCGGTCAGAGCTGGCCCACACCCATGTGCCCACTGCACCCTGGCATGTGTCTTGGAGGGGCCACAGAGTCCGTTTATGTGGATCCAGAGGCCCAACATACCGGCAGAGAGGGCGCAAAGTGACGGAGGGCATTCTTGGGGTTCCCAGGCTGCAGCCACAGCCGCAGAGGCACTGTGCTGCAGCCCTGTGGGCTGCGGAATCTAAATTCCAGTCCCCAACCCCGTCTCATGGAGTTCCTGCCCAAGCCCTTTTACACAGGACTTCATAGTCCACCCCTATTCAAACTGGGCCTATGTAAGGAACTCCATGAGAACAGGGGGTTGGGGACATGGTCACCTTAAATTGCTGGGGAAGCAGTGCAGACAGGAACTTCTGATTGAATGGGGCCTGGTGTAAAGTCAATGTGTCAAAACAACTCTCAGAATATTAGTCAGTGTAAACTGGCATGCAGAGCTCCAGAATCCTGACTTCCTGTGTAGTCGGGCAGGATGTAAGTTCCCAAGCTGCATGTCTGCAGGGTCTTGCTTGTTCTGCAGTTTCTTCTGCATTACGGGAATTTGATTGATTGTTTCCTGGAGATTTTCTAGTAGAGGCACCAAGCACGAATATAGATCAAATCCAGGGACCAGGCAACAACTTTAAATAATATCTTGGATGAGAGGATTGTTACACATGCCTAGAGGTAGGACAAGTGTGGTGCAATGTTTTTTCTCTTAATGAAAGTACCATAATCTTCTTCTTCGCGTGGGACTTGAAAAGCAAAGGGCTGGCATTATAACTGCATTTTAAGATTTGAAAGCCATCCTACTGCTTCTGGCATAGCTATCTGGATCCCCCTTGTACCACCACTGTAAGCATAAATGAGGCAGCTGTCTATGATGTGTGCATGGTTTGTTCCTCACCACAGTCACAGTTTAGTGATTCTTTGATTTTCCATTTGTGGAGGAAACATCCATACCTGTGTTGTCCAGACATGGACAATGCAGTCCTCTGCTTAAGGGGAAGGCAGAATCCCAGGACTACCCTTTACCATAATACATTTCACATTCACGTTTCCAATTCTATTTGACTGCAAGATACAACATATCTCAGAACATTTCCTATCCTGTATTACAGCACCTCTGAATCCTATACTCTATAGTAAAATGAGAGTTGGGCAAAAATTTTCTTTTGCCCACAAAACGCAGATTCAGATCAACTGAAACATTTTGCACATTTGTGTTGAATTTGTTGAATTGTTTTGGTCAAATATCTTAAAGAAAGAATCAAAATGTGTTTATATTTTCTAACTAAAATGCTTTCATTTCTAAATTTCCTTTTTATTATTTTTAAAAGGTAAAAACCTCCAGTGAAATAACATGCTTTGATTGACCCGAAACAATTTTTTCAACTTTTTGGTTTGCAAAAAAAAATTTCATTTTGGGTTGACCCAAAACTATGTTTTTTAAAAAAATATTTTTCGGTACAGCCAGCATAATCACGCAGCTCTAATAGTAGTAACAAAGAGGATAATTTGGGTGTTCCCTTCAACGGTCTCTTCTAGGTGTTAGATTTTTGTGTGTTTTCCATGAAATCAAAAACGCCCGTAGAAACACTTCTTCTAGCTCACTACATGAAGTATGATTACAAGATATAATGAACAGAGTTTGACTGACTGAACTCAGGAAGCATGATAACACAGAGCATTTCTCATGAGACCTCACCTGCTGACACCTCCTGTGGGTTTTGAAGTACCAAAGAACACCAGGAGGACAGAATAGCATACAATGTATGTTTTTCATATTACAATTTAACTGATTGTTTTGATGCAAGTGATTTCCTACCATGCCCACTGCAAAGCCCTCACCAGACCTCCCTTCTGCTGAGTTCCCCACAGACCCTTGAGGAACAGCTGGATGGGGGGATGCTGACACTGTGGCCTACTGGGAACCAATGTTCTCTGTAATTTTTTATGTCCATGTGCGGAATGAATTTTGTTATGTGCACCAACATGAAGATGATGTGTGACACATCATCTTCATATTGGCACACATAAAGAATTCATGTGGTAGGGGTGGGGCTGAGGGTTTCAGAGTGTGGGAGGGGGCTCCGGGCTGGTGCAGAGGGTTGGGGTGTGTGGCAGGGTGAGGGCTCTGGCAGGGAGTGCAGGCTCTGGGGTGGGGCCAGGAATGAGGGGTGTGGGAGGGGGCTCAGGGCTGGGGCAGAGGGTTGAGGTGCAGGCTCTAGGGTGGGGCCAGGGATGAGGGGTTTGGGGCACAGGCTGCCCAGAGGCTGCGGTTGCAGTGGGGAGAGAGGACTCCACCTAGCCCTCTCTTGTGGCTGCAGCTTGGGGTGGGAGGAGAGGCACCTGTCCCCGGCTGCAGCAGCTCCGGCAGGACTGGGCTGGCCGAGGGAGGGGCGCCTTTCCCCTGGCAGCGGTAAGTCGGGGCAGGTCCATGCTTGGGGCCGGCGGGGAGAGGTGCCACAGTCCTGAGCCCCTGCATGGGGATAAATAGGCAGCTGCGTGGCCGTGCGCACACGCAGCTTAGAGGGAATTTAGCTGGGCACCACCATTTTGTTGGGATTCCCTCTTTGGCCTCTTTCCACTTGGAATCCCAAGAACTCAGTCTGACTGCAGACTCTGTCACGGAGGTGTTTTTAGTTGGCATCCAGTAGTGCTAGGCTGAGCTGATTAGACTTAAAAGCAGGGGGCGGAAGCAGGATGCATCACAGATCTGAACTTACACAGACAGCCTCTCTTTGATTGACATTCCTAGACACTGCATTGCACATTGCGGGATTGGCTTGGTTTCTTTGTAGGAACCCATCCCTGTGCAGCATGCTCCATCCACCCACTGTCTGTGTCTGACCTAGTCTTTACCGGATCTTTACTTTCTTGACGTATCTTGTCCATTGTAAATGGTACTACCCTTATTTTAGCTGGTTCAGGCCTTTTGTCTTTGAGCTCGCTGACTCATGTACCTGAATTAGTGAGCACAAACATTCTGTTTTCAGCCTGCTGATCTATTTACTGCTCTTATCTCGCCTTCCAAGAACGGAGACCTCCCCCACGTTTAATTATTCATGTCAACGTTTCTCTGCTTCTGTGCACAGTCCTGCCTCCTTCGGCACCCTGTTTTGCTAAGAATGTGAGCTCTAAAGGCAAGGAACTGTGTACAGCTTCTAGCACATTGGGGCCTCGATCCCTGATGGGGCCTTGATGTGCTAACGCAATCCACATAATTAACAACAACATCTCATATGAGGAGGAGACCTTAGGGCTTTATTTGTGAGTCAGGAGAGACAAAACTCCCAGAAAGGCCATTTCTTTGTCAAACTCTCCACAGCTCTATTTTGTAATGCAGAGAGGACTGGGTCCTGCCCAAACAGGCTTGTCCGTGACGATGTCTCCGACCTAAAGCAGCATACAATATCAGCTCAAGAGAGTCTTTACCGTTCTAAGCAAATGGAGTTCAGCTCAAAGGCTGTGGCCCCCAGTAGGATGATAAATTCAGAAGAAACCATTAGTCTACAATTTGCAGTTACATGCCCACACTTTGCCAGTGCCACATGTCCCATACCCACCACCACAGCTACAAGGGGAAGGAATCTCTTTGCTTGGGGTTGGGCTTGAGTCACATGGATTCCTGCATGTGCTGTACAAATACCAGACAAAATGAATGATTAGAAAGATGAGTATCAGACAATTGATGCTAAAATGTCCCAAGGCAGATTCCAAATGACCTGTGAATAGTTGATTTACAAAGAAAGAGGAACAGATGCTCTACTTCTTGCCAGCAGATCCAAGGGTGGGTTTCATTAGCACATCAATTTAGGCATGAAGTGGTCCTATGCTTCTATATACCTCCAATCCCTACCTCACTGCAATTCCCACCACTCAATCCAGACCTTCGTTTATCTTTGCCGCACACAAGCATCATGTGCCAGCAATGCCCCTCTGCCATGTACATTGGCCAAACCGGAGAGTCTCTACACAAAAGAATAAATGGACACAAATCTGACATCAAGAATTATAACATTCAAAAACCAGTAGGAGAACACTTCAATCTCCCTGGTCATTCAATAACAAACCTAAAACTGGCAATTCTTCAACAAAATAACTTCAAAAACAGACTCCAATGTGAAACTGCAGAACTGGAATTAATTTGCAAACTGGACACCATCAAATTAGGCCTGAATAAAGACTGGGAGTAGTTGGGTCATTACAAAACCTAAACCTAATTTCCCCCTGCTGTTACTCACACCTTCTTGTCAACGGTTTGAAATGGGCCACTCTCATTATCACTACAAAAGTGATTTTTCCTCCCTTGGTATCCTACCGTTAATTGAATTGTTTTGTTAGACTGACCTCCCACTTAGTAAGGCAACTCCCATCCTTTCATGTGCTGTGTATTTATACCTGCTACTGTATTTTTCACTCCATGCATCTGATGAAGTGGGTTCTAGCCCCCGAAAACTTATGCCGAAATAAATTTATTAGTCTCTAAGGTGCCACAAGGACTCCTCGTTGTTTTTGTTCCCACTGTAAATAATCACTGTCCCCCAGTGCTGAATCTATGCAGGACTGAGGAAATGGTTCCTACAAATGGGCCCTTCCTGCCCAGGGTTAACCACTGTGAAGTGGCAAATTCATCTGCAGACTGGGAGCTGAGGGTGACATGGGAAGTGCAGGCTGTAAACTCTACATGCTCCATGGGCACGGTCTCACCTCTGCTCCTGTGTGCCCAGAGAGGCGCACGTGTACGTCTGGGAGGAGATGAATTCACCCTAGCCTCATTCTGGGGCAAGCACATCACATAGGATTCCAGGTGGCACACTGTTGGTACTTCCAAGCCTCTATCAGCTCCCTAATAACTAGCGCTCCTCCCATAACCCCCAGTGAGGTCCATTTGTTAATGTTTGTACAACACACAGGGCTGTAAGTTAGAATCGGTAATGTATCGTACGTGAGTCTGGTTTTAAACACAGATCCAAGGTTTTATGAGACTAACATTCTAAATGAAGGATAAATCCTGCACCGAATTGTTGATCATGAAGTAATTGTTGGAGCTTGTCATTTAAACAAGAAATGTTATTTAGGTTGAGGAAAGAAAAAATATTAAAATCTAGACCAACTAACTAAACAACACCCCCAAGTCCCCTCAACCCCCCCCCCCCCAAGTTGTACGAGAGCCAAAGTGTCTCTGATTTTTACTTCACTTTTATCCCAGTTAATATCTTTAACCCAATATTTCTGTTAGGATCCCATGTTAATGATATAAACTAGTTTCACTTCAGTACAGTGTTAAGGCAAAGATTAGGTCACCTGTGGGTCAAACTAAGAGCTTTTTAAAAGGTCACCTACATAAAGAAAGAAAGAAAGAGAACAAAGCGCTAAACAGTAAAACACCAGTGAGGTAAAGGTTTGGTAGAGCAGATTCATAGATTCCAAGGCCAGAAGGGACCATTGTGATGGTCTAGTCTGACCTCCTGCATAACGCAGGCCCGAGACTGTCCCCAAAGTAATTCCTAGAGCAGACCTTTTAGAAAAATATCAGATTGCAATGTAAAAGTTGTCAGTGATGGAGAATCCACCATGGCCCTGAATAAATTGTCCCAACTATTAATTTCTCTCACTGTCAAAAAAGTGCACCTTATTTCCAGTCTGAATTTGTCTAGCTCATCTTCCAGCCATTGCAGTGTGTGATACCTTGCTCTGCTAGACTGAAGACCCCATTATTAAATATGTGTTGCCCATGTAGATACTTACAGAGTAGGTGAAGTTCCAGGGGTTTAATGATGGAGGCTTTCTCCTTCTCAGTAGGACCTAGGTTCAGGTTCCTTTGGTTTAGCTGCTGTGATAGTTTATGGCATCGTTAACAGTTAAGGCTCCAGTCCTGACACTTTTTGTATGCAAACTGCACCACCTGTGCAGAGCCCATTACGGACAGTGGCACTCTGCGTGGGCATATCAGCCCAGCCACGGGCAAGAAGGTGCAGGACGGAGGCCTAGAATGGCCTCGGAATCTGCATTTCAGAACTGCTTTAGGTGTTGGGGTGTAATGGAAGCAGCATGAGAAACACAGAACTGTGCAGCAGGCCGGCAGCTTCAATAAAGTGCTGCCTAGAACTTGTACTGGCCCCTCTGTTCGGGGTGAATGTCACCCTAACAGAATTATGTTTCCATCTTATTGTGCATTTGCTCTTCCTGATACCAGCTGTTCTCCTGTCCCTATTCTCATTCGTTCCAGGTTGGGAAGGGTAATTGTGAGGTATGGTTGAGAGACAGTGATTGTATGAATACACAAATTCCTCAAACATCAGTGAAACAAATCTAGGACCAGCAAAGGTAGCACAAACAGAAGAAGGGAAATGAGCTTGCAAAAGTTGACTTGTGGGAGATTTCATTCCATGGACATTTTGGAGAGAAAGCTCATCAAGTTCCAGGACATTCCCCACAGAAATTTCTTTCCATCCTCAGAACAAGAAGCACCAGTGAAAGTGCTACCACTAAAAGACTGTTTCAATATCTGAGCAAGAACAAAAATAAAATAAAATAAAAAAAAAGAGACAAGTCTTTGGGCAATAATGAACTCCAATAATATTCTTGCTTGTGTGACAAAGTTCCTGCTCTACCTTGGTGGGTCTTGCGCTTATTGGCAGATTTGCTCGCCTTGGAGCTTCATGGCAGCCCTCAGCTTGGCCATTTTTCTGAATTCACAGTCGATTCCTCCTGTGTCTGACCAGGAGTTGGGAGGTTTGGGGGGAACCCGGGCCCGCCCTCTACTCCGGGTTCCAGCCCAGGGCCCTGTGGATTGCAGCTGTCTACAGTGGCTCCTGTAACCGCTGCATGACCACTACAACTCCCTGGGCTACTTCCCCATGGCCTCCTCCCAACACCTTCTTTATCCTCACCACAGAACCTTCCTCCTGGTGTCTGATAATGCTTGTACACCTCAGTCCTCCAACAGTCGGCGTTCTCACTCTCAGCTCCTAGTGCCTCTTGCTCCCAGCTCCTCACACGCGCACCACAAAATGAAGTGAGCTCCTTTTTAAAACCCTGGTGCCCTGATTAGCCTGCCTTAATTGATTCTAGCAGCTTCTTGATTGGCTACAGGTGTTCTAATCAGCCTGTCTCAATTGTCTCCAGAAGGTTCCTGATTGTTCTGGAACCTTCCCTGTTACCTTACCCAGGGAAAAGGGACCTACTTAGCTTGGGGCTAATATATCTGCCTTCTATTAATCTCCTATAGCCATCTGGCCCGACCCTGTCACACTTGTTATGCTTCTGCGGACTTCCCTACTCACATCATGACTCCTGCCAAAGAAACCTGGTAGTTACAATCACCCAACCCTGTTTTTGTTATTAACACTAAAGAAGGGAGTTGAAGTTATTAATGTGGCTTGACAAAATGACTCTTTCTCCCCATATTCAGTATGCTATTGACATTGCTCACACCTGCAGCTCCCCCAGGATCCATTTCCGTCTCTCGACTTGCCCATGGGATCTCAGTAGAGAAGGTGTGTACAATTAGCCAGACACTGGATGTCACTATTGCGCTACGCCAAAGAGCACTGCCACTGAACTACAGTCCTCTGGAAAGGAAAAGCTGGAGCTGAAATTAGGGTTTGGCAAGGCTCTTCAGAGGGGTTGGAGAGCAGGACCAAGTCAACGTGACGAAGGTATCTTTTAGAGTGCACCAGCTGGGTCTACATGGGGCAGTTAGAGCGACACATCCGAGTGTTGTGTTAGAGAATACGTGTTTTGGAGGGCCATAGTAAGTAGAAGTTGAGGCCAGGCCTGAGCTTGGGAAGTATTGTCAAGGGTTAATAAGCTTTGCTAATGGAAAATTTCAGTTAACACCACAAAACACACCCCAGCAACAGTTTGTGTCAGTTGGGTGCTAAGGCAGATAACAGTCTGCTTGCGAAACACAAGGTACCCCACACCCAAATGGTCAAGCACAAAAACAAGGCCCAAGAAGAGCTACATTGAGAAAACCAGAAAACATCTGGACAGGGGAACCAGGCAAGATGACACGGTTACTATGGGTGACCTGCGTGTGATTGATAAGAAAGAACCAATTAGGGGGTGTTTTGGTGCAAAAATGAAGCGTGGAAGGGGCTGCAAGTGCTTTGGAGGAAGGGATTAGAATTCAAACTGATCTGGACAAACTGGAAAAATGGTCTGAAGTAAATAGGATGAAATTCAATAAGGACAAATACAAAGTACTCCACTTAGGAAGGACCAATCAATTGCACAGATACAAATGACTGCCTAGGAAGGGGCCTGGGGGGTCTTAGTGAATCCCAAGTTAATGTGAATCAACGGTGTAACACTGTTGTAGAAAAAGCAAACATCATTCTGGGATGTATTAGGAGGATTGTTGTAAGCAAGACACAGGAAGTAATTCTTCTATTCTACTCTGTGATGTAAGACCTCACCAGGAATACTGTGTCCAGTTTTGGACACCACACTTTAGGAAAGATGGGGACAAGTTGGAGAAAGTCCAGAGGACAGCAAAAAAAAAATGATTAAAGATCTAGCAAACATGACCTATAAGGAAAGATTGAAAAAATGGATTTAAGTCTGGAGAAGAAAACAGTGAGGAGGAACATGACAAGAGTCTTCAATTACATAAAAGGTTGTTATAAAGAAGAGGGTGAAAAAATGTTCTCTTTAACCTCTGAGGATACGACAAGAAGCAATGGGCTTAACTTGCAGCAAGGGCACTTTATGTCGGAAATTAGGAAAAAATTCCTAGCTGTCAGGGTGGTGAAGCACTGGAATAAATTGCCTAGGGAGGTTCTGGAATCTCCGTCATTGTAGATTTTTAAGAGCAGGTTGGACAAACACCTGTCCGGGATGGTCTAGATAATACTGAGTCCTGCCTCAGTGCAGGGGCTGGGCTAGTGACCTCTCGTGGGCCCTTCCAAGCTACATTTTTATGATTCTATTTACATAGCATGAAATATATCAGCTATGGACACGAGTGAGAAGTGTTTAGTTAGGTAACAAATGCAGGAGCAGGACCAAGTCTTGAGGAGGCCGTTCGAGAACTCGCGGGTACCACCTGCATCCTGGCAGGACCTTCCAGGTGTGCTAAGGGAGCACGGCGTGTAGTAACATGCCACGGCGCCGGGTGCGTTACGCTCTCTCTGTTTGCTCTGGAAGGAAAGGGACCCTCTGAAGGCCACATAAAATGGAAGAGTCCCTGCCGGGAGCACAAGCACTGCAGGAGCACCCGCACTGACAGTGGGGAGCCAGTTGCCTCGGGGAAGAGCTTCCAAGGCGCAAATGACGGGCAGGTACCTGTCACGGTGTCGGCAGGCGCTGGGTGCCCCCTTTCGGCCCAGGAGGGAAAGGGGGGTGGGTTCCACCTTAAGTTCCCCCAGTTGGGGAGCAGTACGTTTGCTTTTTAACAGCTGGTGCAAGAAGCCAACACACACTCACAAAACAGCAGGTCCTCCCGGAGCCAGGCTTCAGGGCAGGCGCAATTCACAGACAGAGTTCAGAAGCTCCTCGCCTCAGAACCCTCGTCCCGCCCCCGTCTGAGTCTGCAAGCGGAGTCTCGGGCTGGAGTCGCCTCCTAGGCTCCCTCTGCACACGGAAGGGGGGTCAGATCCCTCGCATGTGAGACGAACTCGCTCTCGTCGAGGGGTGTAGGCAGAGCCCTGGGAGCGCAGGGAGGGGCAGGGAGGCACAGGCTGGTGGCCCTCAGAACGAGCTTTTCCCGAACAAACACCAACATGTTCAAGTACAAGGGCCAGATTGGCAGCGCTCAACTGGATCCCCCGGGCCAGATCCCAGGTGGGTGTAACGCAAACGGCTCCGCGGGAGCCCCCGGGCCAGATCCCCAGCGGGTGTAACGCAGACGGCTCCGCGGGCGCCCCCGGGCCAGATCCCTGGCGGGTGTAACGCAAACGGCTCCGCGGGAGCCCCCGGGCCAGATCCCCAGCGGGTGTAACGCAGACGGCTCCACGGGAGCCCCCGGGCCAGATCCCCGGTGGGTGTAACGCAAACGGCTCCGCGGGAGCCCCCGGGCCAGATCCCCAGCGGGTGTAACGCAGACGGCTCCACGGGAGCCCCCGGGCCAGATCCCCGGTGGGTGTAACGCAAACGGCTCCGCGGGAGCCCCCGGGCCAGATCCCCAGCGGGTGTAACGCAGACGGCTCCACGGGAGCCCCCGGGCCAGATCCCCGGCGGGGGTAATGCAAACGGCTCCATGGGCGCCGAAGGGCCAGATCCCCGGCGGGGGTAACGCTGACGGCTCCACTGGAGCCCCTGGGCCAGATCCCCGGCGGATGTAACGCAGACGGCTCCCCGGGCGCCCCCGGGCCAGATCCCCGGCGGGTGTAACACAGATGGCTCCCCGGGCGCCCCGGGGCCAGATCCCCGGCGGGGGTAATGCAAACGGCTCCATGGGCGCCGAAGGGCCAGATCCCCGGCGGGTGTAACGCAGACGGCTCCACGGGAGCCCCCGGGCCAGATCCCCGGCGGGCGTAACGCAGACGGCTCCGCGGGCGCCCCTGGGCCAGATCCCCAGCGGGTGTAACGCAAACGGCTCCGCGGGCGCCCCCAGGCCAGATCCCCGGCGGGCGTAACGCAGACGGCTCCGCGGGCGCCCCCAGGCCAGATCCCCGGCGGGTGTAACGCAAACGGCTCCGCGGGCGCCCCCAGGCCAGATCCCCGGCGGGTGTAACGCAAACGGCTCCGCGGGCGCCCCTGGGCCAGATCCCCGGCGGGTGTAACACAGACGGCTCCCCGGGCGCCCCCGGGCCAGATCCCTGGCGGGTGTAACGCAGACGGCTCCCCGGGCGCCCCCGGGCCAGATCCCCGGCGGGTGTAACGCAAACGGCTCCACGGGAGCCCATGAGATTTTGGCTGCTCCATTCAAGCCATTGGTTCTCCAGCACTTTGCATGGGCTGAGTGTCTGACCTTCAAGCTTTTAAAGGGCCTGTGAATATTCATGTATCAAAGCCTTGGTCTATACTAGGAGTTGAGGTCGAATTTAGCAGCGTTAAATCGATTTAACCCTGCACTCATCCACACGACAAAGCCCTTTTTTTCGACTTAAAGGGCTCTTAAAATCGATTTCCTTACTCCACCCCCGACAAGGGGATTAGCGCTTAAATTGGCCTTGTTAGGTCAAATTTGGGGTACTGTAGACACAATTAGACGGTATTGGCCTCCGGGAGCTATCCCAGAGTGCTCCATTGTGACAACTCTGGACAGCACTCTCAATTCAGATGCACTGGCCAGGTAGACAGGAAAAGGCCCGCAAACTTTTGAATTTCAGTTTCCTGTTTGGCCAGCGTGGCAAGCTGCAGGTGACCATGCAGAGCTCATCAGTAGAGGTGACCATGATGGAGTCCCAGAATCGCAAAAGAGCTCCAGCATGGACCGAATGGGAGGTACGGGATCTGATCGCTGTGTGGGGAGAGGAATCCATGCTATCAGAACTCTGTTCCAGTTTTTGAAATGCCAAAACCTTTGTCAAAATCTCCCAGGGCATGAAGGACAGAGGCCATAACGGGGACCCGAAGCAGTGCCGCATGAAACTTAAGGAGCTGAGGCAAGCCTACCAGAAAACCAGAGAGGCAAACGGCCGCTCCGGGTCAGAGCCCAAAACATGCCGCTTCTATGATGAGCTGCATGCCTTTTTAGGGGGGTCAGCCACTGCTACCCCAGCCATGTTGTTTGACTCCTTCAGTGGAGATGGAGGTAACATGGAAGCAGGTTTTGGGGACGAGGAAGATGATGAGGAGGTTGTAGATAGCTCACAGCTAGCAAGAGGAGAAACTGGTTTTCCTGACAGCCAGGAACTGTTTCTCACCCTGGTCCTGGAGCCAGTACCCCCCGAACCCACCCAAGGCTGCCTCCTGGACCCGGCAGGCGGAGAAGGGACCTCTGGTGAGTGTACCTTTTAAAATAGTATACATGGTTTAAAAGCAAGTATGTTTAATGATTAATTTGCCCTGGCCTTTGCGGCTCTCCTGGATGTACTCCCAAAGCCTTTGCAAAAGGTTTCTGGGGAGGGCAGCCTTATTGCGTCCTCCATGGTAGGACACTTTACCACTCCAGGCCAGTAACACGTACTCGGGAATCATTGTACAACAAAGCATTGCAGTGTATGTTTGCTGGCGTTCAAACAACATCCGTTCTTTATCTCTCTGTGTTATCCTCAGGAGAGTGAGATATCATTCATGGTCACCTGGTTGAAATAGGGTGCTTTTCTTCAGGGGACATTCAGAGGTGCCCATTCCTGCTGGGCAGTTTGCCTGTAGCTGAACAGAAATGTTCCCCACTGTTAGCCATGGGGCGGGGGGAGGGCTGAGGGGCTAGCCACGCGGTCGTGGGAGGCAAAATGCGACCTTGGAACAAAAGCACATGTGCTATGTATGTAATGCTAACAGCAAGCAACAATGTGAAAGAGTGTAGCCATTGTTCTATAAAATGTGTCTTTTTAAATACCACTGTCCCTTTTTTTTTCTCCACCAGCTGCATGTGTTTCAAAGATCACAGGATCTTCTCCTTCCCAGAGGCTAGAGAAGATTAGAAGGTGAAAAAAATGCACTCGTGATGAAATGTTCTCTGAGCTCAGGCTGTCCTCCCACACTGACAGAGCACAGACGAATGCGTGGAGGCACACAATGTCAGAGTGCAGGAAAGCACAAAATGACTGGGAGGAGAGGTGGCGGGCTGAGGAGAGTAAGTGGCGGGCTGAAGAGAGTAAGTGGCGGGCTGAAGACAAGGCTGAAGCTGAAAGGTGGCGGCAGCGTGATAAGAGGAGGCAGGATTAAATGCTGAGGCTGCTGGAGGATCAAACCAATATGCTCCAGCGTATGGTTGAGCTGCAGGAAAGGCAGCAGGAGCACAGACCGTCGCTACATCCCCTGTGTAACCAACCGCCCTCCTCCCCAAGTTCCATAGCCTCCTCACCCAGACGCCCAAGAACGCAGTGGGGGGGCCTCCGGCCATCCAGCCACTCCACCCCAGAGGATTGCCCAAGCAACAGAAGGCTGGCATTCAATAAGTTTTAAAGTTTTAAACTTTTAAAGTGCTGTGTGGCCTTGTCCTTCCCTCCTCCACCACCCCTTCTGGTGCTTCTCTCCTCCACCACCTCTCCCGGGCTACTTTGGTAGTTATCCCCCTATTTGTGTGATGAATGAATAAAGAATGCATGAATGTGAAGCAACAATGACTTTATTGCCTCTGCAAGCGGTGATCGAAGGGAGGAGAGGAGGGTGGTTAGCTTACAGGGAAGTAGAGTGAACCAAGGGGCGGGGGGTTTCATCAAGGAGAAACAAACAGAACTTTCACACCGTAGCCTGGCCAGTCATGAAACTGGTTTTCAAAGTTTCTCTGATGCGCACCGCGCCCTCCTGTGCTCTTCTAACCGCCCTGGTGTCTGGCTGTGAGTAACCAGCAGCCAGGCGATTTGCCTCAACCTCCCACCCCGCCATAAACGTCTCCCTCTTACTCTCACAGATATTATGGAGTGCACAGCAAGCAGTAATAACAGTCGGAATATTGGTTTCACTGAGGTCTAACCGAGTCAGTAAACTGCGCCAGCGTGCCTTTAAACGCCCAAATGCACATTCTACCACCATTCTGCACTTGCTCAGCCTGTAGTTGAACAGCTCCTGACTACTGTCCAGGCTGCCTGTGTACGGCTTCATGAGCCATGGCATTAAGGGGTAGGCTGGGTCCCCAAGGATAACTATAGGCATTTCAACCTCCCCAACGGTTATTTTCTGGTCTGGGAATAAAGTCCCTTCTTGCAGCTTTTGAAACAGACCAGAGTTCCTGAAGATGCTAGCATCATGTACCTTTCCCGGCCATCCCACGCTGATGTTGGTGAAACGTCCGTTGTGATCCACCAGAGCTTGCAGCACTATTGAAAAGTACCCCTTGCGGTTTATGTACTTGCCGGCTTGGTGCTCCGGTGCCAAGATAGGAATATGGGTTCCATCTATGGCCCCACCACAGTTAGGGAATCCCATTGCAGCAAAGCCATCCACTACGACCTGCACATTTCCCAGGGTCACTACCCTTGATATCAGCAGATCTTTGATTGCGTTGGCTACTTGCATCACAGCAGCCCCCACAGTAGATTTGCCCACTCCAAATTGATTCCCGACTGACCGGTAGCTGTCTGGCTTTGCAAGCTTCCACAGGGCTGTAGCCACTCGCTTCTCAACTGTGAGGGCTGCTCTCATTTTGGTATTCTTGCGCCTCAGGGCAGGGGAAAGCAAGTCACAAAGTTCCATGAAAGTGCCCTTATGCATGCGAAAGTTTCAGAGCCACTGGGAATCGTCCCAGACCTGCAACACTATGCGGTCCCACCAGTCTGTGCTTGTTTCCTAGGCCCAGAATTGGTGTTCCACTGCATGAACCTGCCCCATTAGCACCATGATGCCTGCATTTTCAGGGCCCGTGCTTTGAGAGAAGTCTGTGTCCATGTTCTCATCACTCTTGTCACTGCACTGACGTCGCCTACTCTCCTGGTTTCGCTTTGCCAGGTTCTGGTGCTGCATGTACTGCTGGGTAATGCGCGTGGTGTTTAATGTGCTCCTAATTGCCAAAGTGAGCTGAGCAGGCTCCATGCTTGCCTTGGTATGGCGTCTGCACAGAAAAAAGGCGCGGAACGATTGTCTGCCATTGCCCTGACGGAGGGAGGGGCGACTGACGACGTGGCTTACAGGGTTGGCTTACAGGGAATTAAAATCCACAAAGGGGGTGGCGTTGCGAGAAACTGAATGGCCCCCTCAAGGATAGAACTCAAAACTGGGTTTAGCAGGCTGTTGATTTCACAGAGGGAGGGAGGGAGGAGAAAATGAATACAAACAAATCTGGTCTATTTCTTGTTTTGATCCACTTCATCTATCTTTATACATCTTGCTGGCAGCAGACTGTGCAGTACGACCGCTAGCCATCGTCATCTCCTGGGTGCTCGGCAGAAGACGGTGCAGTATGACGACTAGACATCATCTTCTGCTAGCTGGAGGTTAAAAGGCAGTGCACTGCCGGTAGGACTGAATCGCCACGAGACGAAACAAGGGAAATGACCTGGCTGAGTCACTCCCATGTTTGCCCGGTTAAAGAGCATCCAGGACTACGTCGACGACGGCTACCAGTCATACTGCACTGTCTGCGGCCAAAAGGCAATGAGCTGCTGCTGTGTGGCAATGCAGTACCGCGTCTGCCAGCACCCAGGAGACGTACGGTGACGGTGAGCTGAGCGGGCTCCATGCTTGCCGTGGTATGGCGTCTGCACAGGTAACTCAAGAAAAAAGGCGCAAAACGATTGCCTGCCCTTGCTTTCACGGAAGGAGGGAGGGAACGGGGTTGCCCGACGATACGTACTCAGAACCACCCGCGACAATGTTTTTGCCCCATCGGGCAATGGGATTTCTACCCAGAATTCAAATGGGTGACAGAGACTGTGGGAACTGTGGGATAGCTACCCACAGTGCAACGCTCCGGAAGTCGACGGTTGCCTTGGTACTGTGGACGCACTTCGCCGACTACATGCACTTAGAGCATTTGTGTGGGGACACACACAATTGACTGTATAAAAACGCTTTCTACAAAACCGACTTCTATAAATTTGACCTAATTTTGTAGTGTAGACATGGCCTCAGACTAGGGGTGGCTGGGGTCCGGTGGGCCCCACAGGACTAGTTAGATTCATGCAGTGCTTTAGGCAGGCAGACTAGCCACTGTTGTGCCCGCCCACCCTTCACCCCTGCTCTCGGAGCAGCCTCAGGGCCCACCGCACTTCTCCATTCATGGCTGTCTAGAGCAGGTGCCGATTTCCTGGAGCTATCAGGTGTAGTAGTGCGGTGAGGCCTTCAGTCCCTGTGTACGGCAAAGCCTTTGTTTTCTTTAGTTGATCCGATTTGATCTGTAATGATAAACCCCGTACTCTCTCCATTCCACCTGGGTGCTGCACCCGGGAAACAGTAGGAGAACCACACACACCAGGGAAAGGGATCTAGAGACCATGAGGGGCACAGAGTAGGATTCTGGGAACATGTGTTTCATCTTCTCAAGGCTGATACAAGCCAAGTGCCAGGTAGCTCCAAGCACCTCCTAATCTCACCTTCCCCAGTGTGGCCGTTACTAGACACAGTCTCTTCATTATACACCCAGGTGGGCAGTTCGGCATTTACTCCGATGTGTAACTATCCCTGGCCCCAATCCTGCAGACACTCACACACGAGCCTAACTTTAAACCAGTGACTAAACAGCCCCATTGACTTACATGGACTGACACCTCAAAGGGACGCGTACACATAAGTGTTTATAGGACCAGAGCCAGGTTTCTAGCTGCCTCTGGCAAGACTAGCCACATAACCAGGACTGGTTTCCTCACCCCAGAAAGCAGTGTAAATAGCTCTCCGTTTGTTTTCCCTGCAATTGCTGGATTCAAAACAAATTATTGGTGAGTACAAACATTCTGTAGTTGTCTTGGGTCAGAAGGGGCAATCTTTTCATACAGAACTTCTGTAGTTTGAAAACATTCAGCAGTTGCACCTGCTTTGTACAATAGATGCTTTGGGGCACTGTGCTCATTCTAATTTAAGGCTTTTAACCTGGAGAGTGATTTCTGAATGCGACAATGAAAAAAATGCTGCTAAAGATTAGCTTTACATGGGAGCTTGAAGAACCTGTGAATAATGAGATGAATGTTTAAACAGAGTTTCTGTCATTTTAATTCTTTGGGGTTTGAATTCATTGCATGTGGATAATTCCAGTGTATCGAGTCTAGAGTAAATAGTGTATCCATCTCTCTTGGGCAGCTGCATTCTATTTGAAAGAGAAGACTTGCAGCAGTTTCTAAAATTGTTTTGATGGTTTATCTGCTTCCGGAGGGCACCTTCGCTTGACATTTGCATTGGGGGCACCTCCTGAGCCTCCTGGAGACAAGCAATGGGCTGTTTAGCCTTTGGAGCCCAGTCAGTAGAGACAATGTTGAGTAGTTGACTGGTCTAGATAGAATCTTTAAACGCGGGGCTTGTGAGGGAAACCCCTCAGATGCCCACAGAATCACAGAAATGTAGACATCATCCATCAGTTTCCCCCCTTTTATCTTTACCCAGAGACTTTCAACTGGTCTATCTCTCATCCTTCTAGACCTAAGAACAAGTGTATATATTCTTATAGAAAAACATAAAAACAGCCATGCTGGGTCAGACCAAAGGTCCATCTAGCCCAGTGTCCTGGCTTCCAACAGCAGCCAAAGCCAGGTGCCCCAGAGGGAATGAACAGAACAGGGAATCATCGAGTGATCCATCCCCGGCATCCATTCCCAGCTTCTGGCAAACAGAGATTTAAGGACACCCAGACATGGGGTTGCATCCCTGACCATCCTGGCTAATTGCCATTGATGGACCTATCCTCCATGAACTTATCTAATTCTTTTTTGAACCCCATTATAGTTTTTGCCTTTGTGATATATAATAGAACACCTTCTCCCTTTTTTCCCTGCCTGTCCATTTGATCCCCCTCTATACCTATATTACAGTCATGATACTTATGTCACTGAATCTCTGTGATGCCAAATAAATGATAATTTAGCTGATGTATTAATACTTCCAGTTCTTCCTGGTTATTCCCCAAACTCCTTGCATTTGTTTATAGACATTTAAGATGTTGAGCAGATTCCCCCACTGATTTCCTCTTATTGTGCTTATGATCCTGTTGTAATGTCCCATTCCCCACCCCCGCCCCACACACACACCATCTAGCCCTCTGTTAAGGTCACCCTTTTAATTTACCTGTGAGCTTTTGTCTCCTGCCCCCTTTGAACCTAGTTTAAAGCCCACCTCGCGAGATTGGTGAGTCGGTGCATGAAGATGCTCTTCCCCTTCTTGGTCAGGGGACCCCATCTCTTCCCAGCAAACAGCCTTCCTTTATTTCCCGTCTGAATTTGTCTAGCTTCAACCTCCAGGCAGTGGATCTTGTTACAACCTTGTCTGCTAGATGAAAGAGCCCTCATGTCAAATTTCTGTTCCTCATGTGAGCACTTGCAGACTGATTTCACCCACCCAGTTTAGATCCTAGGAGTAGCTTTAGGTAAATCAAAACATTTAAAACTAGATTGTCCTCCCACTTTCATTGTTCATGCAGCAGTGTAACTCCTCTGTACGGGGAGACTTTGCCAAACTACTAAAGTTCCTGAAACCACTATGGCTTATTGCTAAAAGCTGCCAAGTCAGCAGGCTGTAAATTGGCCATTCAGCACTCTCAGTTTAACCAAGGCAGGAGGGGAGAGCGGTTTTTGGGTGCCACAGAGAGGGCAGCTTGACCCCGCATCCTTCCTGTTAAGAATAGTGTTGAAGTTGCTGATACATGCGTTTTTGAAGAGCAGGATGTGCCCCAGGAATGTCTGTTGGGGCCTCAAGGCTGCAAACTCTGGAAAAACCCACACCTGGTTAATCAATAATCAGAAGAAAGCCTCTTGCTTGACCATTGAAACTGCTTGCTTGACAAGTTTGCTTTAAGGGACATGCCATTCTATTACTAAGGTATAAATAAAGGGGGAAAAGTTTGAGGTGGTGGGTCTCTTCAGGACTGGACTCTCTCTCTCTGGATGCATCTTGTGTTTCCCAGCGGCAGATGGGCTGCCGCTGTGCCACTCGAGAGCCACGCTCAGCTTTGGTAATTATCAAGGCTTGGGGGTGTTTTACTAACCTCCTGTGGACGTGTGTATAAGTGCTTGAGACTAAGTACAGTTTAGATTTACGTGAAAGCACTCTTGTGTTGTCCTGTTTGTGCCAGCCATCTATCGATCGGCCGGCCGTGTCTCCCCGGATTTATTTCCTGACCCCACCTTGCACCGAGCAAAAGTGACCAAGAGCTCTGGGTTGAAAGAGCCCTGGGGAACACGTTGACGTCCAGCGATTTCCTTCCCATTTTCACCAGTGTATGTGAGATGAAAATCAGGCTCTTCAGTACCATGGAAGGTTTTCAGTATCCTCAATGGTGGCCCTATTTTCTGAGCACTGCTGGCGTGCAAACGGGCCGCGTCTATCCTGGGCCTTACACTGGGTTTTACTCTGCTGACTTGGAGCTAGTCCTGATTCGCACCAGTGCGAGGAGGTGCAGGCTCGCTGACTCCCTGGGGGTTGTTGTACAACTCTCTGCAGGGTATCTAGTAGGCACGGTAATGACATCACATTGTTGCCCTGTATTTTCTTGGTACCACAGTGCACTACACGCCTGTGACAGGCAGACTCCAAAGGTTCAGAACCAAGTTCAGTTCAACTGAAAGAAGCATCCAGAATCTCGGATGCATCTTAGAAATTAATCCAAACTAAGGTGACCTCTTGAGTATGCAACCTTGGTTGATAATCTTGCAAGAACTTTCTCATGTGATTCCTGGTCAGAGTTCTAACTAGGGAAAAAAACAGGAATTGTACTCTTCCCAGCTCCACCCACAAAATAAGCTCTACCCATGTGAGTCCATGAGAATGTATCCCCCTCGGTGAGGCTGTTTTCTTCAGCAGTTTAGGAGAGGCTGGAGTTAACTGTAGCACCCCGTCCTGGCTGAGTCTGAACCCTGTTGCTGGTACTTCCAGCTGCTGAATGGGTTGGAAATAGAAAGAGTGAGCATCATTTATTGTTTTTATGACTACTGCTTCTAATCTCCATAAGAACTAAGAAATGCAAGGGCCAGTGGGAAACCAGGGGAAAATAAAGAAAAAAAGATTCATGGACCACAACTAATTCTAGACCGTGGTTCAGCTTGTGTGGGACTTTCAGATATTTATTTTCTAATTCAATTTGCTCAACACAATTCTGTGTAAGATGCTCCCATACTATGAGAATGAGGAATGGGGATAATATTAAATAATAAAATAATAATAATAATAATTAATAATTTAACTTGTTCAGTTTTTATCTATACTTTTGAAAATTCAATCACTTTATATTGAGGATCAATTTATAAATAGGTTATAAATGATTACTATATATTTTAATACATAATGAATCTATAATTATAGGTTCTGTAGTTCAACAGGTCCAACAGGGATCAGTTCAGGGTCCAGTTCTGTTCAATATCTTCATCAATGATTTAGTTAACGGACTCGATGATACATCTGAGGGAAGGGAACAGAAGGAGACTCTGCCGATTGGAAGGCATGAGATGCACTGTCCTAGGGATAAAGAACAGGAGGACTTGTGGCACCTTAGAGACTAACCAATTTATTTGAGCATAAGCTTTCATGAGCTACAGCTCACTTCATCGGATGCATTCTGTGGAAAGTGTAGAAGATCTTTTTATATACACAGACACAAAGCATGAAAAAATACCTCCCCCCACCCCACTCTCCTGCTGGTAATAGTTTATCTAAAGTGATCACTCTCCTTACAATGTGTATGATAATCAAGGTGGGCCATTTCCAGCACAAATCCAGGTTTTCTCACCCCCCCCCCCCCCACAAACTCACTCTCCTGCTGGTAATAGCTTATTCAAAGTGACCACTCTCCTTACATTGTGTATGATAATCAAGGTGGGCCATTTCCAACACAAATCCAGGGTTTAACAAGAACGTCTGGGGGGCAGGGGGGGTAGGAAAAAACAAGGGGAAATAGGCTACCTTGCATAATGACTTAGCCACTCCCAGTCTCTATTCAACCCTAAGTTAATTGTATCCAATTTGCAAATGAATTCCAATTCAGCAGTTTCTCGCTGGAGTCTGGATTTGAAGTTTTTTTGTTGTAAAATAGCGACTTTCATGTCTGTAATCGCGTGACCAGAGAGATTGAAGTGTTCTCTGACTGGTTTATGAATGTTATAATTCTTGACATCTGATTTGTGTCCATTTATTCTTTTACGTAGAGACTGTCCAGTTTGACCAATGTACATGGCAGAGGGGCATTGCTGGCACATGATGGCATATATCACATTGGTGGATGTGCAGGTGAACGAGCCTCTGATAGTGTGGCTGATGTTATTAGGCCCTGTGATGGTGTCCCCTGAATAGATATGTGGTCACAGTTGGCAATGGGCTTTGTTGCAAGGATAGGTTTCTGGGTTAGTGGATCTGTTGTGTGGTATGTGGTTGCTGGTGAGTATTTGCTTCAGGTTGGGGGGCTGTCTGTAGGCAAGGACTGGCCTGTCTCCCAAGATTTGTGAGAGTGTTGGGTCATCCTTCAGGATA